>NC_090926.1:675346596-675649626 GCF_040938575.1 Ambystoma mexicanum
TAGGCTCGAGAAGTGACTTATTCGCAAGGTTGCTGTTCTTTTCTGTCAAAGCTGAGGTCTGCGTTACTGCTGAGGCAGCATTTACCTTTTCATAAAAGTTTCTAATGTCTCGATTCTGTGTGGGGGTTTTAATAACCAGAGTAAGCGTTATAGATTTTTTAGTAATGCGGGATAAATACTTTTTTTCTTCACTCAATCTAGGTGTTTGCCAAATAATTGGGGTTTACATAAATCATTTACTAAAGAACAATGAGAAGTGACACTTCTGATTGGTGTAGCATTAGCATTATTTTCAGAGTCAGTTTGGGCAGGTATTCCTGGCATGTCCGATTTCAGAGTGTACATAACTGGTGACATAAGGGCCCAGTGGTATGGCCTCTTCTACTTGTGCCGGGGCCTAATTGCCAAATATCACAGTAATTAATAACAATATAACCAAGGTAAGAAAAAAAAAAAGAAAGCAAAATCATAAACCTGAATGGAAACACCAAGAATCTGAGTAAGTAACAGATGGAGTAACCACGACCCGATCCCGGTCGCCGCTGCGAAGCGGCAAAGCGGGACTCTGCGCGGACTCCACGTGTGTGCGCGCACTGTGCGCACGGGCTCCTGGTTATATAGCACGCCCCCTTGTAAGAGCCGTATAGTGATAGAGCCTAAAGTAAAACAAAGTAGATATAAGTAAAAAATCTACTATAATATGGATTATAGTCCAATATATAACAGAGCAAGTCTGCACCTTGTGGGGCACGTAGTTTTAGTCCAGTAAAGAACGTTGTGCAGCAGATCATCCAGAGAAGTGGGAAGGAAGAAGCAGTCCTGGCAAAGGCAAAGTGGGACTCTGCGTGAACTCTATGTAAGTGCGCGCCCTGTGCGCGCGGGCTCCTGGTTATATAGCACGCCCCCTTGTAAGAGCCGTATAGTGATAGAGCCTTGTGGGGCACTTAGTTTTAGTCCAGTAAAGAGTGTCATGCAGCTGATCATCCAGCGAAGCGGGGAAGCAGCAGTCCTGGCAAAGGCAAAGCGGGACTCTGCGTGGACTCCAGGATATTTCAATAATTCAGATGCTATGTCTGCTCCAGTGCAGATGTTGGGTTTAATCCAAGGCCCCAACAAAGAGAACTGGAAAAATGGTAGTCCAGCTTTCATAAAAAGACTTTCACATGGGAAATGGGCCTCTCAAGGCAGACTGTGGAGGTTTCTGCAAGTAACACAAGGAGGTACTATGTGAAAAAGCCCTATCTGTCATTACAGAAGGAAAAGCAGCCTTTTCATTCCCAGTGGCAGAAGAAATTCAAAGGCCCCTTTCATATGAAAAGCAGGATTTGCAAACACTGACAGAAAAATGACTTTACATGGGCGTTTAGAGTTTTAAAGAAAGACATGAGAAAAACGTTCCCCTGCTAACAGAGATATCGGGGAAAAGACTGAATGTAGGTTGACAAGATGTAATGTGTATTATGCTTCACATGTAAAACACCATCAACAAGTGAAAAGAAAAGGCCACTTTGTTTCCTTGGTTCACATGAAAATGTCCTTTAGGCCCAAGGCAGACCCTTTTGCTTGCTGTTGGGTAGACTTCACAATGGACTCCCCCACGGCAAGCCTGGCCTTTGTATTCAAGCTATTTCTAACTGCAATAAAGTATGGCCTGCTAAGGCTATTGAAAACAAACATTCCCCTGACCGGCTGTCTCTGAAGGCTCATTTCTGTGAATGGCATAGGGCCTAGCAAGTGCATGACTGGAATGTGTAAGGAGAGAGAAGCTGAATAAAAAAAAAAATGCAAGACAACAGAAGGTTTGTTCAGATCAAAATGGTGGTCCACTTCAGATAACAGGACAAGATGCCAGATGTCAGCAGAGCCTAGTGACATCAAAGAGCTAGCATAGCTCATCATCTACAGTGAAAGATCTCTGTGTAGCTGATGTCTCCCAAGCATTTACAACCGGCAGCCTACCAACTTCCAACAACAAAGAGGCTGATAAAAACACAGACCAGGAAGCTGTGGTCACATGCTGGCAATAAATGGCAAATGGCTTGGCATAATGGGAACTCCCATTTGCATAACAAAGATTTCCTATTAGTATAAAAGGACTGTCATATCATTTATCTCTACAACCACAAGTTATACTGCATTCATTTATGTGTAATTTTTTTAAGATACATTCCAGGCGATGTTCTTGAAATAATATTCATCCACCTGCGACCTAGTGTATTGTGATGGCAAGCTAAAATGTGTTCCTGGCTGCTCTGAACATGTCCCCAATTTAAGAGTTTGTGAACTGCTGGAGGGTAACATTAGGCACTTGAAGAGTAAATTGCATGTTCATAACTATTATGCTTTTTGGATGAACGGCGGAAAATTGCCACACACCCGTGCTACATGGTGCGGACCCGGCTGTCATTTTATTAAATTCCCCATGATTAGCTGAAGCAGAATATATATATATATATATATATATATATATATATATATATATATATATATATATATATATATACACACATGTATATGTATATCTATGGAAGTTCCTAGTAAATGATGAAGTTTGCCACATAATAACTTTTTGCAAAAAAGTTAACATAGAAAAAAGGGGATTTCAAATGGGAGTTGCCACTTTCCGTTCTATACTCCTAAGCCAATTCTTAGAGAGAGGCTGGACTTGGGAGAAGAGAGAAGGGTAACTGTCCAATCCTGGTTACAAGAATTCTTGCAGGGCACCACCCAATACTGAAATTGTGATGGTATCATCACTGGTAAATAAAGTGAATATACTATGAGAGAGGGAAAAGAACTGCTAGAAATGACAATCTGCCAGCCACAGAGAAACACCAAAAGGAGATTTGCTGAAATTGCATCTGGGTGGAGCTGTTCATTGCCCGGGAGGCCTAAAAGCTGATTGGAATCTATGGTGAAGAGCTGGGGGATCACCCTTGAGAGTGGAGTGACCAGACCCCTGCCCTGTCCTCCAAGAGGGTCCTAAAATACAGCTGGCTTTCCTGAACTCAAAACAGATGTTTTCATTGTAATTAGAATTGAGCCCTGTGTGTGAGCAGAGTGTCTGTTGTGTCGGGCAAACTCTGTGCTTCATTTAAATCGTGCTCTAACTGCTTTGGAAGCTTTGGAAGTGCCTTAAAAGTTTGCTGTTTTCTTTCAATAAAGGGCTACAATTCCTGTGAGCCCCTGCTGCCTGAGACCACTCAGCTCCTCCTGCAATGCTTGCTCTGCTCATAAAGCCTGCCCCTCCTGCGAAGCGTAGCGGTGTGTGAGCAGAGTGTATGGTGTGTCGGGCAGACTCTGTGCTTCATTTAAATCGTGCTCCAACTGCTTTGGAAGTGTCTTAAAGATTTGCTGTTTTTTTTCAACAAAGGACTTCAACAAAGGACTACAACTCCTGTGAGCCCCTGCTGCCTGTGACCACTCAACTCCTCCTGCTATGCTTGCTCTGCACATAAAACCTGCCCCTCCTGCGAAGCGTAGCGGAGTGTGAGCAGAGTGTCTGGTGTCAGACATCGAAGGAGAAAGTGAAAGCTCTCCCGCCTTGACTTTGTTACCGTTAAGTACTGTTTACATCATGATGGGAACTCCTAGCGCTTGCCCAGGGTCTCAGTCAAAAGAGGACCAAACAAATCAGTACACCTCATCCACCCCAAAATCCCTGGTTAAATCAATAATTGATGGCAACAGGGGGGAGGAGCTCCAGTTTGGCAAAGAGTGTATTATACTCAATTTACATACAGAAAAGAACGACCGAAGCGAGCACGTGGCACCATCTTGCCCACCAACAATAGAGGTAATAATGACTAACTCCACAGCTCTCTATATGGAAACTTGTGTCAACCAACCCCCAAATGAAGACATCAATACCCACTTAAATTTGAGCAACATAACGGGAGCAAGCTTAGGAGACCCAGCCCAGCGCAGAACAACGCCTAACAGCCCGCACGATAAGCGCACCCACCAAGACTTAATGGATCCGATAACCCTGAGTAAAGAGTTGGCGACTACGCTCAATGTGACTCTTTCAGCCAGTATGTGGGACACTGATGGGGGTGCACCTTGCATAGACGCCCCCTACTCGAAGGAGATCGAAATGGGAAAGGTACACCTGGAGATAGCACCATTCCGCCTACTGAAAATAACTTACAAATTCAGCCCCACTCAACAAAAGCCAGCTGACTGACATGCAAGACAGCAGGCCACGACTACTAGAGGCTATCCTGTGTCAAACTGCGGACATTGCCACCAGTCCAATAGAAAGGTATATTGTAAAGGGCAGACCTCATAAAACAGGTACAACAACATCTATACCTTTTTACAACACAACAACCCCAACAAACACTTAATGCCTCAAGAACTGTTCCAAGGCCCCGCAGTCAACAATATATAAGATAAACGTGATGAGATAAAAACATATGGAAACCTCAAAAACTGTCAGTTCTAACTAACAGAGATATAGCCAAAAGTTTATTTGGTCACTCACCCAAAATAACTCCACCAACTGGACCTCTAGACTCCTGGGCCAACCGAGAGACTAGAAAAAACAAGCCATCTACAGAAATCCCAGATGAAATGCTCCTAGAAAGCTTGCAATTGATTGACTTACATATCGAAAGTAAGGAAACAGCGACACAAACTATGATGGAAGGAATCACAAATCAATCTACACAAACAAGACCTCAAGAAGAGACCCACGTTCCAAACTTACTAAACCAAGATCCACCGGCCGCCACAATCTCTCTACAAAAAAGTAACCACCTCTCTATTAGTGATGAGGAGCGACAGAAAGTATACAAAAAAGACAACTTCCTCATGGTCTCAACAATGGCTACAATTCTAGCTCCCTTTATGAAGCTGCACGAGGAAGTGAACGACACATTAAAAGATCATTCTACTCTCATCGCAATGATCCACTTGAAAGCAACTTACATAGAGGGCTTTATCACAGCCCTATAAAACAACATGAATAACGTGGAACAAAGGATCACTGACATTTTACAACCGATATTAGATCCGATTATAAAAGAAAAAAGAGAGAGATGGAAAACTTTGAGAAAGGAGTCACTGGGAGGCTCGGCCGACATAGTAGCCTTAAATTCAGAAGAAATGCATGCAGTGTTGCATGAAAAATTGCTACGGCCTCAGGGAACAAGCAAAGATTGCACACTGGGTACATCAGCTAAACCAGTAAAGAGTCAAAGCACCACTGAAATTGTGGGCAGAAGTGAACAGATACCGAAATTGCTAGTGGAAGCTCAATGGAGTTTTCTAATCCGGTTGAGGCAAGGTCAATCCCACCTCGGACACGGATAAACTCCACGAGAGCAATCCCATACAAAAAAAGACAAAATCACCGGTGATTAGGTGGGTCTCGACAAAAAAGAGAACCACCACCAAAACTGCCTCTGAAGTGCAACTTCCATCAGATGGCAGAATGGCGATTCCAACAGATGATAAAGCCCCCAGAATATGTGAAATTTTCACAAAGATAAAAGGTATTTTATGGTGCTCTTGTAAAATCGTTATTGGCAGTAAACAAAGTGCTGTTACTCGTGCAAGTTAACCCCCAAATCAGACCCAATATGTTGCTCAAATAATCTAGAATGCTGCCAATAATGCGGGTGCGTCTAGTAGTAGGATGCTTAATTTACCAATTTGCCAGTGGTGCTACTCAAATAAACCAAGTTACTCTCACAAGTGTTGGGAATCACCTCAATGTGCCAGCCTATCTGTTAAAGCATTGCATGCGGAATTCCGCGTTGCCAAACCAGTTTGAAATTCCCCAGTTACTCATAAACCAGCATTCCATTTGCAACATTGCCAATCTAGCATGTCTCCATTGATATTGCCTTAAGAAAATTCTAATACAGGTTTTCACAATATCATCATAGTCGTACATCAGTTGAAGTCACATTCATTCGATATTGCCTGTGTCTATGTAAGGGATTTTATATAGTGAGAAACACGTGGGTTTCCCTCCTTGATGATCAAATGCCTTCCCACCACCCCCAAATTTAACTCCGGTTGGCAACTGCTTATGCCAGCTAACGCAAATGTAAGCACCCTCCCAAACGCATGTCTTAACAAGATTATATTCCAAGCTCTTGCCTGCAGATTGGATATGTTAATGGTCTTTTAGCAGGTGTTCACTCTCACCACATGCTTTAGCCTCAAAAATCCCCAAACGTTTCTCTAGTTTGAGGCCTTTGTAAAGAAGAGAGTTTAGAGTGATGTGTTCATCACACCAAGTTCTTTACACTGGCTCAGTGTTCAGAATCGGGTGCAGTTCATAACTGGCTTATGTTATGTTATGTTATCGTGACTTGTACCACACACCGCTGCCATTGTTTCTCATGTTCTCCAGGCACTCTGGCACATCAGAAAAGGAAGGGGGTTGGGATGGTAAGTTAGTAGGGTTGAGAGGGAAAAGCACAGGAGAGCTTTGATGTGCTGTTAGCTTCAGTTTGGAAAAAAACTGTCTCTGTGTGCTGGTATGATTTTTCTAGATTGGCGTTAGTGCAATGTTTTGTGGGGGGTTTTATGCAGGCGTTTCATGGTGTGTCGCATATTGTGGAGAGTTGGTAGAGTGCCTGTAGTTTGGGAGTTTTGTGTCAAAGGTCGGTGTCATGTTACTTCTGTGTTGGGTGGTGGGTATGCAGAGTGTTTGGGTCAGACTGGGGCATAAAATGGTCTTGGGCCCCAATGCAAAAGTGGCCCATAGTTGCAAATGGCAATTCATTCCTTTTGTGACAGACCGTTTCAGTAGTACTCAAGGGGGAGGTTTCTGATCAAAGGTGATGCTAATTGTGCACTTTCAGTAGCACTGGTCAAAACTACTAGCTTCATGGTGAAATAACTTATTAAACTGGCCCACAGGGGCCAAAACAATTTCCCACTTTAACCAAAAAAACTGGCCCACAGTAGCATTTTGTGTTTTTGGTTCGGGCATTGCCCTATAGGCCAGTCCGAGCCTGGTGTTAGAGTTTTAATAGGGTTAGTTGGGGTTTGCTGAGCTGTTTATACGATGGATTAACATATTGGCTTAGTCGTATTCCTGTTTTGTTCGTGGTTGATTTTTCTTTTGGTGGTATAGTCTCATTGCATTGTGGTGGCAAGATTTGTTGCTACAATGTTTTCTTCAGCTTGGTGCATTAAACAGACATGTGTTTACGAGTTTCCTGCCTGAATTTTATGTTATCTTCTGTTGTTCACATTTCCTTTGGGAGTGAGTGTCAAAGTTTCATCGCTATGCAGGAAAATGCCAGTCCCGCAAATGTTTGTTTTGAGTATTGTTTTGGTACGAGGCAAATGTCGTTTCTGGATCTTAGTGTTTGTGTTGGTTTGTAAATGGAGATTTTCTCCTGTATGAATTCCACTCCTTGGACGTGGATCACTCTTGTGAGTTATGCACAGAGTTTTGAATATGATTAGCTTTTTGACTGGTAACCAATGCAGTGTTCTTAGTGCTTATGTGGCTGCAGCCTGTATGATGACAAAAGGCTTTTGCTACATCCATGCATGCTCCCTTAGGGGTTTCAATTTGATACTTGCTCATCTGCCTCCCCCATTTAGAGTATCCTGACATTTTGCGGCTCCCACTTCTGAAACTTGGAAGAGTTTGCCTTCTCTTCCTGGCACTGGTGCACTAAAGAAGAATCCATAATGAGAGGCCTATGTGATAGTCACCTGTGGTCAATCAGACTAGTCGGCTCTAGTATGTGCTGCTCACACCCAGTGAGTGAGACTGTGCTCAATGATGCAAATGTTTCCATCAACCTAGCCAAGTAAAGCTCCAAATATTGGCAATTACTGGGATGCAAGTGCTCTTGTCTCTGCAGCCCTCCCCCCTTTCTTTGGTAGAATCTCAAGGCTATGTACTGCCCCTGTGGTGAATGTTTGAAGTCATTTCTGTCATGTACTGCTCATAATCCCTATGCATCGAGTTAATGATATATTACAAGCTTACCCATAGCAGCTTGCTCAAATTGCACTGTTATAGATTATAAAGTTAGACATTTGCAAAGATACAAATGATACAAATTGCAAGCATGTCCACACAGTTTATGGCATGCTCTCGGTTGCCTTTTATTTGAAGCATCCCAGTCTCCCCCACTAAGCCAGTAAAGGTCATAGGGTGCATGATCTAACAAGAGTAGGGTGCAGTGGAACATGTTGGGTACCCTGATCTTCTCTTACAGTCTCACTTTGTCTTTTTTCTGAGCATACTCCAATTCCTATAGCTCGGAGGTATTGTGTCGAACGCTGCACTGAAAGAGTGGCAGGTGACAGAGTACATCATCAGTTTGCTCTTTAGCACAGCCACATTATGGGTGGTCTGTATGGAGATTGTATCTTGAAAATGAAATATTTGTATACATAAGATTCGGGTAAAAGCATCACATCTTTAAATGTATTTCTGAAACAAGTATGACTTCCTACTATCTGTCTCGACCATCTACATCTTCACCTTCTTCTCAGTAGCTCGTCACCAGCAACCCGTGCAAGCTCCTACAATCAGGCATCTGCAGAAAGCACGGCAGTGAGTAAGCAATAACTCCATATTTCCGATGTTATGTCCACCCCCCAGCAAAGCCCTATTTCCCTCAACTTGACATACCTTGACGCCTCTCTCTCTCCTTCAATAATGGTCAACATGGCATACTCTTGACATATACACCAGATATCGTCATCAATGGTGAAATACTCTCAAGGCATTCCTCCAACCTTGTGACGCTCTTCAAATCATCGCCACTCTGGCTCCTGAGTGACAGTCCTAGTTGTAGATGCCACCGAGAAGCTTTCATTAGGAAGCAGTCTACCACGTCTTCTTTGAAGTAAGAGGCCCCCGAGTCTCAGAGACCTAGAATGGAAGCGTCTCATGGGATCTGGTAAACAATCCACAAAAGGCCGCAACTAAAAATATCATGTGAGAGTTGCTCTCTACTCAAAATATCTGTGTCAAATCTTCTAAGATCCTGGAAAATCATACAAAGGTTGCACACAATCTTACATGGAGACTAGCTAAGGACCCCACAAGAGAGTTTGCCAAGAGGGAGATTGGCCAGGACAGATAAATTAGAGAGGAATTGGAGAGCACATCCAAAGTAAGTGCTCAATGCAATGAAAGGTCACAGAGCTTGAAATGAGTGTCCAACGTAGGGACAGAGAACTGAAGAGGAGTGGAGGGCAGAAGAGACCTGGCGAGGGAAGCATCATGAGAATGCTAAAGCCAGAGGGAACAGGACAAAGCACAACGAGGCACCATTCTGATGGCTCTAGATGAACTGTAAAGCCACTCTGGAGCCAGATAGCACAGCCCAGAGGAAAGAGCTATGAACTAAGCTCATGCAGACTGTGTAGGTTTGGAAGAAGCTAGCCCTATTTACAAATGTAGTTTATGATAATGGTGTGTGAAAGACTGGAAGGCAATATTTGTACACATCCCTCAGTGCTTTTTACTAGAGGTAATCTTTCATAAATAGGATGAAGTAGCCAGGGTAGAGAGGAAAACAGAGCCGGGTGTGCCCCTTTACTGTTTAAATAGTCATTCTTTGATTGAATGAAAAAAGACGGCAGTTAAATAAATATAACTGAGGTGACTTGACATCAAACTCGAGCTACATTTAAAGACTTAATAATACAGTTTGCGAAAGTTATTGCAGGGATGTAGAGTTGTGCTTTCCATTGAAAACATTGATTCCATGTAAGAAATCAGCAGGAAGCTATCCTATCAAACTATGGAAAAATAAGTCTTAGTGCACCCAAGTTGGGTGCAGGAAAAAAAATGTTTTTGAATTGGTCCAGGAGTGGGAGTTAATTTGTTGTCGAGCAGTAACAAAATGTGCATTGGCCATTTCAAGCACACCAATATTTTAGTCACTACAAAACAGACTGAGCCAAACTGTAACCGGAACTCAACTTGAAATCCTTGCATCATGTGTTGTAAATCCCTTGAGCAATTTCAGAAAGAATACAACAAATAAATAATTGCAATAGAGATGGTTGAATCTCTTTAGATGTAGTGACTGTGACAAAGTCAAGTAGAATTGATGTAAACAGAACACCGATTTATTGGGTATTGTTCGACAAGTGCGCCCAGGCGGAGAAATGCATTACAGCAACTCAGTGACTTCTCCTGAATGTTCACTTCTTCAGTCTCTGCGGTCATTGGGGGTTATTCTGTGGATTTCAATCCCACAGTATCTCAAGGTTTCTCAGTCACTCAATGTCTTGTTTTTTTTAGCATTCCCCCTGTAATTCTTTAAAGTCTATGGATGCTTGTAGTTTCAGGACCTCGACTTACAGAAGCCCACTCTCTTTGGTCTCCTGAGGCTGGTATGCACGCGTGCACTGGGCCTATGGACTGTTCGGCCATGAAGGGAATTATAGTGAGCACAAACTTAAACGCAATCTTTAAGTGGTCGGCAAGTACATCTTGGTAGCAGGCTTGGGTGATATCATCTGGCCACCTCCTAACTCTAGCTTCTGGATCTACTACACAGTGGCCATCCATGTCCACCTCCTCAACAATTCAAGACCACCGTATTCCTCAGGGGCTCCGTCTGTCTTCTTCCATCTGCTTCTTCTTCAACTCTGTCTGAGCCTACCGACACCTCACCACATGCTGGTATTTTCGCCCAAACTGCACCAACTCTCCAGAGACTCTTGACTCCCCACATTGCCTACTTTCCACAGTCACCTCTTTCCAATCTCCCTCCTTTGCCTTCTCTCTTCCCTCTCGCAAGTCTCTATCCTCTGCCTCCTGCACCAACTTCGAATGTTCACACTCCACCTAACTGGCTGTTCTGTTCATATGGTGCAAGTCCCTCCATTTTGGTGGTCCTCCTCCATATTAGGTACAGTTGAGGTGTCAGATTGATTATGTGCCAGGATTGAGCAGTTCAATATGATTAGTAGCTCATGAATGCAATTAGTTCTTGGCACAGTGTGCAGCAATGCAGACCAAGTCAGTTCATGCGCAGTAGAGCAGACAACCCTCAGTCGCACATCTGTACTGTTGGCAACTACTCAGATGTCAGTGTGGGGCCTATTGATGGGGCATCTGCATTTCTATCTATGTCTGTGATATTACTATGCCTTTGGGGGCTGACTTTGGGAAACACTGCACAGCCTCAGTGCTGAACATGTTAGCTTTTCTCCCAAGACAGTGCCTCTTAAAGGTCAAGGGCCTATGGCAGGCATCATATGGTCCCCCCTGCAAAAGGCCTGGGGCATGGCGGGGTAGTACAGGGGATGCCTCACAAACTTCCACAGGTGCAGCTTCACATAGTGGATGGCAGCACCCACCTCCTGTGGCCACTACATCCTCTACCTTACGACACACACAGGGGACTTCATCACAGCGGCAAGCCTTTGAATTTCCTTCTATCAAGAAATGTGCATAGTTGAGGCCACACTGTCCTCCTTTTTGTGTTCTTCCTCAGACTTGGACTCAGGTTATGGACTGTTGCCGGAGCAGTCAATGGCCTGACTTTACAAAAAGGATATATATGTGGCAGGTGCAAATCAGTCGAGGCATGCCGATCCAAGCAGATGAGTTTTTCACATTTTCACTGGTTTTCTGTAGGCAAGTTTCACATTTACTAAAACAATGACCATACACCAATCAAAGTGTTTTAGTATGATTCAGTTCTGGCCTTGTCAGGTGGTCTAAGCTAAGAAAGCTTGATTGGTGAATGGTTCAGGTTGTTTAGTCTCTGGCTGCAGTTGAATGTCGATTCCCAACAATGAATTGGGTCTCCACAGAATCTGTTTGCGGGAACTTATTTTTCAAGTCGCAGTAGGCAACCTGGTTACTCTTTATATTATTCTCAGACGGTTCTTGGAACTGGGACTTTAGTTTCTAATGGGTAATCTTGCTACTCTGAGTCCTGCTCTCAGATAATTCAGGGAACTTTAACATTTCTCCTCACAGCTTTGTCTTCAGAGTTATTTGAGAATTCAGACTTTCCTTTATAGCAAGCATTGTTTCTTGATTTAAACCCTTCTCATCGCAGCTTCATGATAAGAGGGATTTAGAAATTCGTACTTCAATTCCCAGAATGTAATGTTTCTGTACTTCTTTGTCTTATTATTAGGATTCTTTCCAAGGTAGGGCTCCCCTTGTCACCACTCCTGTGTCAGAACTGTTCCAGTTCTCTCCTTTCTCCGTTCACATCACTGCCACTTTTCCTCTTGGGCATATGCTCTTGGGACTCCTATCCTCCTGTCCAAAGTCTTTCACCAGTTCTGACTCTCACTGTGGACCAGCTCAGCATGTGCTCTGTTTGCTATTATAGGCCTCTCTCTGACACTTTGTTGGTTCATCTCTCAGCGTTATTACGCAGCTCCTTGGTACTCATTGTATTGACATGGGAAATATGAAAGCCTGTTTTTTTCCACATGGAATTCAAACTTTTGAGGCTCAGAGTGTGCATTGCTATGTTACTTGTCATGGTCCATGATAGGAAATGTAAATGATTGATTCAAAGATTTGAGGATTAAGAGTTAAGAGGGATGACACCACCCCAACCTATATTTAAAACATGTACTCGAGCAATCTAGCACTCCCCTACCTCCACCATACAATGCACATGTTAATCACAACAGAAAACATGTGACATGTCCTGTGCTTACTCCACAGAGGAGGAATATACAAAAACGTGGTAGCCTTCCATTAGTTAGAAAGCGGAGATGGATGAATGACTACATGAGTGATTAACCACATTGAAAACAGAGAGCCATAGCAGGCTACTGTGGGTCATCAGACTATTGACATGAACAGGGGATAACTCTGCATGCAGCATGAGAGTGTCTGATGAGAAGCTGATGCACATCAAGGGGGTAATTCATAGAATTCAGTGCACAAGTGGCGCACGCAGCTGGCGCACAGTGTGCGCGTGCGAAACCCTGCGCCAGCCGCGTGCGCTAAAATCCATTTCCGCGCACAGCGTATTCATGGATTCCAGCCACCAAAACCAGCCGTGGCGCGCATTGGCGCAGCGACCCTGCAGCAGCGCCAGTTACGCCCCCAAGAACGCCTCTTGCGCAGGGAAAAGCCATCAATATACCCAATCCAGCGCAAAGGGCTGCGCTAACCCTGTACCAGCACGGCAAGCGGGCTACATGTATCACTGGGGTGCGCGGGAAGTACCTCACGTGATTGGCCCCGTGCGAGCAGGGTACGCATATTTCAGGGGTGCGCGGGAAGTTCCACACGCGATTTCCGCAGGGTACGTGTATTTCACGGGTGCGCGGGAAGTTCCACACGCGATTTCAGCAGGGTATGTGTATTTCAGGGTGCGGGGGAAGTTTCACACGCGATTTCAGCAGGGTACGTGCATTTCAGGGGTGCGCGGGAATTTCCACACGCGATTGGGCCCGTGCGAGCAGGGTACGCGTATCTCAGGGGTGCGCGGGAAGTGCCACACGCGATTTCAGCAGGGTACGTGTATTTCAGGGGTGCGCGGGAAATTCCAAATGCGATTGGGCCCGTGCGAGCACGGTACGCGTATCTCAGGGGTGCGCGGGAAGTGCCACACGCGATTTCAGCAGGGTACGTGTATTTCAGGGGTGCGCGGGAATTTCCACATGCGATTTCATCATGGTACGTGTATTTCAGGGTGCGGGGGAAGTTTCACACGCGACATCAGCAGGGTACGTGTATTTCAGGGGTGCGCGGGAAGTTCCACACGCGATTTCATCAGGGTACGTGTATTTCGGGGTGCGGGGGAAGTTTCACACGCGACATCAGCAGGGTACGTGTATTCCAGGGGTGCGCGGGAAGTTCCACACGCGATTCCATCAGGGTACATGTATTTCAGGGGTACGCGGGAATTTCCACACGCGATTGGGCCCGTGCATGAAGGGTACGCGTATTTCAGGGGTGCGCGGGAAGTTCCACATGCAATTCCATCAGGGTACGTGTATTAAAGGGGTGCGCGGGGAGCACCACACGTGAATTGCACGTGTGGGTCCTCCCAGGTGTTCCCTCTACACCCTCCACGGTCCCTGCAGGTGGCTCACACCACAGAGGCCTACCCTGCACATGTCCTGCAGGCACCCCATCCACCATGGCCATGCCCCCCAGCCAACCCACATGTCAACTTGCACTACTGCCCACCAACGCATGTACCCCTGCACCCTCAGCCATGAGGGGCACCCTCCACCAGGCCCCCACCCATGTCTCCCACCACCCCCCAGCAGTGCAGGGGCACCCTCCACAAGCCCCCACCCATGTCTCCCACCACCCCCCAGCAGTGCAGGGGCACCCTCCACCAGGCCCCCACCCATGTCTCCCACCGCCACCACACCCCAGCCACCAGGGGCAGCCTCCACCAGGCCCCCACCCATGTCTCCCAGCACCCCCACCCCCCAGCAGTGCAGGGGCACCCTCCACCAGGCCCAACCCATGTCTCCCACCACCCACACCCCCCAGCAGTGCAGGGGCACCCTCCACCAGGCCCCCACCCATGTCTCCCACCACCCCCCAGCAGTGCAGGGGCACCCTCCACCAGGCCCCCACCCATGTCTCCCACCACTCCCACCCCCCCAGCCACCAGGGGCAGCCTACACCAGGCCCCCACCCATGTCTCCCAGCACCCCCACCCCCCAGCAGTGCAGGGACACCCTCCACTAGGCCCCCACCAATGTCTCCCACCACCCCCACCCCCCAGCAGTGCAGGGGCACCCTCCACCAGGCCCCCACCCATGTCTCCCACCCCCCCACCCCCCAGCACTGTGGGGCACCTGCCAGCAGGCAGGCCCCCACCCATGTGCAAGTCATGTTCCCCCCCACCCCCCAGCACTGTGGGGCACCTGCCAGCAGGCCCCCACCCATGTCCAACTCATGTCTCCCACCACCCCCACCACCCAGCCACCAGGAGCAGCCTCCACCAGGCCCCCACCCATGTCTCCCACCACCCCTACCCCCCAGCAGTGCAGGGGCACCCTCCACCAGGCCCCCACCCATGTCTCCCACCCCCCACCCCCGAAGCACTGTGGGGCACCTGCCAGCAGGCCCCCACCCATGTCCAACTCATGTCATCACCCCCCCACCCGAAGCACTGTGGGGCACCTGCCAGCAGGCCCCCACCCATGTGCAACTCATGTCATCACCCCCCCACCCCCCAGCACTGTGGGGCACCTGCCAGCAGGCCCCCACCCATGTCCAACTCATGTTCCCCACCACCCCCACCCCCCAGAACTGTGGGGCACCTGCCAGCAGGCCCCCACCCATGTCCAACTCATGTCTCCCACCACCCCCACCCCCCAGCAGTGCAGGGGCACCTTCCACCAGGCCCCCAGCCATGTCTCCCACCACCCCCACCCCCCAGCAGTGCAGGGGCACCCTCCACCAGGCCCCCACCCATGTCTCACACCACCCCCATCCCCCAGCAGTGCAGGGGCACCCACCACCAGGCCCCCACCCATGTCTCCCAGCACCCCCACCCCCCAGCACTGTGGGGCACCTGCCAGCAGGCCCCCACCCATGTCTCCCACCACCCCCACCCCCCAGCAGTGCAGGGGCACCCACCACCAGGCCCCCACCCATGTCTCCCAGCACCACCACCCCCCAGCCACCAGGGGCAGCCTCCACCAGGCCCCCACCCATGTCTCCCACCACCCCCAGCCCCCAGCACTGTGGGGCACCTGCCAGCAGGCCCCCACCCATGTCTCCCACCCCCCAGCACTGTGGGGCACCTGCCAGCAGGCCCCCACCCATGTCTAACTCATGTCTCCCACCACCCCCACCACCCAGCCACCAGGGGCAGCCTCCACCAGGCCCCCACCCATGTCTCCCACAACCCCCACCCCCCAGCAGTGCAGGGGCACCCTCCACCAGGCCCCCACCCATGTCTCCCACCCCCCCACCCCCCAGCACTGTGGGGCTCCTGCCAGCAGGCCCCCACCCATGTCCAACTCATGTCTCCCGCCACCCCCACCCCCAGCAGTGTGGGTCACCCTCCACCAGGCCCCCACCCATGTCTCCCACTCCCCCACCCCCCAGCACTGTGGGGCACCTGCCAGCAGGCCCCCACCCATGTCCAACTCATGTCATCACCCCCCCAACCCCCAGCACTGTGGGGCACCTGCCAGCAGGCCCCCACCCATGTGCAACTCATGTTCCCCACCCCCTCCAGCCCCCAGCACTGTGGGGCACCTGCCAGCAGGCCCCCACCCATGTTCAACTCATGTCATCACCCCCCCACACCCCAGCACTGTGGGGCACCTGCCAGCAGGCCCCCACCCATGTCTCCCACCACCCCCACCCCCCAGCAGTGCAGGGGCACCCTCCACCAGGCCCCCACCCATGTCTCCCACCCCCCCCACCCCCCAGCACTGTGGGACACCTGCCAGCAGGCCCCCACCCATGTCCAACTCATGTCTCCCACCACCCCCACCACCCAGCCACCAGGGGCAGCCTCCACCAGGCCCCCACCCATGTCTCCCACCACCCCCACCCCCCAGCAGTGCAAGGGCACCCTCCACCAGGCCCCCACCCATGTCTCCCATCCCCCCACCCCCCAGCACTGTGGGGCACCTGCCAGCAGGCCCCCACCCATGTCCAACTCATGTCTCCCACCACCCCCACCCCCAGCAGTGCGGGTCACCCTCCACCAGGCCCCCACCCATGTCTCCCACTCCCCCACCCCCCAGCACTGTGGGGCACCTGCCAGCAGGCCCCCACCCATGTCCAACTCATGTCATCACCCCCCCCCACCCCCCAGCACTGTGGGGCACCTGCCAGCAGGCCCCCACCCATGTCTCCCACCACCCCCACCCCCAGCAGTGCAGGGGCACACTCTACCAGGCCCCCACCCATGTCTCCCACCACCCCCACCCCCCAGCAGTGCAGGGGCACCCTCCAGCAGGCCCCCACCCATGTCTCCCACCCCCCCACCCCCCAGCACGGTGGGGCACCTGCCAGCAGGCCCCCACCCATGTCTCCCACCACCCCCACCACCCAGCCACCAGGGGCAGCCTCCACCAGGCCCCCACCCATGTCTCCCACCACGACCACCCTCCAGCAGTGCAGGGGCACCCTCCACCAGGCCCCCACCCATGTCTCCCACCCCCCCACCCCCCAGCACTGTGGGGCACCTGCTAGCAGGCCCCCACCCATGTCCAACTCATGTCTCCCACCACCCCCACCACCCAGCCACCAGGGGAAGCCTCCACCAGGCCCCCACCCATGTCTCCCACCACCCCCACCCCCCAGCAGTGCAGGGGCACCCTCCACCAGACCCCCACCCACGTCTCCCACCCCCCCCACCCCCATGCACTGTGGGGCACCTGCCAGCAGGCCCCCACCCATGTCCAACTCATGTCTCCCACCACCCCCACCACCCAGCCACCAGGGGCAGCCTCCACCAGGCCCCCACCCATGTCTCCCACCACCCCCACCCCCAGCAGTGCAGGGGCACACTCCACCAGGCCCCCACCCATGTCTCCCACCCCCCCACCCCCCAGCACTGTGGGGCACCTGCCAGCAGGCCCCCACCCATGTCCAACTCATGTCTCCCACCACCCCCACCCCCCAGCACTGCGGGTCACCCTCCACCAGGTCCCCACCCATGTCTCCCACCCTCCCCCCACCCCCCAGCACTGTGGGGCACCTGCCAGCAGGCCCCCACCCATGTGCAACTCATGTTCCCCACCCCCCACCCCCCCAGCACTGTGGGGCACCTGCCAGCAGGCCCCCACCCATGTCCAACTCATGTTCCCCATCACGCCCACCCCCCAGCACTGTGGGGCACCTGCCAGCAGGCCCCCACCCATGTCCAACTCATGTCTCCCACCACCCCCACCCCCCAGCAGTGCAGGGGCACCCTCCACCAAGCCACCACCCGTTTCTCCCACCACCCCCACCCCCGAGCAGTGCAGGGGCACCCTCCACCAGGCCCCCACCCATGTCTCCCAGCACCCCCACCCCCCAGCACTGTGGGGCACCTGCCAGCAGGCCCCCACCCATGTCTCCCACCACCCCCACCCCCAGCAGTGCAGGGGCACCCACCACCAGGCCCCCACCCATGTCTCCCAGCACCCCCACCCCCCAGCCACCAGGGGCAGCCTCCACCAGGCCCCCACCCATGTCTCCCACCACCCCCACCCCCCAGCACTGTGGGGCACCTGCCAGCAGGCCCCCACCCATGTCCAACTCATGTCTCCCACCACCCCCACCCCCCAGCAGTGCAGGGGCACCCTCCGCCAGGCCCCCACCCATGTCTCACACCACCCCCACCCCCAGCAGTGCAGGGGCACCCTCCAACAGGCCCCCACCAATGTCTCCCACCACCCCCACCCCCCAGCACTGTGGGGCACCTGCCAGCAGGCCCCCACCCATGTCTCCCACCACCCCCACCCCCCAGCAGTGCAGGGGCACCCACCACCAGGCCCCCACCCATGGCTCCCAGCACCCCCACCCCCCAGCCACCAGGGGCAGCCTCCACCAGGCCCCCACCCATGTCTCCCACCCCTCCCCCACCCCCCAGCACTGTGGGGCACCTGCCAGCAGGCCCCCACCCATGTCCAACTCATGTCTCCCACCACCCCCACCACCCAGCCACCAGGGGCAGCCTCCACCAGGCCCCCACCCATGTCTCCCACCACCCCCACCCCCCAGCAGTGCAGGGGCACCCTCCACCAGGCCCCCACCAATGTCTCCCACCCCCCCCACCCCCCAGCACTGTGGGGCACCTGCCAGCAGGCCCCCACCCATGTCCAACTCATGTCTCCCACCACCCCAGCCACCAGGGGCAGCCTCCACCAGGCCCCCACCCATGTCTCCCACCACCCCACCCCCCAGCAGTGCAGGGGCACCCTCCACCAGGCCCCCACCCATGTCTCCCACCCCCCACCCCCCAGCACTGTGGGGCACCTGCCAGCAGGCCCTCACCCATGTCCAACTCATGTCTCCCACCACCCCCACCCCCCAGCAGTGCGGGTCACCCTCCACCAGGTCCCCACCCATGTATCCCACCCTCCCCCCACCCCCCAGCACTGTGGGGCACCTGCCAGCAGGCCCCCACCCATGTGCAACTCATGTTCCCCATCCCGCCCACCCCCCAGCACTGTGGGGCACCTGCCAGCAGGCCCCCACCCATGTCCAACTCATGTCTCCCACCACCCCCACCCCCCAGCAGTGCAGGGGCACCCTCCACCAGGCCCCCACCCATGTCTCCCACCACCCCCACCCCCCAGCAGTGCAGGGGCACCCTCCACCAGGCCCCCACCCATGTCTCACACCACCCCCACCCCCCAGCAGTGCAGGGGCACCCACCACCAGGCCCCCACCCATGTCTCCCAGCACCCCCACCCCCCAGCACTGTGGGGCACCTGCCAGCAGGCCCCCACCCATGTCTCCCACCACCCCCCAGAAGGGCAGGGGCACCCACCACCAGGGCCCCACCCATGTCTCCCAGCACCCCCACCCCCCAGCCACCAGGGGCAGCCTCCACCAGGCCCCCACCCATGTCTCCCACCACCCCCACCCCCCAGCACTGTGGGGCACCTGCCAGCAGGCCCCCACCCATGTCCAACTCATGTCTCCCACCACCCCCACCCCCCAGCAGTGCAGGGGCACCCTCCGCCAGGCCCCCACCCATGTCTCACACCACCCCCACCCCCCAGCACTGTGGGGCACCTGCCAGCAGGCCCCCACCCATGTCTCCCACCACCCCAACCCCCCAGCAGTGCAGGGGCACCCACCACCAGGCCCCCACCCATGTCTCCCAGCACCCCCACCCCCCAGCCACCAGGGGCAGCCTCCACCAGGCCCCCACCCATGTCTCCCACCACCCCCACCCCCCAGCAGTGCAGGGCCACCCTCCACCAGGTCCCCACCCATGTCTCCCACCCGCCCACCCCCCAGCACTGTGGGGCACCTGCCAGCAGGCCCCCACCCATGTCCAACGCATGTCTCCCACCACCCCCACCACCCAGCCACCAGGGGCACCCTCCACCAGGCCCCCACCCATGTCTCCCACCACCCCCACCAGTGCAGGGGCACCCTCCACCAGGCCCCCACCCATGTCTCCCACCCCCCAGCACTGTGGGGCACCTGCCAGCAGGCCCCCACCCATGTCCAACTCATGTCTCCCACCACCCCCACCACCCAGCCACCAGGGGCAGCCTCCACCAGGCCCCCACCCATGTCTCCCACCACCCCCACCCCCCAGCAGTGCAGGGGCACCCTCCACCAGGCCCCCACCCATGTCTCCCACCCCCCCACCCCCCAGCAGGCCCCCACCCATGTCCAACTCGTGTCTCCCACCACCCCCACCACCCAGCCACCAGGGGCAGCCTCCACCAGGCCCCCACCCATGTCTCCCACCACCCCCACCCCCCAGCAGTGCAGGGGCACCCTCCACCAGGCCCCCACCCATGTCTCCCACCCCCCCACCCCCCAGCACTGTGGGGCACCTGCCAGCAGGCCCCCACCCATGTCCAACTCATGTCATCACCTCCCCACACCCCCCAGCACTGTGGGGCACCTGCCAGCAGGCTCCCACCCATGTGCAACTCATGTTCCCCACCCCCTCCACCCCCCAGCACTGTGGGGCGCCTGCCAGCAGGCCCCCACCCATGTCCAACTCATGTCATCACACCCCCACCCCCCAGCACTGTGGGGCACCTGCCAGCAGGCCCCCACCCATGTCCAACTCATGTTCCCCACCACCCCCACCCCCCAGCACTGTGGGGCACCTGCCAGCAGGCCCCCACCCATGTCCAACTCATGTCTCCCACCACCCCCACCCCCCAGCAGTGCAGGGGCACCCTCCACCAGGCCCCCACCCATGTCTCCCACCACCCCCACCCGACAGCAGTGCAGGGGCACCCTCCACCAGGCCCCCACCCATGTCTCACACCACTCCACCCCCCAGCAGTGCAGGGGCACCCACCACCAGGCCCCCACCCATGTCTCCCAGCACCCCCACCCCCCAGCACTGTGGGGCACCTGCCAGCAGACCCCCACCCATGTCTCCCACCACCCCCACCCCCCAGCAGTGCAGGGGCACCCACCACCAGGCCCCCACCCATGTCTCCCAGCACCCCCACCCCCCCAGCCACCAGGGGCAGCCTCCACCAGGCCCCCACCCATGTCTCCCACCACCCCCACCCCCCAGCACTGTGGGGCACCTGCCAGCAGGCCCCCACCCATGTCCAACTCATGTCTCCCACCACCCCCACCCCCCAGCAGTGCAGGGGCACCCTCCACCAGGCCCCCACCCATGTCTCACACCACCCCCACCCCCCAGCAGTGCAGGGGCACCCTCCACCAGGCCCCCACCCATGTCTCCCCCCACCCCCAAGCACTGTGGGGCACCTGCCAGCAGGCCCCCACCCATGTCTCCCACCACCCCCACCCCCCAGCAGTGCAGGGGCACCCACCACCAGGCCCCCACCCATGTCTCCCAGCACCCCCACCCCCCAGCCACCAGGGGCAGCCTCCACCAGGCCCCCACCCATGTCCAACTCATGTCTCCCACCACCCCCACCCCCCAGCAGTGCGGGTCACCCTCCACCAGGCCCCCACCCATGTCTCCTACCCCCCCATCCCCCAGCACTGTGGGGCACCTGCCAGCAGGCCCCCACCCATGTCCAACTCATGTCTCCCACCACCCCCACCACCCAGCCACCAGGGGCAGCCTCAACCAGGCCCCCACCCATGTCTCCCACCACCCCCACCCTCCAGCAGTGCAGCGGCACCCTCCACCAGGCCCCAACCCATGTCTCCCACCCCCCCCACCCCCCAGCACTGTGGGGCACCTTCCAGCAGGCCCCCACCCATGTCCAACTCATGTCTCCCACCACCCCCACCACCCAGCCACCAGGGGCAGCCTCCACCAGGCCCCCACCCATGTCTCCCACCACCCCCACCCCCCAGCAGTGCAGGGGCACCCTCCACCAGGCCCCCACCCATGTCGACCACCCCCCCAGCCCCCAGCACTGTGGGGCACCTGCCAGCAGGCCCCCACCCATGTCCAACTCATGTCTCCCACCACCCCAACCCCCCAGCAGTGCGCGTCACCCTCCACCAGGCCCCCACCCATGTCTCCCACCACCCCCACCCCCCAGCAGTGCAGGGGCACCCTCCACCAGGCCCCCACCCATGTCTCCCACCACCCCCACCCCCCAGCAGTGCAGGGGCACCCTCCACCAGGCCCCCACCCATGTCTCCCACCACCCCCCAGCAGTGCAGGGGCACCCTCCACCAGGCCCACACCCATGTCTCCCACCACCCCCACCCCCCAGCAGTGCGGGTCACCCTCCACCAGGCCCCCACCCATGTCTCCCACCCCCCCCACCCCCCAGCACTGTGGGGCACCTGCCAGCAGGCCCCCACCCATGTCCAACTCATGTCTCCCACCACCCCCACCACCCAGCCACCAGGGGCAGCCTCCACCAGGCCCCCACCCATGTCTCCCACCACCCCCACCCTCCAGCAGTGCAGGGGCACCCTCCACCAGGCCCCAACCCATGTCTCCCACCCCCCCCACCCCCCAGCACTGTGGGGCACCTTCCAGCAGGCCCCCACCCATGTCCAACTCATGTCTCCCACCACCCCCACCACCCAGCCACCAGGGGCAGCCTCCACCAGGCCCCCACCCATGTCTCCCACCACCCCCACCCCCCAGCAGTGCAGGGGCACCCTCCACCAGGCCCCCACCCATGTCGACCACCCCCCCACCCCCCAGCACTGTGGGGCACCTGCCAGCAGGCCCCCACCCATGTCCAACTCATGTCTCCCACCACCCCCACCCCCCAGCAGTGCGCGTCACCCTCCACCAGGCCCCCACCCATGTCTCCCACCACCCCCACCCCCCAGCAGTGCAGGGGCACCCTCCACCAGGCCCCCACCCATGTCTCCCACCACCCCCACCCCCCAGCAGTGCAGGGGCACCCTCCACCAGGCCCCCACCCATGTCTCCCACCACCCCCCAGCAGTGCAGGGGCACCCTCCACCAGGCCCACACCCATGTCTCCCACCACCCCCACCCCCCAGCAGTGCGGGTCACCCTCCACCAGGCCCCCACCCATGTCCAACTCATGTCTCCCAGCCCCCCCCCACCCCCCAGCACTGTGGGGCACCTGCCAGCAGGCCCCCACCCATGTCCAACTCATGTCATCACCCCCCCCAGCCCCCAGCACTGTGGGGCACCTGCCAGCAGGCCCCCACCCATGTGCAACTCATGTTCCCCACCCCCCCACCCCCCAGCACTGTGGGGCACCTGCCAGCAGGCCCCCACCCATGTCCAACTCATGTCATCACCCCCCCCCCACCCCCCAGCACTGTGGGGCACCTGCCAGCAGGCCCCCACCCATGTCCAATTCATGTCTCCCACCACCCCCACCCCCCAGCAGTGCGGGTCACCCTCCACCAGGCCCCCACCCATGTCTCCCACCACCCCCACCCCCCTGCAGTGCAGGGGCACCCTCCACCAGGCCCCCACCCATGTCTCCCACCGCCCCCACCCCCCAGCAGTGCAGGGGCACCCTCCACCAGGCCCCCACCCATGTCTTCCACCACCCCCACCCCCCAGCAGTGCAGGGGCCCCCTCCACCAGGCCCCCAACCATGTCTCCCACCACCCCCACCCCCCAGAATTGCAGGGGCACCCTCCACCAGGCCCCCACCCATGTCTCCCACCACCCCCAGCCCCCAGCACTGTGGGGCACCTGCCAGCAGGCCCCCACCCATGTGCAACTCATGTTCCCCACCCCCCACCCCCCAGCACTGTGGGGCACCTGCCAGCAGGCCCCCACCCATGTCCAACTCATGTTCCCCACCACCCCCACCCCCCAGCACTGTGGGCACCTGCCAGCAGGCCCCCACCCATATCCAACTCATGTTCCCCAGCCAACATGTCATCACAATCTAGATCCCTGGTCCCTATGGTCAGCCTGCAAATGCGAAACACCCACCCGAGTATTGCATCCACCCACTCATAATTGGCAATTACATCACAGAACACCAATTGCAAGTTCCGAAACAAACACATTTCCCTCACATACACCCAATGGGTGTCAGTGAATCTCAAAACCCATATCATGAAATGCATGAAACCAATGAGATGATACTACACATTGAAGTATGATAAAAAAATATGTATTAAAGCAAACATAAATAGAATCAAAAATAAAGAAACAAAAATGTGAATGTACAAAAATCAAAAGAAGCATGTCCGTGAAAAAAAGCAAAACCAAAAATCATATCCCAAAGTAATGGTGTCCAAAGTCACTGTCCACAAAACAAAATCCAATGGGAACTAAAAAAGAAAGCCATTGCTCCATGGTTAAAATGTGAAAGAAAAATACAATCCAACAGTGAACTATGTACATGGGAACAAGCCAGGGTCCATTATCCCAACAAAAGAAAGGAAACCTATCTAACTACACTAACTAATAAAATAAACTACATACAAAAATGTGGCCAATGTCCGAAAGGTCCAAATAAAATCAAAAAAAAAATGAAACCTAACACTACCTACATAACTATGTACAAGGGCAGCGGGCTAGTTTGACGGCTCACTTGTGGATGTCCCGGGCCAGGGCATCATCGAACTCCTGCTGAATGTCCCGGAGGCGGTCCTCCTCCATGGCCCCCTCTGGGCCCTCTGGATGGAGTTCTCCGCCCTGACCATTGTGAGCCGTGCCTCTTCCGCCCGCTGCCGCTCCGCATCTATGGCGTGGCCCAACCACTGCCACACGGAAGACACTCTCTGTCCTGGGTCCTCCTGCCCTCCGGCCGATGCCTGCCCCTCCGATGTTGAAGGCCCCGAGCCTTCATGGCTCCCACCACGTTGCTGCTGTGCCTCTGCCCGTGCACTGCCTCCTGCTGCCTGCACATCCTCCGCCGGCTGGGGTGCAGTCGTTGATGTGGCCACCCCTGCTGGACGTCCGACTCCCGACTGTGGCAGGGATGCCTCCTCCACCAGCCTGGCCGCACCGTCAGAGGCAGCTCCACAGGGCACCCAGATGACCGATGGGTGGGAAGATGGCACAGAGGACGACTGGCGCGTAGGGGGTCCAGTTGAGGAGGGGGTCGTAGCAAGCCCCATCATACGGAGGAATCCGGCCTGGGTGACCTGTCCCAGCAGGCTGACGTGGTCAACGAGCCATTCGAGATGACGTGCAGTCTCCTCATGAAAAGACTGCAGGTCACCTCGCATCGCCCGTTGACGCAACGCCACACCACTTAGAACAGGCTCAACCGGACCCGGATAGCCACGTCCGCAGGCAGAGGAAGGCCAGTTGACGTGAGCTCATCCCCTGCCTGAAAACGGGTCTGGACGTAGGCATCCCTGCTGGTGCAAGATGATGCAGGGACAGGATCAGGGACAGGATTGCACACAGGCACCTCCGCGGCGACCTGTGCTGCCTCCTGTCCCTGGTCCTGCACTGCACCACTAGCACCAGTGGGATCCCCACCTCCAGAGCCCGTCTCTGTTGCTTGCACGGCCTCCTCCTCCACCAAACCCCCCACCAACCTGGTTGACTCTGTGGCATCTTCCCCTGTTGGGCCCTGTGGGGTCCCAGCTGCCCCTTCTGCTGCCGAGGAGTCCAACTCCAACCTCTGCCTCTTGGACCTCCCCCTGGCAGCTGCGTCCTGGGACGCGGCACCGGACTCCTCACTCCCCGACGAGATCACAACATGGGAGGGGAGCCGGGCCTTGCGTCTCCGGCTGGCGGTGGGATCCCCGCCGCTGTGCTCCACAGCACCTTCTCAGCCCTCTTCATCAGTTGACGCTGCAGACAGGGAGAAATAAAACACAGGCATCAGGGCACTGTACAATGGACACATACACACATGACAGTTGTACATGAGTGGCATTGGCAAACCTCAGACATGTCATCACAATCGCCAACACACATGTCATTTCAACTCGCACACATGAGCCATACCACAACTGCCAGCACCATCCATACACATACAACAGCATGAACAGGCAAAGGTGAGCCAGACATCACATGCAACACAGGAAGTGCACCACACATGTACACACACCACCACACTTGCATGCATGTGTACACCTCTGCCAAGTGTCGCAGTGTTCAGACGGGCATCCATGTCACATCTGCCGATCAGGCTTCCACATGCCACTGTCACATGCATCCATGTTGCATCACTGTTGCACCCTTGTCAAATACACACACATGCACATGTACACAGTGCTGACACATGCAGATGAAAACAACATACATGCGTGACATCACGGACATGTCTACTTACATACACATTCATCCAAACATGTGTGCCCACACAACTGCATTTGGCATGCAAGCCTACACACACAAGCACCATCCATGTCTCACACATTCCAGCCCTCGCATGTGTTAGCCCCACGGCCCTGTACACCCCCACCCATACTCAACCCCATACAAACAGATGTGCAACCTGCACACTACTGAAAAATCACCACACGCACTGCTCACAATCAGGATGCATGTACACTTACCGCTCGACTCCAGACGGGTCTGCCTCTCAAGGACCTGGACGTGGAGCGCTGGGCATATGCGTTCCAGGACCCTCATCTGTTCTTCCGACAAGTGGCCCCGGCGCCCCTTGGCATCCGCTGCCTTAAAGAGGCGCCGGGCCTTGTTCAGCGTCCTGGACCTGAAGTCCTCCCAGCGCTTCTTGACATGTTGTAAGTCGCGGACTGCCACCCCCTCCGCGTTGATGGCAGTCACGATGTCAGTCCAGATCCGAGTCCGTCCTTCCTTGTCGGCGCGGGAACTTCCGAAGAGGGCATCATACTGCCCCAGGACTTGCTCCACCAGGACACCAACTTAGGTGGCACTGAAGCTGGTGCCCCTCTGCCTCTCTGGCCGGGGGTTGTCAGTGGTCTCAGATGGTGTTTGCCCCGACATGACAACCCCAGAAGCAGGAGTGGGTGGGCAACTGGGTCCTGGGGCTGGGCTCTGGAGCGATGGAATCCCAGTCGGGAGTCTTCGGTTCCAGCAGGGGTGGTCACAGCAACAGCACCCCTGGCTAATGTGCAGGCAGCAAATGGCAGGGCACGTGGGCAGCAGTCAGTCAGGCAGCAGCAGGTGGCAGGTGGGAGCGTGCTTGGGGCTCTGGGGGGCAGTAGTTCGGCCTTCTGGCAGGAGCGTGGTCTTCCGTGTGCTTACGCGTGGCCAGCTTGATACGGAGTGATTTGGCACGTGCAAAATCTGCACGTCAGCGTGTAATTCAAGGAAAGGCCCTTAGCGCATAAGCACGTCTGCACGCATACGCATTTTCATTGGACAGAAGGCCCCTCAAGCGCAAGCGGCCCTGTGACGTGACGCGTACAGGCGTGCATGGGCATATCAGCGCGCGTGAAAAACTGCACGTCCGCGTGTAATACGAGGAAAGGCCCATACGCGTAAGTGACGTAACGCGCGTGTGCGTTTCCCTCAGCACGGGTTAAAGGTGAGCGGGCCCAGCAGTTCGCTGTACGTGCCTTTCGTGGAGACCGACGTGTGTTGCTGCTTCCTGTTGTTTCGCGCGCCATCACAACTTCACAGCTATCAAGGACGTATCTCTTCTTTTGGCGGGGGTATTGGCTATGCGTGTTTTTCTGCATCGCGCTAGTCAGACGGTGAGTCGCACACGCTCTTTTTCCCACTGCGGGTGCCCCTGTGTATCGCACCCATTTTTGATGTCATAGTAGCCTATGTGTCCCACGAGCACGCGTTATTCGTGTTACTGGGTGCCACCGCGTACTGCGGGAGGTTGAATCCACGCACGTAGGCTGCAGGGTTGCGTGCACGGTTTTACTGCAGTTTTGGGGTGCCTGAGCGTTGCGTGACCCGTCACCACATCACCGGGGTCACATACAGCCTTGCAGGGGGGCTGTTAACATCTTGCTTCCCCCACCCCCTTCACCCCAATTGCCCAGGTCAATTATGGTGTACACCTCCCATTGGCACCACTCCATCTGTGCCAGCACTACTACATCTGTGCCATGGTTGGGAGGGCACCAAAGGTGAGGGGCGCCTCAGCTGGGCGTCCTCCTCATGACGGGCATGGTCGGGGACGTGGCCGTGGTGACCAGGGAGTAGGGGGACTCCAGGGTGTCCAGGGCAGCCACAGAGGGGGAAGAGGCAGGGGTGCGCCACTTGAGCACAATGTTGTGCCATGTGGCGGTGCAGCCATGCCACCACCCCCTGTGGTTCCGGGAGATGCAGCTCCTGCATCTGGCACTGGCACCCGTACGACCCGGCAGTCCGTTCCATCGACTGCCATGGGCCCAAGGGTAGTGGTAGCTGCAGGTGCAGCTGTGGACACCGCCACCCAGGCTCAGGGTCTGCCAGCGCAGGCTGCGTTGGCACTTGAAGAGCCCTTGGTAGATCTCCAACAGGCCAGGGGGGAATCCAGAGGGGCACGCCGGGCTGCTCAGACCAAGACACGTGTCCCTGGGGCAGTCATGCCATCTGCTGCCCCGAACAGCCGGGTGTTGGCAAGTGCAGGGGCAGATGCACCCAACAGCATCCCGGTTGTGAGTCTGCCAACCATGACCGCTGCGGTCAATGACCCTGCCACAGCTGATGTTGCTGCGCAGGATCCAATAGTGGGCACCCAGCTGCCACTGACACAAGTCAGGCCTTTGGTCATCCCTCCACCTGCCACTCCCTTGGCTCAATCCACCGAACCCACTGGCCATACTGTTCAGGGCGGCATTAGCCAGCCAGGGTCTGCGCCACAGTCCAAGAGGAGGAAGGTTGCACCTGCAGCACAGGCTGGGACCCCACACACAGCCACGACCTCCTGCATGTCGAGGAAGAAGCCTTTCTGTAAGCAGGAACTGGACTTCCTCGTGGACTACGTGCGGGACCACAGCCGTGACATGCTAGTGGGTGCCAATAGTCAGACTACGGCTGCCCAACGTGACACCCACTGGAAGCATGTTGCGGAACATGTCAGGTGATTCGGCCATGAGGTGCGCACGGCGCAGGAGTGCAAAAAGCGTTGGAATGACATCAAGCGCAGCACTAAGGCTAAGCGTGCCTCTAATTACAACTTGACTCTGGTGACTGGCGGTGGGCCTGCACCAGAGGAGGAAGAACTCACTCCGCATGAGGCTCTCGTTGCGGAGTTCATACCACCTGAATTGGTCGAAGGAGTGGGAGAGATGCTGGACTTTGATGCCCAGTCCAGTGAGTGTTGATGCGTGTTTGTTGAGGACGTGTGTGTTTCACTTGTGGGATGTGTTGTGCATGATTTCTGCTACATGTGACGTGTACATGGTTCTGATGTGTAAGTAATGCAATGCTTCCGTCATGCATGTCTCCTCTGCCTGCATGCGGGACTCCATGTGGGCATGCTCCCTTGCCCCTCCTCCGCCACTCTGCACCCCAGTTCCACCTTTGCACTGGTCTGCTTCAATCTTGCCAATGTGTAGTTTCTTGTTCATGTGTCCTGTGTAGATGCTAACTTCCAGCGTAGAAACTGCCAGACATATGCCGTGTGGTACAGCCTTAGTACTCGATGCAGGGTATCTCACTTGTACTGTGCATGGGTCAGATGTCCCGCAGGGACATGAGTGCCCATTCATGCTCCATGTGCATTGCACGCATGCCCCTATGTGTCCTTGACTGGATGATCACTGTAATATGAATCCTTGGTTACATACATTGCCTGCCATCTCATCAGCCTCCCCATGTCAACTGTGGCTCAGTACTGCGTTGCACACATGTTTAGGCTCTGACAATCTGTGTGGCTCACAGGCCTCAGCCTGTTCAATGGCCAATGACTCTGTCCAACTCTTGTTGTGTCTTCTTCACACGTGGGCGGCCTCAGGAGTTTTCATCATGTGTCCTGCCTACTGTCCCAGCATCATTTGCAGTGTTGTAATTTGAATCACATTAAGCTGTTGATGCCAGTCAACACTGCCTGTCAATACACAGGTGTATGGTCAGCCTTTTGATACCATGCTAGGCATCCCTGCTTTGGTACTGGGGTGGAGGGGTGCTTGGCTTCTAGACATGGGACACATTGAATACACAATGCACGTGATGTGTGAATTTGACATTGCACTGCCTTCACATTTCCTGGCACACACCATGGAGTGCTTGTACATGTAGGTAGTGAGTGGCGTACACATTTTCTGCACTGCATAGACCCACTTCCATGGAAACTGCCACCTTTCAACAGGTCTGATCACAGAAGCTATTCAAAGTAGACCCAGCATGCATGCCAGGTCATATGTTGTGTGTCACATGTCTGCAGGATGCCTTTGCTGTCGGTGTGTGTGTGTCGTGTGCTTCTGACATGTGTAGTGACCTTTTTTCTCTCTATTTTTCAGGTGATGACACAATGGAGGCGGAGGATGGTGTTGTCATGCCAGACACAGGGTTGGTAACACCACATCAACCCGGCACTAGTGGGGGTCGTGGGGTGGTAGGCCACGAAAACCCCCAAGTGCTGCAGTCCATCTTGTCTCTGGCTGCCTAGGAGTCCAGCCTTGATGACGACTCTGACGTCCATGTTGAGTTGGATGAACATCAAGTCCATGTGTCAGGGGCGAGTGATTCTGATGTGGACACTCCTCTGTCTGCGACACCTGCACTGAGGGATCAGACAGTCTTGGTTCCTCCGCCCGTGGTGGATCTGGACGCAGGGTCACCCTCCACACCAGTCACTGATGTGCCTGGGACATCACGTCGACGGGGGCATGTAGTCGTGCAGCCGCAGGCGGTGCCAACACAGCGAGGACCCCCGGTCCTTGGGTCCCTCAGGGGTCAAGCCCAGCAACGCGGTTGCCGCGTGCAACCGCTGTATACTGAGTGGGAGCAAGACATGACTGCCAATTCCGAACGGCAGGGGGCAGCAATGGAGAACATCGCTGAGAGCATGGAGCGTGTGGCCCGATCTGTGCTCCCCCCTGCTAGGCAGGTGCTTCTCCAGCAGCAGGCGGCACGGTCCACGGCCCGCTCGCTCAGGCTGGGCATGGCGGCCTCAGACAGGGCACGCCAGGCTGAAATGTTGTCTTTGCGTCAAGCAATTGCTGCTCACGCAGAGGCGCACATGGATGCCCTGAGGGAGGAGTATGCTTCCCTCAGATCCACTCTGGGTGTCCTTATGATGTCCCAGAGGCAGCAGGCAGAGGAGAGGTTTGCACAGCTTGAGCGTACCATCTCGGCTGAGCTACAGGCTTGCCGGGAGGTGCAGCGGTTATCCAGCCAGGCCTTGCAGGAGGAACTCTGTGTTACACGTGCTACCTTGCAAGAGGAGGCACGTGTATCACGTGAGGTTCTGCATGCAGACCTATGTCACATCGCCACACAGAACCAGGCTCACCCGTCCGGCAGACTTGCTGCCGACGAGGGGCAAGCTGCGGCTAGGCATGGCCAGGCTACTGTGCCACGTCCTCCTTTACAGGATGAGCCAGACTCGGACGACCATCTATCTCCCACTAGGTCGGGCTGTGCAGGCGTTGCGCCCATGGAGGTTTTTTTTTTGGCTCAGCATCATCGCATGTGGATGTTGAGCAGCACCCTGTACCTCCACCCTCCTGGGTGCCTCCCCTCCCCCCCGGGTCGTATGTGGCCATTTTTGATTTTTCTTTTAGTTTAGTTAGTTAAGTTTCTGTTTGATAGTTTAAATAGGTAATGTAGGTTTTCCATTGTTAGTGTAATTAGTTAATAGTTGATTTAGTTTAAAATTGCTAGTCTATTGTGCTTTCATGTGACGGTGCGGCGCTTTGTGGCTTTTGAAGGCATCCACTGTCTGTTCCAGCTGGGCCCTTCATGGTTGTCTTGTGTATGTGTTTGCTGCTTGGGGTCCTTGACTCACATATGCCACTCCTGCCTCCCTTATCCATGGGCTCGCAAGGATGCTTCGGTGTTACAGAATATTACACAAGGGCTTTGGACTGTCATATCTGTGGCATGTCTGGTGCTGTGTGACTTGTGTTGACACCCCTAGTGGGGATGATTTTGGTGTTATTGTCCACTGTTCAGCTTTTGCTAGATGGGGTGTGTCATGATTAATGTGTACATTGATTGCTATGCATTGTGTAGTATGTTTCATATCTTTCCTGTACACGTGCTTGTTGCAATTCATGCTGTAGATAGTGTTCCACACTTTGGATGTGAAAGACGGACTGATGGTGTGATTTGTGATGTGACTCTCTGGCATGGTCAAGTAATGAGATGCCTGATGAGACACACACAGATGACTTTGAAGCATTAATCATGTGTTTCATGCCCTTTCTGCAGGGGGATGAGCTTCCAGAGCACCTTTGCCAGCAGACATGGTCCATTGGACGACGGAATTCTGGACCCGTTTGTTGGTGCCCACATGCACATGTGTGCACAAGCAGAGGAACAGTGATTGCAGACCCACATCCTAGAACTGCTGACATGTTCCAAGGGACTCCAGGCAAGGTGAGCATCACAGGGGGGCCACGACACAGCAAAGCTTGCACCAGGCGAGTTGCACATGCAGGCTTAGTCACAGCACTGAGGGTGAGCTTAGACGAATATTGGTGTTGAAGCACACAATGCAGCTCAGATGTGTTTGTGGACTGATGGCTGTTGATAGTAGGGTTGTCTGGGACACATGCAGGGGCAGTGGTACATACCCTCCAGTACACCAAGGTCCATTGAGGCACTTGTATCAACCATGTAGCCTTCCGAGACATGGAAAGGGGCAGCTCACAGTGACATACAGCAAGGGACATACTCGGGTGCAGTGCATGTCTTTTCCATGTACTTTATGATAAATGCACTGCCAACTTTGTTTCGGTCATGGTGGTACGCAACTTGCTCTGTAGTCATGGCTTGCTATATGGGTCTGTCTGCTTACCCAGGGAACATTGCATGTTGTGTGAATTGTGACACATTGGTGTTCCATTTGCCACGCACCCACCAGCGGCTGACTCACTGCATTGACTGTGTATGACCCGTCACAGGGGTGATGTTATATATGGGTACGAAGCATCGACCCCAGATTGTCTGTTTGTAGAGTTGTTTGTTGCTATGGGGCATGTTTGGTGTTGTGTTTTTGTGTAATTGGCACGTACAGGTTGTTGACTGTGGCTCTCTTTGCAGCATTGCAGTGCTCCTGTAACCGGACCTGAGAGTGCGCAGGCAGGAGGCCAGCACTCAAAACCAGAGCTAAGTGTCTTGTTGTTTTTCTTTCGAACTGCTCTGCATGGGCTTGCTGGGGAGTGTACTAATGCATGGATGTATGTGTGCTTCAATTTGGTATGTTTTTTCTCCCTAATCACCCGTGATCCTATGCAATTTTGAAACCTGTACCCTCTACCCGGTGTTCCTGCTTCCCGTACCTATCCAAGCAACGTTCCCTGACCCTCTTTCCCCGCTGGGGTTGCGGATGTCTGTGTAAGCCCCGAACTTGCAGGCGCAAAAACCCTAGAGGGGGTGGTTGGTTCGTACCACTCCTGAGCCTGGACTACAGAAGGCCATGACAATGATGTCCACGTTTGTTTGGATTGTGTATGTGTTCATGCAGGTTGTACATTTTCGTGCATTCCCTAGTTTCATGTGTCATTCCTCCTCCTCTCTCCTGCCACTCATTCCAGTCATCCAGTGTGTCAACACCTGTCCCGACTGCATATCCCTGAACCTCCTTCCCCACCAGGGTCTCAGGGGCCTGTGTGAGTTTGACCTTGCAGGCACCCGGGACATGGTGGGGGTGGTTGTTTCGTGACACTCCTGCGCCTGTACAGGGGACCTGTGACAGTAAACATCCGTTCATGGTGCATCATCCTATGTCATGTACCACACATGTCTCACATCCTGTTGTGACATTGTTTTGCTGTGCTACCTTGGTTGTTGCATCATTGTGGTAGTACTTGGCCTTTGTGTGGTAATGCTACGTCAAGTCATCTACTGGAGGGTGTTCTGGTTCGTTTTCCTGGCTTGGATTTTGTGATTTTGGACATTGATTATGAGGGTGCAGGCACCTTTTTACACACAAGGTGGGAGATGGTGACGAAGGGTTAAGGTGATCCTGTGGCCAGGTGGAATTGAGGTTTGAAGGCTCCATGACCCAGTTGCAGTTGTTCAGTGGGTCATGGTCATTTGTGAGGGGGGGGGGGTTGTTGTTGATAGTTGCCTTGCCCTGCAGTGTGATGGGAACTCTGACATTGTAATGGTGGTATCCTATGTACATGTTGTATTCTGCTGATCAATGCCTGTTCATGTGTTGTGTTTTCCTTTCAGGTGCGAGGGGATAGTTGTGGTTTGACATGCTGGGGTGTACACATGGTGAATGTTCACATGTGATGTGTAGAGAACACTGATGGTCACTTGAGTGCACATGCATATGTGGAGTGCATGTCCTTGCAGAACCACACACTTGCACTCTGATGCACTACATGTACTCCCACCCTTGCATATCCACGTGTACACTGTTTGCCTTCTGGTGCCCACTGTGTCCCTGCAGCACATGTTCTGTGATCGATTATGGATCCAGTACATGCCTAATTTGCTGTTTCATGTGGTCTGTCACTTAGATGTGATGCTCAGGGTGTGCATCACACACAATGGCTGTTCACTGTGCTGTGCGCTGAGCAGTGTGTTGCAGGAGTAGGACACTGCACACATGAGCTGCAGTGTTGATTTTGCAATGCATAATGTGCATGTAGACAGGCATTTATTGTTATATTGTTATGTTACGTCTACAACTCTTGTAATGCATTTGGAAATGACTTATTTTGGGTGGGAGATTTTGTTGGTCTGTCATTTCATCTGATTCCGGGTCAGGCATCATTGTCTGATGCCACTGTACATTTAGGACATGGCAATGTGTACCTTATCGTTACTGTGTTGGTGTATGGGTATTGCTTGCCATGTCATGTTGTGGTTTGGGAGGGTTTGAGTGACATGACAGTGATGGCCATGGCCTGTTTTGCAGGTGTGTGTGATGCACACCTTGCATGTCAGGGTCATCCGCTTCTCAGAGCAACTAGCTGGGGTTAGATTTCTCTCCGCGGCAGGGCCCTCCCCCTGAAACAGACTTCCTGCCTGACTTGAACTTGAGGGGAACCATCTCCAGTTCTGGAAGCACCTCAAGACCTTCCTCTTTGCTTCTGCTTACTCTCTGCCTCTCCCTTGCAGAATTCTTCACTGGAACTGCACTGGAGCTGCAACTGGGCCACTCTCACCGACCTCGGTCCCTGGCCCAGCCACTCTCCGCTTGCACTGCCTCCCTGGCAACCCCTGCACTGCAGTACTGTCTCTCTATCCCTACAGCCCTCCCTTCCCAGCACTTGTCTGCACTTACCTTTGCAGTTGCCACCAGCCGACCTATGTATTATTTTTTTGGGCTACTTCCCCTGTACTGGACTCCCCCCCCACCCTTCCCTTTGCACTTTTCCCTTCCCCCTACCCCTGCACTTGCACAATCTCAATGACACCTGGCCTAGTAGTACCGTTGTCTGTCTTCCCTTGTTCCCCCCTCCCTGCCTCATCGCGCCTTGAAATACTTGTGTATGGGCCATATCATGTCATATGTCATATGTGTGCCTTTTGGTCACACAGGATAGCTTGTGTTTAAGTAGCTAGGGATGCAGACGATGTGGCACTTCCATGGCAACTATCTCAGGGTGGTAGGGCGTGGCTACGAGAGCCATGTAGGAGGACGCGTTCTGGAGGAGCTCCCGAGATCCTGCAACGATCCGGGCAGATATGTGCGGTACGACGGATCGCTGACCACCGACGATACACATGATGGTGTGTGAAGGTATTGGCCACGCATTGTGAACTTCTGGAGAGAATAGGATTAACGACGACGGAGACCGGTGGCTACGAGTTAAAAGACTCCGCGAACAAAGGGCGACTCAAAATGGCCGACCAGGGCCCGGGACTGGAATAGAGGCGAGTTGTGCGGTGGCCTAGCCGTGAAGGTGCACTGTATACAAACTTGCTACTTTAGCAACCGATCGATTTCCTGAGCCATGTCGAACAGGCCGGTGCGGCCGAAGGTGAAACAGCCTACCTTAGACGATTTTACTAAAACTCCCCCAAGCCAGGACACTACCAAAAGTAAGGATGCGCTGGCTGGGAGTGGCACGACGTCTTCGTGCACCAACCAAGAAATCCTGGCGGCGATTGTGGAACTGAGGGCGGCCTGGGAATCAAAGCTGGAACTGGCCGTTACTGAACTGAAGATTGCACTGGATCGCAAGGTCGGAGAGGTCCAAGAGGACGTTAATCTGCTACGACAAGATGTCAGGGCCCTGGCGGAGCGCACGGAGTCCCTCGAAAAAGAAGTTGGCCCGAATACAGCAGATTGCGCCACTCATAAGGCTGACTTGCATGCCCTGACACAAAGGATGGGCAACCTGGAGAGCAGAGCGGAGGAGGCAGAGGGACGAGCCCGTCGCAACAACATCCGCATCGTGGGCCTACCGGAGGGGGTGGAGGGCCGTGACCCTACGGATTTCATCGAATCCATGTTCTTACAGGAGATACCTGGAGGGGCCCTATCTCAAGGATTTGCAGTAGAAAGAGCACATAGAGCCCTAACTAGGAGGCCACCTCCGGGGAACCCGCCTAGGCCTGTGATCGCCAAAATCCTTAACTACCGCGACCGGGAGAGGATACTGGAATACTTCCGTAAAGGAGGGACGATCACGAGAGGAGCGGCAAACATCACGGCTTATCCAGATTATACTCTGACTGTACAGCGTAGTCGCATGAACTTTGGGTCTGTAAAGCGGAGGCTGAGAGAAGCAGGCCACAAATATATGTTACTCTATCCTGCAAAATTGAAGGTCTTCCATGCACATAAAACCTTGTTTTTTGAAACCCCGGAGGATGCTATGGGATGGCTCGATGCGCAAGGATGCCCCCAGGAATCAGAAGTTCGGCCCAGAAAGGGCTCGGAAGAGATACTGGAATCGTAAAATGGCGTCGCAAGATGGCGTGGCTCGTGGGACTTGAATATAGTCGGTGTGACACCTTCGGTAAAGAAGGTCAGATGATTGCACTATTTGTCAAGACATTGGGAATGTTTATTTGATCGGGAGCCTTGCGGGGCGATACTCTCTACCCCACAATAGTTTTAGTTGGGTGGCCGTTAGGGTGACCTCACCCTACTGGGCTCCGATCACCGACCGGTGCTTGCGGAGCTAGATGTGGGTGTGCCTGAGCTCTGAGGCTGGAGCTGGGCAGCAGTTGGGGTGTGTGATGTTGGGGAAGGCACGGGTGGGGGGAGGGGAGGGAAGTTGGGGTTTGGTTGTGTATATAGTTGAAGGGAGTTTGAGCTTATATGAGGAGTTACTGGACCGAAACGCTATCTGTGTCATGAGGGCGGTTGGGGGTCGCTACATGGGAGGCAGGGAGGAACGTACTTGCCATGGGAGACCTTACGATTGTCACCTGGAATGTCAGGGGACTTAATAGTTATTTAAAAAGGAATAAAGTTATGTTGTACCTCAAAAGGCAGAGGATTGACATTGCACTATTGCAAGAAACACACCTGAACCGGCACAAGTTAGAACTGGTTGAGAAGAAGTGGAGTGGCATGGTGGTGGGCTCCCCGTACTCTGCCTATGCCAGGGGAGTGCTAATCTGGGTAGCACCGCACGTTCCGTTCAGAGTCACGTGGCAGGAGGTGGACACGGAGGGCAGGCTGGTTATGCTCAGAGCCCTGGTAGAGGATAGAGAGGTTTGCATTATTAACACATACGCCCCCAATCAGAATGCTGCCGCATACTTCAGGACCCTATGCACCCGTCTGGGCACATGTGTGGGGGGAGCGATCATTTGGGGAGGGGACTTTAACTGTGTTCTCGATCCAAGGGCAGATAGGTCCGATGATAGGATTGATCGGCCCACCCCGGCGGCCAGAGTATTACAGACGTTGCTGGGCGACTTTGGGCTGGCGGATGTTTGGCGACTGAAATTCCCTGATACCTCGCAGTATTCTCACTACTCTGCTCCACAGCGCCTACACACGAGATTGGATTATTTCTTTGCCACGTCAGAAGTGGTGATGGCGACCACTCAAATTGAATATAAAGCGAGGGTCCTGTCGGACCACTCGCCCTTAGTGTTGACCTGGCAGTATGGCCGCCCTCGTGCACGGATACCTACATGGCGCCTCCGTGCGGAGGCGCTTAGGGACACGGTTTTTAGGGAGGACATCAGGGAGGCGATCCAGCGGTACTTTGAGGTTAACACGGGCAGTGTAGATTCGGCTGGTACACTTTGGGAGGCATTCAAGGTTGTGTTACGAGGGGACGCTATTTCCAAGTCAAAGGGCCTGCAGGGTGGGATTCTGATGGAGCTAGAGAAGGCGGAGAGACAATTGGAGCGCGAATGTAGCAAGGCAGGAGGGGATCCAGACCTAGTACTTGAGCTGCAGCAGCGGTGTTCGGAGCTTTGGGAGAGGCTCTGTAACCTTAACTATAGGAAATATGTTGAGAGGCAGCATGCGGGTGGAGACAAAACTGGCCGCCTACTGGCATGGTTATATAAGAGAGAAACCCCTAGGCCCCCGATCAGGATGATAGTTAGAGAGGACGGAGAGGAGGTAGACACCCAAGAAGGAGTTAATGCAGCCTTCCTTGATTATTATAGAGCACTGTATGAGGACATAGGGGGAGAATATCAGGCAGAGATCAGAACTACATTGGAAGACATAGAGCTGCCCAGGATTAGTGATGAAGAAAGAGAGGAGCTGGACGCACCTATTACACTAGAGGAACTGGAGGAGGTAGTGAAGGGATTGCCCACTTGTAAGACTCCGGGCACGGACGGACTCCCGAGTGAGTTTTATAAAGTGTATGGGGCAGAGATACTCCCCCCGATGCTAGAAATGTTCAATGAATCTTTCGAGAAGGGTCGGTTACCGGAAACGCTCAGAGAAGCGCTGATAGTGCCGCTCCCCAAGCCTAATAAACCCCGACAAAGCTGTGGATCGTATAGGCCGCTGTCGATGTTGAACCAGGACAGCAAGATCCTGACGGCGGCCCTGGCCAACAGGCTACGAAGGGTCATCAGTAAACTGATACACCCGGATCAGACGGGCTATGTCCCCAACAGGAATATAACTCACAATCACAGGCGACTTCACCGGGTGATTGAAGAGGGGAACAGGAGTGATGAAGAGATGGTGGTGGTGTCCCTAGATGCAGTTAAGGCATTTGATTCAGTGAGGTGGCCGTGGTTGCTGGCGGCCTTGGAGGGGTACGGGTTTGGGCCTGGCTACGTGAGGTGGGCGAAACTGCTGTACAGCGAGCCACTGGCCAGGGTGCGCACAGGATCTGTGATATCCAGAAGGTGGCGACTTAGCAGAGGCACCAGACAGGGATGCCCCTGGTCCCCGATGCTGTACATATTGGCCCTGGAGCCCCTGGCGGTGTACCTCAGACAACAATATGACTTGGTTGGCATCGAGGTGGGAGGAGAGAACCATTTGATATCCCTATATGCTGACGACCTGTTGTTGTACCTGAAGTATCCGGAGGAAAACCTCCAGTACATTTTGGAGGTCATGGAAAAGTATGCGGAGTTGTCCGGCATAGCGGTTAATCCCAGTAAATCAAGCATGTTTCCGCTGGGGAGCTTCATTGGGGTCCCTCTGGAACGGTTGCCGGTGTTGCCCGTGCCCTGGGCAACTGAGTCTTTCCGCTACCTCGGAATTGATGTATATCATGCTGTGAAGGAAGAACACTTGCACAATACCGAGGCGGCGGTAAAGAAAATCCGCGATAGTATGCGGTTTTGGGAGAAGCTGCCGCTGGCAATGGTGGGCCGGGGGGCGATGCTTAAAATGGGGGTCCTGCCCAGGCTTTTGCACTTTTTCAGCAATATACCATACTTGATACCCAGGAAGTTCTTTGTCAAACTTGATAGTGTATGCAGGGACTTCCTGTGGGTAGCCTTATGGAAACTGCAAAATTTCCACGATAGGGGAGGTATCAAGCTGCCGAACTTTGAGGCCTATTATGTGGCCAGCCAGCTGCAATACGTGACCAAATGGCTCTCTGATGAGGAAACTCCTGAGTCTAGGCTGGTTGGGAGGGACTGCGCCCCGTTTTATCTAAAGGAGGTTGTCTGGGTCCCTAGGTCGGACTTGCAAGGATGCCCATGTATGTTGCTGTTGGGGTGGAGAATTTGGCGCAGAATGTGCCAGTTGATTGAGAGCCCGTACCCGTGTTCCCCGCATGTGCCACTGGTCGCCCTAACTATGGGGGACAGCCAGCTCAGGAAAATTATCAGGACATATTGGGAAACGGTTGGGCTGGCCACATTGGGAGACATATGGCAGGATGGGGCCATTAGAGAATTCGTAGACCTGGGCGAAGAAACAGGGCTGCACGGTGGCCAATATGTTACATATCTAAGGCTGGTACAGATCATCCGCAAGACTTGGCCGGAGACGGTGCTAGCGGAAGATCCGGACGCACTGATCGGAACGATATATGATATATCAGAGGGCGGGAATGAGATCTCTAGATTATATGAGGTGGTGATGACCCGGGTGGGGAATGACTTGATGGATTTGAGGCTTGATTGGGAAGCAGAAGTGGGGGCACAGATGACTGATGGGATGTGGGAACGGGCCATGGGATACCATAAGAAAGTGTCCAGGAATGCTAGATTGCAGCAAATACAGCTGTACATCACGCACAGAGCATATATGACCCCGAAGAAAATAGCTAAGTTTGTGAACGCAGGTAGACAAGCATGCCCGAAATGCGATGAAGAAGACGCAGGTATGACACATATGTTCTGGTCCTGCCCAGTGATTGAAGGCTTTTGGGGGGAAGTGGCACAGAAATTAGCAGATAAGGGGGTTCTGCTACGCATTGACACGGCCTGGGCCTGCCTCCTGGGAGGGTTCCCTAGACCACGGAACACCAAACATCTCGGGAAACTGAGAGACCTGGCGTATGTACTTGCTAAGAGAAGGATAGCTATGAGTTGGAAGCAACGCCATGGGCCAAGAATAGAGATATGGTGGCGGGACCTGCAGAAGTGGGCGGAGGCCGAAACGGTGGTATGGCAGGAAGCGTGTGGTAATTGTGGGGAGGAAGGAGTGGGCAACCTGGCGGCTTGGAGAATGTTAATTACGGGACTGTTTGGCACGGAAATGAACCCTGCTGCTTCTGAGAGGGGCGACGCCCGGCCCCACCAAGTGTACACAGAACTGTAAGGTTGATAAGCTCTTGGGGGGAGGGGGGGTTTTGAAGTGCAGTAACATGGCACTAATTGATGTTTACAGTTTGTAATGTATAATGCTGCAAGTTTGGTTTGTACTGTTTTATTTTGAAAATAAAAAAATATTTAAAAAAAAAAAAAACTATCTCAGGGTGGTAGGGTTGTGACAGTTGACTGTCTCTTTGTCATCATCGATTGTCACCTGGTATGTGCCAGGCCTGTGTGCACTCCGCAGGGGTGGGAGTTTAGGTGAAAAATGTGGCCACAAGCTGGGTCCGGGCTTCCTCGCCACGTGCCCTGTCCCCTCCCATGGGCAGCGCCTGTGGTTGGGGATGTGGGGGCACCACCATGTCCACCGGGACGCCCTGCTGTGTAGCAACATTGTGCAGGACACATGCTGCCACAATGATCCTGCACACTACTGGTGGTGCATAGAGTAGTTGCCCACCAGAGCGGTCAAGGGAGCGGAAACGTGACTTGAGCACTCCGAATGTGCGCTCCACTATGGCCTGGTTGCAATATGGGCGGCGTTGTTTCTTACCTGGGGTGGTGTGGTGGGGTTCCGGATTGGCGTCATCATGTGGTTGCTCAGAGGGTAGGCACTGTCCCCTGGGGAGGTGATAATAGTTGAGATTATTAGGGTTTGGATATTTGTCTGTGTGTGACTTGCATGCATGTGCAAGGGCATTTGTACTGACCTAGGAGCCATGTGTCGCCATGCTGCCCAGCTTCCAGGGCCCGGCTCAGGGCGGACATTCTGTATATGAAACTGTCATGGGTGGAGCAAGGGTAGTTTGCATAGACAGAGGTGATGATTCCCTTTGCATCGCATACCACCTGTACATTGATGGAATGCCAGGGCTTGCGGTTTCGGTAGATGTGCTCAGTGGCCCTAGGTGGACGTAGGGCCACATGGGTGCAATCTATGGCACCGAGCACTTTGGAGAAGTGTGCCACCCTGAAAAAATCCAGGACAACGGCCTGCCTTTCTGCGGGTGTTCTGGGCATGTATATGTGCCTGCGGACTGAGGGGTGCGCTGTCATGATTGCCAGTACCTAGTGTAGGCAGCGTGACTGCATGGCCTGTGAGACCCGCCCTCCCCCACTATGGCAGTGGTCCGCTGAAATGACCCAGTGGCCAAAAAATGCAGGACATTGAGCAGCTTCTCCAAGGGGCTCAATGCTTGGGAGCAAAGGGTGGGGGATGTAAGGTCATCTTCCCACTCCCTGACCAGGTCTAGGATGATATGGGGTGGAAACCTATACCTGCCGTAGACGTGGTCGTCAGGCATCCCAAAAAGGCTTGTCCGTGGTGCGAAAATGCGTGCCCTGGCTATTCTCCTCCTCCTGCGGTGTCCCACGATCAGTGCAGCAACAAATGGGGCATTCATCGTAGCTGTATATACGCGTTTGTTTTGTTTTGTTGACACCTGTGCACGTCTTTTGCCGTGCGCGGGTTTCCCGTATTCGGATACGTGGTAAGACTGTACGTCCGAGTGTCATCGCGTGTGATCGGAGGGGAGTGAGCGTACACGCGATTGGCCTGGGTACGTGTGTTTCGGGGTGTGCGGGAAGTTGAACAAGCGATTAGCCTGGGTACGTGTGTTCCCGGGTGCGCGGGAACTTTCACACGCGATTGGTGGAAATCCACGTGTGTTCTGTCATCACGTGCAATGAGGGAAACACCCGCGCGCGTCACGTCACAGACGCGCTAAGGTCCTTTGGTCCAATGAAATCGCATATGCGTGCATACGCGCTAAGGGCCTTTCCTCGAATTACACGCTGACGTGCAGATTTGTCACGTGCCAAATCACTCCGTATCAAGCTGGCCACGCGTAAGCACATGGAAGACCACGCTCCTGCCCAGAAGGCCGAACTACTGCCCCCCAGATCCCCGAGCACGCTCCCACCTGCCATCTGCTGCTGCCTGACTGCCTGCTGCCCACGTGCCCTGCCATTTGCTGCCTGCACATCAGCCAGGGGTGCTGTCGCTGTGACCACCCCTGCTGGAACCGAAGACTCCCGACTGGGATTCCATCGCTCCACAGCCAAGCCCCAGGACCCAGTTGCCCACCCACTCCTGCCTCTGGGGTTGTCATGTCGGGGCAAACACCATCTGAGACCACTGACAACCCCCGGCCAGAGAGGCAGAGGGGCACCAGCTTCAGTGCCACCGAAGTTGGTGTCCTGGTGGAGCAAGTCCTGGGGCAGTATGATACCCTCTTCGGAAGTTCCCGCGCCGACAAGGAAGGACGGACTCGGATCTGGACTGACATCGTGACTGCCATCAACGCGGAGGGAGTGGCAGACCGCGACTTACAACATGTCAAGAAGCGCTGGGAGGACTTCAGGTCCAGGACGCTGAACAAGGCCCGGCGCCTCTTGAAGGCAGCGGATGCCAAGGGGCGCCGGGGCCACTTGTCGGAAGAACAGATGAGGGTCCTGGAACGCATGTCCCCAGCGCTCCACGTCCAGGTCCTTGAGAGGCAGACCCGTCTGGAGTCGAGCGGTAAGTGTACATGCATCCTGATTGTGAGCAGTGCGTGTGGTGATTTTTCAGTAGTGTGCAGGTTGCACATCTGTTTGTATGGGGTCGAGTATGGGTGGGGGTGTACAGGGCCGTGGGGCTAACACATGCGAGGGCTGGAATGTGTGAGACATGGATGGTGCTTGTGTGTGTAGGCTTGCATGCCAAATGCAGTTGTGTGGGCACACATGTTTGGATGAATGTATATGTAAGTAGACATGTCCGTGATGTCACGCATGTATGTTGTTTTCATATGCATGTATCAGCACTGTGTACATGTGCATGTGTGTGTATTTGACAAGGGTGCAACAGTGATGCAACATGGATGCATGTGACAGCGGCATGTGGAAGCCTGATCGGCAGATGTGACATGGATGCCCGTCTGAACACTGCGACACTTGGCAGAGGTGTACACATGCATGCAAGTGTGGTGGTGTGTGTACATGTGTGGTGCACTTCCTGTGTTGCATGTGATGTCTGGCTCACCTTTGCCTGCTCATGCTGTTGTATGTGTATGGATGGTGCTGGCAGTTGTGGTATGGCTCATGTGTGCGAGTTGAAATGACATGTGTGTTGGGGATTGTGATGACATGTCTGAGGTTTGCCAATGCCACTCATGAACAACTGTCATGTGTGTATGTGTCCATTGTACAGTGCCCTGATGCCTGTGTTTTATTTCTCCCTGTCTGCAGCGTCAACTGATGAAGAGGGCGGAGAAGGTGCTGTGGAGCACAGCGGCGGGGATCCCACCGCCAGCCGGCGACGCAAGGCCCGGCTCCCCTCCCATGTTGTGATCTCGTCAGGGAGTGAGGAGTCCGGTGCCGCGTCCCAGGCCGCAGCTGCCGGGGGGAGGTCCAAGAGGCGGAGGTTGGAGTTGGACTCCTCGGCAGCAGAAGGGGCAGCTGGGACCCCACAGGGCCCAACAGGGGAAGATGCCACGGAGTCAACCAGGTTGGTGGGAGGTTTGGTGGAGGAGGAGGCCGTGCAAGCAACAGAGACGGGGTCTGGAGGTGGGGATCCCACTGGTGCTAGTGGTGCAGTGCAGGACCAGGGACAGGAGGCAGCACAGGCCGCCGCGGAGGTGCCTGTGTGCAATCCTGTCCCTGCATCATCTTGCACCAGCAGGGATGCCTACGTCCAGACCCGTTTTCAGGCAGAGGATGAGCTCACGTCAACTGGCCTTCCTCTGCCTGCGGACGTGGCTATCCGGGTCCGGGTTGAGCCTGTTCTGAGTGGTGTGGCGTTGCGTCAACGGGCCATGCGAGGTGACCTGCAGTCTTTTCATGAGGAGACTGCACGTCATCTCGAATGGCTCGTTAACCACATCAGCCTGCTGGGACAGGTCACCCAGGCCGGATTCCTCCGTATGATGGGGCTTGCTACGACCCCCTCCTCAACTGGACCCCCTACGCGCCAGTCGTCCTCCGTGCCATCTTCCCACCCATCAGTCACCTGGGTGCCCTGTGGAGCTGCCTCTGACGGTGCGGCCAGGCTGGTGGAGGAGGCATCCCTGCCACAGTCGCGAGTCGGACGTCCAGCAGGGGTGGCCACATCAACGACTGCACCCCAGCCGGCGGAGGATGTGCAGGCAGCAGGAGGCAGTGCACGGGCAGAGTCACAGCAGCAGCAGCAATGTGGTGGGAGCCATGAAGGCTCGGGGCCTTCAACATCGGAGGGGCAGGCATCGGCCGGAGGGCAGGAGGACCCAGGACAGAGAGTGTCTTCCGTGTGGCAGCGGTTGGGCCACGCCATAGATGCGGAGCGGCAGCGGGCGGAAGAGGCACGGCTCACAATGGTCAGGGCGGAGAACTCCATGCGGAGGGCCCTGAGGCGGGCCGAGTGCCTCGAGGCAATTCGCAGGGGTTTGGAGGTGGACACGTCGACGGCCCTGCGGACCCTCGGGGCCATGGAGGAGGCCCGCCTCCGGGACATTGAGCAGGAGTTCGATGATGCCCTGCCCCGGGACATCCACAAGTGAGCCGTCAAACTAGCCCGCTGCCCTTGTACATAGTTATGTAGGTAGTGTTAGGTTTCATTTTTTTGGGGATTTTATTTGGACCTTTCGGACATTGGCCACATTTTTGTATATAGTTTATTTTATTAGTTAGTGTAGTTAGATAGATAGGTTTCCTTTCTTTTGTTGGGATAATGGACCCTGGCTTGTTCCCATGTACATAGTTCACTGTTGGATTGTATTTTTCTTTCACATTTTAACCATGGAGCAATGGCTTTCTTTTTTAGTTCCCATTGGATTTTGTTTTGTGGACAGTGACTTTGGACACCATTACTTTGGGATATGATTTTTGGTTTTGCTTTTTTTCACGGACATGCTTCTTTTGATTTTTGTACATTCACATTTTTGTTTCTATTTATGTTTGCTTTAATACATATTTTTTATCATACTTCAATGTGTAGTATCATCTCATTGGTTTCATGCATTTCATGATATGGGTTTTGAGATTCACTGACACCCATTGGGTGTATGTGAGGGAAATGTGTTTGTTTCGGAACTTGCAATTGGTGTTCTGTGATGTAATTGCCAATTATGAGTGGGTGGATGCAATACTCGGGTGGGTGTTTCGCATTTGGAGGCTGACCATAGGGACCAGGGATCTAGATTGTGATGACATGTTGGCTGGGGAACATGAGTTGGACATGGGTGTGGGCCTGCTGGCAGGTGCCCCACAGTGCTGGGAGGTGGGAGTGGTGGGGGACATGAGTTGCACATGGGTGGGGGCCTGCTGGCAGGTGCCCCACAGTGCTGGGGGGTGGGGGTGGTGGGAGACATGGGTGGGGCCTGGTGGAGGGTGCCCCTGCACTGCTGGGGGGTGGGGGCGGTGGGAGACATGGGTGGGGGCCTGGTGGAGGCTACCCCTGGTGGCTGGGGGGTGGGGGTGGTGGGAGACATGGGTGGGGGCCTGGTGGAGGGTGCCCCTGCACTGCTGGGGAGTGGGGGTGGTGGGAGACATGGGTGGGGGCCTGGTGGAGGGTGCCCCTGCACTGATGGGGGGTGGGGGTGGTGGGAGACATGGGTGGGGGCCTGGTGGAGGGTGACCCGCACTGCTGGGGGGTGGGGTGGTGGGAGACATGAGTTGGACATGGGTGGGGGCCTGCTGGCAGGTGCCCCACAGTGCTGGGGGGTGGGGGGAGTGGGAGACATGGTTGGGGGCCTGGTGGAGGGTGCCCCTGCACTGCTGGGGGGTGGGGGTGGTGGGAGACATGGGTGGGGGCCCGGTGGAGGCTGCCCCTGGTGGCTGGGGGGTGGGGGTGCTGGGAGACATGGGTGGGGTCCTGGTGGTGGGTGCCCCTGCACTGCTGGGGGGTGGGGTGGTGGGAGACATGGGTGGGGGCCTGGTGGAGGGTGCCCCTGCACTGCTGGGAGGTGGGGGTGGTGTGAGACATGGGTGGGGGCCTGGTGGAGGCTGCCCCTGATGGCTGGGGGGTGGGGGGGTGGGAGACATGAGTTGCACATGGGTGGGGGCTTGCTGGCAGGTGCCCCACAGTGCTGGGGGGTGGGAGGGGTGGGAGACATGGGTGGGGGCCTGGTGGAGGGTGCCCCTGCACTGCTGGGGGGTGGGGGTGGTGGGAGACATGGGTGGGGGCCTGGTGGAGGGTGCCCCTGCACTGCTGGGGGTTGGAGGTGGTGGGAGACATGGGTGGGGGGCCTGGTGGAGGCTGCCCCTGGTGGCTGGGGGTGGGGGTGGTGGGAGACATGAATTGGACATGGGTGGGGGCCTGCTGGCGTGTGCCCCACAGTGCTCGGGGGTATGGGGGGTGGGAGACATGGGTGGGGGCCTGGTGGAGGGTGCCCCTGCACTGCTGGGGGGCGGAGGTGGTGGGAGACATGGGTGGGGGGCCTGGTGGAGGCAGCCCCTGGTGGCTGGGGGGTGGGGGTGGTGGGAGACATGAATTGGACATGGGTGGGGGCCTGCTGGCATGTGCCCCTGGTGGCTGGGGGTGGGGGTTCTGGGAGACATGGGTGGGGGCCTGGTGGAGGGTGCCCCTGCACTGCTCGGGGGTCGGGGTGGTGGGAGACATGGGTGGGGGCCTGGTGGAGGCTGCCCCTGGTGGCTGGGGGGTGGGGGTGGTGGGAGACATGATTTGCACATGGGTGGGGGCCTGCTGGCAGGTGCCCCACAGTGCTTGGGGGTATGGGGGTGGGAGACATGGGTGGGGGCCTGGTGGAGGGTGCCCCTGCACTGCTGGGGGGTGGGGGTGGTGTGAGACATGGGTGGGGGCCTGGTGGAGAGAGCCCCTGCACTGCTGGGGGGTGGGGGTGGTGGGAGACATGGGTGGGGGCCTGGTGGAGGCTGCCCCTGGTGGCTGGGGGGTGGGGGTGGTGGGAGACATGGGTGGGGGCCTGGTGGAGGGTGCCCCTGCACTGCTGGGGGGTGGGGGTGGTGTGAGACATGGGTGGGGGCCTGGTGGAGGGTGCCCCTGCACTGGTGGGGGGTGGGGGTGGTGGGAGACATGGGTGGGGGCCTGGTGGAGGCTGCCCCTGGTGGCTGGGGGGTGGGGGTGCAGGGAGACATGGGTGGGGGCCTGGTGGAGGGTGCCCCTGCACTGCTGGGGGGTGGGGGTGGTGGGAGACATGGGTGGGGGCCTGGTGGAGGCTGCCCCTGGTGGCTGGGGGGTGGGGGTGCAGGGAGGCATGGGTGGGGGCCTGGTGGAGGGTGCCCCTGCACTGCTGGGGGATGGGGTGGTGGGAGACATGGGTGGGGGCCTGGTGGAGGCTGCCCCTGGTGGCTGGGTGGTGGGAGACATGAGTTGCACATGGGTGGGGGCCTGCTGGCAGGTGCCCCACAGTGCTGGGGGGTGGGGGTGGTGGGAGACATGGGTGGGGGCCTGGTGGAGGGTGCCCCTGCACTGCTGGGGGGAGAGATGGGTGGGGGCCTGGTGGAGGGTGCCCCTGGTGGCTGGGGGTGCAGGGGGACATGCGTTGGTGGGCAGTAGTGCAAGTTGACATGTGGGTTGGCTGGGGGGCATGGCCATGGTGGATGGGGTGCCTGCAGGACATGTGCAGGGTAGGCCCCTGTGGTGTGAGCCACCTGCAGGGGCCGTGGAGGGTGTAGAGGGAACACCTGGGAGGACCCACACGTGCAATTCACGTGTGGTGCTCCCCGCGCACCCCTGTAATACACGTACCCTGCTGATGTTGCGTGTGATACTTCCCCCGCAACCCGAAATACACGTACCCTGATGAGATCGCGTGTGTAACTTCCCGCGCACCCCCGAAATACACGTACCCCGCTCAATCGCGTGTGTAACTTCCCGCGCGCCCCCGAAATACACGTACCCCGCTCAATCGCGTGTGTAACTTCCCGCGCGCCCCCGAAATACACGTACCCCGCTCAATCGCGTGTGTGACTTCCCGCGCACCCCCGAAATACACGTACCCCGCTCAATCGCATGTGTGATTTCCCGCGCACCCCCGAAATACACGTACCCCGCTCAATCGCGTGTGTAACTTCCCACGCACCCCCGAAATACACGTGCCCCGCTCAATCGCGTGTGTAACTTCCCGCGCACCCCCGAAATACACGTGCCCCGCTCGCACAGGCCCAATTGCTGTATGTTGCCACTTTTGTAATGCGCAGGGACTCTACCGCCTGCCTTCGTGTGGCGGACGTGTTTCAGCTTGTGCGTGTCTTTGGCTGTGCATGGCTTTGCCCTATTCGATTCCATGAATACATGTGGTTCGAGTGCGTGTGGGCGTTCCGTCTGCTTCCCTGCAGTACATCCCCAGTTACGCCCTTATTTTCGCGCGTTGTTCCCCATTCCGCGCGTTACGCCCCGTGTCCCGCCCACTTTCTGGTGTATGCGCCGAGGTTGTGCACTTTCACTGTGCGCATCGCGCACGCCTTTCGGGATGTTGCAGTGACTTGTGTGCCATGCACGGGTTTGGCGCACATCCCGAGGTAAACACGCGCAGGGACTTCCATGAATCACACGCGTGCATGTGCGCCTGTTTTTTTGCGCTTGCGCCTGCTTGCGCCAAGATTTTCGGGGCACGTTTGTTCCATGAATCGGCCCCCAAGTGTTTGATTCTCCTCCATGGAGGGGCATGCCTCCATCTTTCAGAAGTTAGAAACGGAGTACAATTATGGATAATAGTAATGGCAAAAAATAAAGCCAATTACTAAGTGCTCAGAAACTGGATAACATCGCTATATAAAAAAACAGAATTATGAATATGTGGATCTTTCTTTTTGGACCTATATTACATGGGACCAGCAGAGTGAACGTCACAGCAGTTGAACACCCCAACCCTGAAGTCCTTGTCTATTATCATGATCTTATACAATAGAAAATCTTAGACAATCTTACCTCCCAATTCCCTTTTATCTGCCAAGTCTGGGGAGATTTTCGACATGAAGACCAGCCGATGAAGAAGTGATTTCTAAACAGCAATGAAAATGTAATTACTTTGTGTTTGTAAAACAACTGCAAAACAAACTTTCAACAATAAACACTTCATCAAATCTGTAGCCTTTCACAAGAGGACGCTGCATTTGATAATAGCTTCATAAGACCTTTATCTTGGCATCAGTAAAGCTAAAAAGTGAATGCTTCACATGGGAAGCAAGTGTTCCCTATTTTCTGAATGGGTCTTTTATTTCATTGTATAGTTTAGCATGTTTTTAAAACCACAATGCACAGTAACCAAAAAATAAAACATTGATATTAAAACGTCTTACATTGTACTGCTGCTGTCTAACCAATGTCTATATTGGAGTATGACATAGAACGTGTCTGACTGGCTCGTGATTCTGGTGGATTGTAGGGTGTTTTCTCCACAAAATGTAAAATGCATTTAAAGATACAAAATGAAAATAAATGTAATGATGGGACCTCAGAATTGTAAATAATTTAATCTACATATTAAGTGTACAGACGTGTTCTTAATCTAAAATGTAATATAATGTAACGTCAAGTGCTGGTTATATAATATGCATAACAACCCCAAATGGATGTTTTCTTTGAAAAGCATTTTTTGTAAATAACTATTTTCCCAAAGAAAGGTCAGATGTGTACAGAAAACTGTGACAAACAATGTTTATTTTCATAGCCAACAGATCTGACAATATGTGTTATGCAGGCCAATATGGAATTGGAAAGCTCACTATCAAAGGCAAAAAAAAAGACTCCTGCATAGCCAGCTTGAAACAAGGTATCATGCTTATGAATACACAAATATGCTTCCATTGAGTGTTCTTAGATTGTCAGACACTCACTTGACAGTTTAACATTGCAGTTAATAAACTCTGAATGGCAAATCAAACCTGACTAAACAGAATCTATTATTTTGCGTTCACCCTCAGATCACCAAGTGTAGTAAGCTTGAAGCTAATATCATTCCACATTACACATGGAGGTTCAAAACAAGCACTAATGCAATATATGACTTTATCATCGTATGTCACATGAGAGGCAGCAAATAAAGAATGGGTTAAGGAAACTGATATTAGCGTATGTTGTCAGTAAGTATGAACGTGGATTTAAATCTGCTTACAATGTAGAACCACTTCAAATGCTATATCACATGCCCCCAAAATCCAACAACAAACACATATAGGAGCCATATTGTGACTGTATGCTGCCTTCATTCATATGAAGATTATTGCCATCGCTTGACGTTGTAGAACTCAAATATTACAAATATACTTTACAATGTATCTTCTAGCGAGATGACAAATTTGGATTTATTGTACACAGTGGGAAATGCATGAAATTATGTACATTTTGCAAGCTGTGAGATGTACAGAATCTATGGTCATACAATTGTGGCAGTTTCTGCCTTAAGTCTGTAATTAAGTGATGTCAGATGCTTAGGTGGAGGGTATATTAAGAATTAAACCCAGAATTTAAGATGATCACTTCTGTAGCGAGACTAATGTGAAAGACAATAGGCAATGTGTGTGAGAGATGTGCCATTTTCCCTTAAGTCTAGAGACTAATCAAATACTGCAGCCAACATGAATCAGATGTGCTCACCTTTATCTTATTGGTGGAGTTTGCTGGATATTTAGGTTAAAACATATAGGAAGAAGAGAGGGCTTTGAGAAGACAAATAACATGAGAATCGGTCCAGCAGGGTTCAGAAAGGAGTGAAAGAGGATTGGATTCCAACTGGGGTAGCTGATGGGAAATATGCATCTGGTTGGGATTGCATCTAGTTGGACTGAATGCAGAGAACTTTCTCCAAATAGTTTGAGAAACCTGAAGGTGTCTCCTTGACTAGTCCCTGGGGATCTGTCATCCAGGGTCCTTGGGGAATGGGACACTGACAGGTAAGATGCAGTACCCCCCTTCCTATGCCACCTTTTCCCCAATTTACCACATATGATACACAAACACTTAACCCCCCTTTTCGATGCGACACTTTCGCATATCACAAAGGACGACGGACTAACACTCGAACCATTTACCTGACAAGTCAGGTAATTGACCTGAACTGCACACACTTCATAGCACTTTCCCTTCCCCACAGGGATAAAAAGGTGGAGCACAGGAGCGCAATACAAGCAAGGTAGACCACACAACGAGAGGGCTAACCCAGCATGGCAGTTCAAGAGGAGGAGAAAGATGCCGCGGACCAAGAGGGTGACAAGGAGAGAAGCAACCTTGCCCTTTTCAACCAAGACCCATGAAACCTGCGTGGAAGGAAGCTGAAGACCGCAAACAATTGCCAGCGTATGTTGCAGCAGGTGTCAGGGGTACACAAGGCCCTCTTTCGCCGATAAGCAAGCCGGGGAGAGGCACTGGTCTCTGGGCTACCAACCTTGATTCCAGGGAGAAGAAAAGCACATTGGTTCATCACAGCCAGTGGGTTGAGGGGAGAGCCGATAAAAAACCTAACTGTGTTGAACTAAAGTAGCAAACAGCTATTTGAACTGTGAAATAACAAAGAACTATTGATACTAAGAAGGAGAAAACCAGCAGCAGGAGAGTCCAGCACCACATGGGGGTTCACTAGGTGGGCGATTAACTGATTGTTGAAACTACCAGAACCAGAAGGTCTTAGGAAAGGCGAAAAGAGGGTCAAAGTGGTCATACAGGAGTCTTGTAAAATCCTCTGTACATTCGAAAGTATTTGACCGACAGATGATTGTGAAGCTAAGGGAAGTGAATCCTGCATCATAAAAGTTGAATGTGCAATTGACAAAGCTGGCAGGAGTCAACCCAAAAGAGAGATGCTGAGATAAGGGGGCAGAGTCTAAAGTCCCGAAATACAGTGTGTTGACAAGAGTGAACCCAGCAGAGGGATATCCACAATGAACTGCGTACAAAGACAATTAAACTTTGTGAATACCAAAGGGGTCTGAGACCAAACGATAGAGATGCAAGGGGTGAGCAGCCATTAATCGAAGATTTATGAATGTGAAAGGAGAAAATGTGTAAGTGAGAGCCGTGGTGAACTCAACACCCAGCAACACTTAAAAGCCATTGTGAACCTGGCAGCGGGAGGCTAACAATTGAGAAGGGTCCGAGCCCAGAGAGGGTGACTCAGGGGTGAAAAGCATCACCCAATGTATATATGAAAAGGAACTCTTTGTTTGTTATTTGAATCAGGCCAACTGCTCCAAGAGACTTTTTAGTAGAAAAGAGATTTAACCTCCGAAAGCCCTGATTTATGAAAGCAGAACTGTTAGCTTGTGTTAGGAAAGCTTGAGCGTGTACTGTGCTCCAAAGTCCTACCTTGTCCCGTGCTGAAAACGTGTGAAATGGAGACCTCAAGTACTGCGTCCTGACTTATTATTTGTAAACACTTCCTTCTTTCTTAAGAACATTATCCCACACTTCTTTGCATTTAGAGTAAGGATTTGGAAATAGTTTCTTATAGTATCGGCCCTTTTATTTTAACAAGATGCCAGAAGGACGGCCTTATTTTTGTTTGATGGTCGAATCTTGCTCCCTTCTTAGATTTAGGTTTAGATTAGGTGTTTTTCCAACCTATCTTTGCATTTTAATAAACAACTTTGAACTATGATCACTTGTGTCTGTCTTTACTGTTGCCACCATGAATTCCTTAGAGTAGGAACAGACTACCTGAGATTAATTTTGGAGTCAGTGCACAGACTCAATGGCCTGCTTACCTCACTGAAGCCAGTCAGTGTTCTAACCTGTTGTGGGCCTTTGAAAGACAGACGCAAAGTGAGTACCTATGCCCCATGACTATTTAGAAAGTTTTTGCAAGAATTAATTAAATCACAGATTGCATTTACAAATATTTGGAGAGCTCTGTTTAAAAGGTATATCACAGAAAAAGGGGACGTAGCCCAAAGTGTATCTGCTTTGAGATTTAGAATTAAAAACTGAAATTTTATTGGGACTGTATCCTGAAATGTGCTATCCCTGGAAGCTTTTGACATTTCAAATTGAATGTGAAATAGCCAGTATTATGATTGGTGTCTGCCATAGTCAAAGTAATTAAAATCTATTCCTTAATCAACACAGTGAATTGGGGTATTTTCAGGGCATACCTGGTTCCGTGAAAAAAGTGAGTTAGTTAGGCCCTGCTGTCCCAGCATTCCAAAAGTCAAAAGCAACATAAATGCCAAGAACCCCAATGCTTAACAATTGTTTGCAACAAGTCTGACATCATACAGTTACAGATACAGATACAGTTGTGTCTATATCCAAGCTAGGAACAGATAGTTTGCCAGCAATAGTGTGCAATATTTTAGGCTTCAATCAGCCTGAGAATTGAAGAACTATATTTTTGGAAGCCATAACTGCAGCACATTGTTTTGTTTTAAGTCATATTTTGAGAACCGATTCAACTTTTGTTTTAAACATGGTTGTGGTATTAAAGTAAGCATAATTCTCTGATGCAGATATTTGAATTACTTTTTTGTAATTCAAGTGGATTATCATCTGTTGCATTATTTTGATACTGTCCTATATAGTAAAAGGAATTGCTATTGATAACCAGCTAGTTTATTGGGTCAGAGCATGGTGGTTGGAAAGTTGTATGCTAAATGAGTGAATTGAGTGTTGTCTGAGACCCAAAATAGAAACTCAAAATATAAATATTGCTTGCGCTAATCTTGTGCGGGGTTGGTTTTTTTAAGCTTCCTTGGATAGGGTGTCACCCAAATGATATATATAATGAGACAAATTGGAGAGCCCAATGAGATTGATAAACTAGGGAACCATAATGTCACTGCAGAACACACCCTTGAATATAAATGTGTGTGCAAGCTCACTGGTTTATGCAAAGGTGTTGTGTTGTGGCAAATTCCATGGTTGTTTGTTCAAATCTCACAATGACAGCACAGGGTTTTTAACAGCAAAATATAAAATTTTATTTGTGTGTTGAAGAAAAGCAAATATGAATTGGCTGTGGGAGTGTGTCATTTTAGTCAGTCACCCAATTTTTGAGTGATCCAAGCCCCTGCCCTTTATACGTTAGGAATGGACAGCACCAAATATAGTGAAATGGACAGATCAAATGACAGAGAGATCAGCAATTGTAGGTGCAGATAATTTGGACAAACAGGACCCTGTGAATCAGTTTCTGCAACAGTTACATATGACCACAACTAGAAAGGAGGATTTTCCATTGAAAACTGGCAAATCAGACTTCGGATTTGTTGTTTTATCTTCAGTTGGTGGCAGCTAGTGTGGCTGATAGAGATGCCAAACTACAAAATTGCAAAGAAGTTTTCCAGACAGCTCCCGAGGAAGTAGTCCGCATCCAAAAACAGCATGAGCAGAGGATAGAAGATGTTAAGGAGCAGGAAGATTCAATAGATGCAAATCAGAATTCTAATCAGAAGCAGCACAATATAATTAATCACATGCAAGGTGAGAGTAAGGTCCATCTTTATGAAACTGAAAACAGAGAAACAATATCAGGGTCTCTAGGGCACTTTCAATGAGTATCTAACGGCCAACAATATATTTAAAGGGAAATTAAATAATCAATCAAATTACACAAATTAACGGTTTGGTAGATAGCATAGTAACCCTGAAACAACAAATTAAAGAGCTAAGCGATGAACATGCCAGACTGATTGGTAAGGCATTAGATGTCCAGGCAGAATTTGACCAGTTACATCACAACTTGCATGCAGTGAAACAGTGATTGCAAATAACCAATGATCAAGACACATTAGCTGAAGAAAACCACCAATTGACTTGACAACTGAGCCAGGCACACTATGTAGAGGAAGGAATAGGGTTCTCACCAAGAATAATCAATGATGACAAATGAAATTCTGTTGCTAAAAGCTAAATTTAATCAGATATTGACTAACCTTGCACAGGCAGTCCAACAAAAAGGGCTGCTCGACTAAGAAGTTTTGAAATGATCCTTGAGAAACAAAGAAAATATGCTGATTCTCCAGTGAGAGAAATAAGCCCTTAGAAGGGAATTAAAAAATAAAATTGGCCTCTAACAATAAAATAGTAGATTTTAGCCAGGACAGTCTATTTGACTTGGGAGAACAGTAAAACCACTGTAAACAGCAGAGTATTGCTGAACTGGATAAGAATGACACACTGAGACAGGAAGTTAGGGAGAGAAGAGTGCCCTCTCAACCACAGAATTTAGAACCGTCAGATAAAGGTGCATTTGAAAAGAGTAATTATTATCCTGTGTCTGAGATACCCTGCTCTGTGCCCAAGTAGACCCCGATACATGCAAGTTGATTTTCTATGCCTTTACTTTAAGAACTGTATTAAGCACAGACCTTAGATCCGTAGGCATTAGGGCGCTAACACACGTATAAAAGGGGCACTGAGATGGATCACTAGATGGGAGAAGCAGCAGAAGAAAAAAATTAAGCAAACAGACACGTTTTCAACTTTCTTTTGAAAGATTCTATGTTAGGCTGGCTTCTGAGTTCTAGAGGAAGATCATTCCTAGTTCTACATCTAAGAAGCATTAGGAGTTTCTGATTACTCGATCTAAGAGATATGCTCTGAACTTTTTCCGCTATGAGATGTTGCAGGTAACTAGGCATACTGCCCTGTATAAACTTGAAAGTGATCACTAGAAGGCGTAAACACACACAGGCCTCCGCCGGGAGCCAATGCAGTCCTCTTCTAGCGTCCGACACATGGTCTCGGCGAGAGAGCCCAATCACAAACCTCACAGCACCATTTTGAAAAACCTGTAATCTATTCCCCTCTGCAGCAGTAATCAATTTTTGCTCCGACAATGGCTCTGGCAATTGTCTCGGCGTTAGCTTGAGAGATGAAAGGCCTGAGGTGGGCCAAAAGTTTAATATAAAAGGCCACCGAAGAGAGAAGACTCACCACGTGAACCTTCATAGTCAGCTGCTGGTCAAAGATGACACCCAAGGTTTTAACCTTCTTCATGGGGTTATCTTGACCTCGCCAAGTTGGAAACTCTCGTATGTCGGACCCAGCTTGGATAATATGGATTGTGTGCCAACAATCAAGAGCTCCGTCTTGCCCCTGTTCAGTGCCAAGTTATTCCCAATCATCCAGTTCTCGATGGAGGTGTAACCTCCGTTTCGTTCAGCCTCATCCTTTGCATGAGTACCAACCACTGGGACGACACACTGCGTGTCATCCGCTAAGTTGGTAAACAGGATCCCCTTCCTAACACAACTAAGCAAAGAAGGGCACCATAAATATGTTATAAAGGCAGTGAGAAATGCAGGCACCCTGCGGAACACCAAAATCGATGGGAACCAGGGATGCCTCCACTTCTCCAGAGAAAACTCTACTTTCTCTGTTATTCAAGAAAGAGGCGATCCAGCATGCCGCTGATGGAGGTAGCCACTATCTCCAACCTGGCAACCAGTATGGAATGGTCAAACAGGTCGAAGGCAGCTGATAGATCCAGGAGCATCAATGTAGAGGCGAGGCCCCTATCCATCCGCTCCAGCAGACTGGATTTTAGTTCCAGTAGCGCTGTTTCCGTTTCGTAGCCGATTCTAAAGCTTGATTGGCGAGAATTCAGCACCGGAAAGTTATTTAGTTGTTGAGCAATCTGCTCATAAGCGACCCTATCTAGGATTTTCAGTAAATATTTCGTGTTAGTGATGGGCCTATAATTGAGTGGCACCTCCACAGGTAGGCTGGGCTTTTTTAGAATAGGGGTAACCCAGGATTTTTTAAAGATCTGCAGGCACGTGGCCTTCCGTGAGTAAGGCATTGACAAACTTGCAAATAGCAGCCAATAAAACAGGAGGGCATTTTTTAATTATTATGACTGAACAAGGATCCCCTTTACAGCTGGTAACTTTTAGTTGATTCACGATAACTGACAGCTCATCCTCCGAAATAGTGGAGAAATTAAATTGAGGTATTGAAGAACTTCATTTGAAATATTCCGGCCCCGCATTAGTAGAAACTGCAGGAAGATCATCTTTCCTATGCATTATATCTGATCTAATGCCCTTCAGTTTATCCAACATGACGGCCTGAATTTCCTGACACCAGGCAGCATCCTTAACTGATTGGCACATAGTGGCTGAACTAGTGGTTTCCTGTTCTTTGACTATTTTAAAAAGTTCCTTAACTTCTGATTGGGCATTAGAAATCCTAGAGTTAAGAGAGCATTTCTTAGCTTCCACAATCGCCAGTTTGTAGGTTTTGGCTGCACTTATTTGTTAGATGGGGGGATGGTTTTCCAGCTATAAAATAATTTCAATGTAGACAATTTTAGTTTTTTCAATTCAGGCAAGTACCAAGATTTATTTCTAGCCCCATCCCTAACTTTTCTGCATTTAAGAGGAGCCAAGGAGCTGGTAATAACCTCCAAATTAGATAGGAGTTTTTTGGACATACCAATGATGGAGTCATGTGATGTGAAATTGATCAAAGGACTCAACAGGGGTTCACTTCTTTCTCACGTGACCCGTTTGAAATTTCGACTGAGGAGGTGATGCCTGGGCTCCTCTAAAACCAAGAGGGTGCAAGGTATGTAGCATCTCCTCCCTAATCATAATCTGACCAAAGGGAAGAAGTAGATTCCATGTCAGAAACAGAGGAATACCTTGACCTACTGGTGAAAGGAGGGGAAATGGCCCACTGAGCAGGTCAGGAGTGCAGAGAAGGGAGAATGAAAACATTCCTAAACTAAAGGGTGTAAATGAGAGATACCAAGATATCTTGAGAGACCTAGAGCTCCAGAAAATGATTAGACAAAGAGTCCATTTATCTCCCATGCCAGACCTGGACAGTTAAGGGACACAGACAAAGAGCATTCTTAAGGCGATTCATACCTGGGATACCGGGAGGAAACTTCTAGATTACCAGGAAAAAGGAACAGAGTATATTTTAACAGTATGAATGGGAAACCTCCCATTATCTACCCCCAAAAAATAGAATCTGGGAAAATAACTCTGGGACGCACCCCTTGAAAAGAAAAGAAAGAAGATCATTTGTTTCGTGCATCTAGGAGATCTTGCCGAAAGTAACACCAATGAGATAACTGAGATGCAAGAAGGGAAGGAAAATGATTAGACCCCAAAATCACACCTGCCCCAGTAGACATAAGCCAGCTGTGGTGAAGGGCACTCCATCCTTGGATTTGGAGACAGGGAGGCCAAAGAATTCTCCCACTGCTTCTAATGAAAATGGCCGGCATAGAGCAGTCCTTCATCTGGCCTTCAAACCTTTAATGGTAGTCTGAGGTTAGAAGGGTCCACATAACACAAGATAACATTAATTGCTGCATAGAAAGAATTATTGTAAACTACCCCCAACCCTTGGCAAACCTCATAAGCAAAAATGATGTTTTTTATATGACAGGCAGCATCAGTCCAAGGTCAGTAGAAGCAAAATAATCTCTCAGACAGACATTGATGCAAAACAATGATTTCCTTAAGTCTACTCTGAACCTGCATATTGCCAGCATTTTCAACCAGCTTGGTAGAATATGTGTTTACTTCAATAAGTTGGAACTGTTGACCCTTATTTGATGTGCCACCATCCTGCCCCCTCCTTGTTTGTATGCCACCTGACCCCCCACCTTAATTTTGATTTCTAGAGACACCACTGCTGCGAACACGTGGTTATTTTCAGCACACAGTGAATCTAAGTGCTTGTAGATGTGCCCAATTCACTATTTATGACCGCATTGATTATTTATGGGGAAACCTTGCACAGCCACATGAGAAGTGTGCATTCTTGTGTCACTTTTTATGGCCATGTATAACACTGCTGCAATAAGGTGTACAATGCAAGCATCTAAGAAAAGGTGGGTGGAGCTTTAGAGAGCCAAGGGAGTGTCTGGGGTGATTAGAAGGCTAACAGCCTTGTTAATTAAGCTTTGCTATGGACACGTTTTGCCATTTCCTAAGAAGTGAAAGGTTAATTTCCCCCAGTGAGTTAGAAGCTGAGAAACACGCCTGGCATAAAGGAGGAAAACGGCTGGCCGTTCTTACTAATGAGCACAGAGCCAGGGCCATCTCAACAGTTTCCTAGGCCCGCGGCACAGACAGCCTTGGGGTGCCCCCATGAAGCCCATTCCCTCCTCCCACCACACGGAAACCCATGTCACACCCTTCCTCCCCCAGAAACCCATGCCCCAAAGAATCCACAAAATGAAGGGATTACATACCTCGAGTCAAATTCAACAGAGACTCGTCCAGGATTTAAGTAGATTATCTAGTTAATAAAATGCAAACATTACACATTTCTGTTTCCCCAAGAGTGTGCTATATTGAAGGCCTTTTTTACTTTTTTATTTGAATAAGTTATTCGTTTTGAAAGAAAATAAAGGAAAAATATTTGTAAGCAAGTATTTATTTAATAACATGATAACCTAACAGTTCAACCTGACCGTGTCCTTCTCTATAAATGTGTCGAAAGTACATGCTCTTGGAAAAACCTTACATGACCAGGCAGCAGAGAACACAAAAAGGTCATGACTAGGCAGCAGAGAAAACAAAAAGGTCATGACTAGGCAGCAGAGAACACAAAAAGGTCATGACTAGGCAGCAGAGAACACAAAAAGGTCATGTAACAAACATCATAATTCCCTTAGCATTTCAGGTCATGCCCACACAGCAGACACATTTAAGTAATCATAGAAAGAATGAAATGAGAAGCACCCAGTGAGTATATGCTTTCTACTGCCCACGGCTGATGTGCCTGAAACACGGCCAAGATATATTGCCATCTAGATTTGCATATTGCAAAATTATTAATTATGTATGAACATTCTATCTCTTGAACCATTCCACACTCAGTGCTTAACAGAGCCAAATAATTAAATCTGTCTTCAGTCATAATGGTGAAATAGGGACATTTAAAAGATATACCTCCTTTGCCTTTTCTGGTAACATGGGCCGAGGGAAGGCTACATACTCTTATGAGGTGTTTGAAGGCGAGTCAGTAGTGACCCAAACGACACAGGATCACAGTCCAAAATAAAGGGAATGCCCAATCAAGGTTAATTAAAATATATATACTTTAATTAAACACGCCACCTGTAATAGAACAAACAGACAATACTGCACAAAAACCCACCGTGAAGGAAGAACAGAGAAGATGTAAGAAGAAACTAGCACTTTGAATGTATTTCCAGGTATGGTTGGAGAATTAATAGCCACAAAAAGGATATGTCGATGTTGAAAACAGGTGCGATCATGATTTAACGAGTCTCTACATCCCAAGTGGACTGAGGGGATAGTTCAGCTCTTGGTGGGTGCCAAGTAGGGGCGAATGTGATCGCTGTGTGCAGCAGAAAGGGTGCTCTCAATGACACAGGTCAGAGCAGTCCCAGCATTGCTTTGCAATTGAGCCGGGCCGCTGGGAGGGGTCCATGAGTGATGCTCCAGTGGTTCGAGTCAACGGGCAACAGTCGCCAATTTTTTACTTTGGGGGCAGTGATGTGCAGACCGAGGAGGTGGCTGTTTAAGGGCTAGCTGGGCTGAGCCATGAGTCGGTGTGTGACTCACGAGTGATTCGGTTTGGGTCCCAGCATTGAGCAGTCAATATGGGCCTAGCAGGTGACGGGGTTAGCTAGGACACTAGGCAGCGTCAAGCTGGTTCGAAGTCCAAGCAATAGTTCGACCTGGTGGAGGATGCAAAAGTCAGTGCCGCCACCTTCCCTCTCTTTCAGGGAGCAATAAACATGGAGCGACCGGTTCGGTAGAACCGAGAGCTTCGGCTGGTCTGACCCTCCATCTGCTGTGAAGCCCGCTCAGCGGGATTCGAGGACAGGATGGTTCCATTCATGGTCTCCTATCCCAGCTTTAGGAGATTCTGGCACAGAGTGGTAGGTCCTGGTCAACAACAAAGGTCACTCTCAATGTGCACTATCAGTGGGTATGGGGCAGACCTTCCTACCATATTGGACAGCTCCCTCTTCACATCAGGCTGAGGAGGTCCAATGAATTCTTCTCAGGTGAATCATTGTGTCTTAAGAGGATCCAATAGGATCTGAGAGAATCTAAAGTAGTGGTGGGAGACACCTTCTTTTAAAGGCAAAAGTCCCCAGGTAGTTGACTAAAGCTAGTCTGACTTAGTGGTCCAATCTCTGTTCTTGAACGGCGTGGACTTTGCCCTACTGATATCACACTCAATGTGCTTTGCTCCAGAGGACGTGGAGGGGACAGGAAAGAGCCAGAGAGAAACAAGATGATGGAAGTCTCCTTCCATTGACCAAGGCATACTGCCTACTCTAATCCTGCCCCCTTCTTTTCCCACTAAGAACAAAGGCCCTTAGGGACGCAGCACCCTGGCGTGAGGCTACTCCTTTTGAATGGGTGTGCTCTTTTGACGCCCGGGCCCAGGACAGTTGTCTTTGGCGGAGGTTGTTACCTGCCCTCACAAAGAGATCAAAGATGAGACCCGGTAATCCAGGTTCCTGTCCTGCCATTTGGCAGTCTCCACCCGGCTGGCCATAATACACATCACCTTTCACAGCAGAGCTGACTTACTGGAGCCGACGCATGCAAAATATCAATTGGGATGTGGTGGCCAAGATCGTAAGTAGTACAATGCACCATGCCTGAACTCAGGCATAGCTTTATTTAGAGTTTACCAGCCTGGGTTACTCATGATCATTGTAGTTTTGGTACGGGAGGGGTGCATATAGTAAATGCCGCCCCTGCACAGCAGTAACCTGGCTGTCACTGCGGCTCTCGAGTCGACATCTTGTGACATTTGAATCTAATCTACACCACAAGCAGAGCAGGGGCTGCGGATCAGGCTCCTGATTCAGCAGGGCACAAGTACACTATGCTTTTGACAAAAAGGGGAATCTGGTTGGCACGTTACCCATCTGTAGATGGAATTACCCGCATCATTTTATTTATTAACAAAAATCGAAAATAGCCATGGCTTTGCAAATAGCATTTCTTCACACTGTGTGCATTCTAAAATGGGAACAACGCCTTGCTCAGGAATTGATTCAAACAAAAAGGAGATTGATCAAAGGGGACGCATAATATGAAAGATTGTCTCAAAGAAAGCACAAATTAAAGCAAAGTGAAGAGATGAAGAGGGCATTATAAGGGGGCTTTGAGAAATACTAACATCACTTCCCATTGTACATTTTGAATAAACTTGTAGATGGGTGACACTGAGAAATGTAGCAGCTATCACTTACCTTGCAATGCTTTTGTAGCAATAACAAATATAGGTGTGAGGAAAGACATGCAACACCACTAAGTAGATGAGCACCATAATGACGCAAACTTAGTGTATATAACTAGTTCTTTTTATTGCAGATATGTTGTGTATTAGTACAGTAAGTGCTCCCATAAACAGCGTGTATATAGGCAAATTTGATCTCCATCACACAAACCCAAATATCTTCTTCATCATGGTAGAACCTATCAATATTTATTTCAACTTTGACTATTTCATTTTATTAATATATTTTGCAAAGAAAGATGAAATTCCACAATTGGGCCTTCGGGGGTCAGTTGATCTGATCTGAACTGAGCTTGGTTGCAATACCTCATCAGCACACTATGCATTATCATGATGTGTTTAAGTCTTTAAATAAAGTGTAACCATTTCTTTGCTGGGCAACCATGATGAGGCCCTTTCCACAGTGCACCAACTCAGTGTATGCAGACTAGGGATGTAACGGTATTACGGTATACCATTAAAGATACCGTGAACCAATGAATTGAACAATAATAACCGTCACAATGTTTATATCGGTATACCGTTCATACCGTTAAGTGTGCTTTTCAATCTGATTTGGAAAGGCTGCAGTAAGCAAGTGCTGCACAGTCTTGGTCTTGCACTGTTGGATGTGCCGTCTGCCAAGTAGTTTCAGTTTGAGCAGTTTTTAATGCCATTCCATAAACCACACGTGCCTGACACAAAATCAATATGTTAGCAATAGGAAGAATAAATACAGTGCCAAGAAGGAAAAGGGTTTGCTTTTTTTTTTTATAGCACTCACACAGCCCGCGGGCGTCGCGGCGCTGTTAAAGAAATTGTTTTTGTTTATTTAGTTGCGTAATTGTTTTTGTCTTATTTGCATATTTATAATGCGCTTAAACACCCAGAGGTTTCTAAGTGCGAACCCGGGGAATCGAACCTGTGTTGCTTCGTGTCGTCTTGCTTCCAAGGCGCGCACGTTGCCGCTGAGCTATCCTCCCGGGACTTTGGGTTGGTGGCTTTGGGGTTTATATATTTATAATGGATAATGTTTTCTAAACATATGACAATGGGGGATTTCCCTGGTTCTATCATTGAATTTACATATAGTAAGTCACACAGCGAAATTTCTCTGTGGGTATTCCCTGCTGCCATACCAAAGGGTAACATGTCCATGATTACTGAACACCTTTTGGCCTGCAAGTAAACTAAAGGCTGTAACGTAAAGAGAGAGTGCGTGTGCATGCGCACAAGCGTATACTACCATCAGACTCCATTGATCTGTGGCATGCAGGCTATCAAGATGGCAACATGTTCATCTTCACCAGTGGCCAGTGGGGGAGCTAAAAGCCTAAATGACCACTTAAGAAAAGCTATTCAGTTTGCTTTGCCAGTCACAGCAGGGCTCCTCCCCCCCTCCTCCTCTCCACACGTGTGTTTGTGTTTGGTGGAAGCAAGGGGTGGCATTTCAGTGGAAAGTATGTTGAAAAGCCCAATTCTGGCCCTGGTTGCCTGGTTTTGTTTGTGATGAATAATCTGACAATTTATGACCTTTTAGAAAATATTTGTTAAGATTAGTTAACTCCACCTGCTATACCGCGATAACCATGATATACTGTCATTTGGCAAGAAGGTTATTGTACCGTCATAAAACTAATACCGTGACACCCCTAATGCAGACACATAGATCACACCTGTCCTGCCTGTTATCGCTCATTCATTTGTCAGCTATCACCTTAGCGAGGCGCTGATTGAGATTTACAAGGTGCTAATGGCTATGGTGAGGATGTCAACCAAAGATTAACTATATCAGGCACGCCGCAAAGTGCACACTTACAGAGAAGTAAGCATAGCAGTGTTTTTTCTTTTTAAAAATGATTGTCAACATTGAACAGCAGGGACTAAGCTGAAATTGCAACCTATGCACGTGTATTCTAATTTGTACAGCTCCTACAACAGTTTGTCATGCATGTAACTGCCAGAGAAAATATTCTCAACTAAAGGCTTCACACACCAAAACATATTTATTGTGCATTGGGTCAACATAATTTCCATTACTATTACTTTCCTGTTACATCTGGCTTATCTGTCACCTGCTTTTGTTTTCTCTTGGAGACACAGGCTCCAGGGAGGTTACCCCTGCCAAAAACACTGCAAATCAAATGTGACATAGCTTAGAAGTGGCCCCTCAGAGAGCATTTTCCTTGTTTGTGTGTGGTACAAGTCGCTATACAAACAATTAGTAGGCAAAACATGATTTAGCTCTTAGAGCATGCTGTGCAAAAATACTACTCAGTTGCTTTTACAATTCTGACCCTCTTGTTACCCTCTTGGGCTATACATCCCTGCTTTCTGAAACCATAAACCTATTTACAGACCCTTTGAATGGAGAAACCCCCTCACTGGGTCCCTTGCAGTATCAAGGACCCAGGGAGGCTGCCACACCAGATACACTTTCCATTAAATTGAGTATCTGCCAATGCCCTACTGAGGCTCCCTCCCACAATGTGACAACCGCATTTGTTCCTCAAACAAGCATTTATTTTTGTATCTATGAGTCATGTTATTTTGAGCACTCTACACTAATGTAGCACTTAAGTAACCAGGGTTTTCAATGCTCAGCTAAACGGTACTCATTTTATCCATCTCTGAAAGAATGAGTCCGCCCTGATGGAGTTCACAAATGGTGTCCTGCAGGTTACAGAGCTCAGTGCCGGATTTCCTTTTCCTTTAACTTTGCGTATATTTTTTGTACTCTGATCAGGTTATTACAAATCCACTGCTGTTACTTCCCACCTCCCGCATCCTGCTGGATAAAAGCTGTTATTAGAGAAAAATAGCGGCAGGGCCCCCTCAAACATGTGCTACCGGAGGCATAACAATTTTGTCTTGGGGCTGTGGAGGCCAAATTAGAGAATCCTAGAAGTAATGGGATGATAGTAGCACACGGCAGCACAGTAGCTGGCAGCTACAGTTTCACATCACATTCCACATACTAATTGCACTTTTAAACACGTGAAGATGGAGAGACTTGTCCAGAATAACTCTGTGCTGATCAAGTACTGAGGGCAGGCTTTAAATCAAAGTGCTTGCATGCTAAACTCAGTAACGTGGACACTAGGCAGACATCCCAATTCATCATCAATGGGACTTGGCCGAAGATGTCAGAAGTGCTATGCAAATAATCTACAACACAACACATGCTACTCCTTATGGCCATTCGCACCCAGTTCCTGCCATTCCGCACCCAAAACACCTCCTCATGGGAACTCTTTTAGCTTGCTCTATTCAAGATTTACCATCAAACTTTGCCTCCGAAGCACCTGCAATTGTTTTCTCAAAGCAGTCATCTGATATTTTATGGCTTCATTGGAGTAATAAACATGCTACTGCGGTAATAACAATGTCTTAACCAGGTCTGCCTTTAGCCACTCGATGTATAAGCACTATGTGTCTCCTACACTGTAGGCCTAAAACAACAGTTTTGTCTTGTGCATAGGTATTAGACATTTGCAGGCACTGCTATTAGATTGGCCAAGTATTCACACCAGGTTGTACCTGCTACCATCAATAGCGAGCTAATACCACTGCGATAGTGCCTGGCAAGTGCCTTTCCTATGCGTACCCCAAAGTCCAAACTGTTGGCATTGACAATGCTTGTTTTATATCTTCCTAGTTCCTGGCTGTCATCATCTACTCTGGCGCCAGCAGTGAGTAGCACGTGTCCAATCAGCAAACGTATTGGTTGACATCTGGTGGGGGCTGCACAGTCAGGGGGGAGCAAAGAGTCATCTCTTTTGTTTGGGTCATTAGGTGGCAGAGCCAAAACTATTGCAATAGAGTACAGATAGGGAGAAATGTCATCTGAGGCGGGACGCAAAGCTTGAAGGTGTTGTTTGGCCATTTACCCACTCACTGACCACCCATGGCTATGCTAATTCCTCTGGCTGTTCCCTACCAGTTCCTGCCCCTGCCCACCTACAACACCTCATGGGAACTCTTTAAGCTCGCTTCAATCAAGCCTCAATGTTCCTGACTTTGCTCTCATTGTTCCTGCCAGTGTTTTATTAAAACAGCCTTCTGATAGTTAATGACTTAATTGGAGTTGTAACCACGCTACTGGTGTAATTAAAGTGGCAACCAGGTCTGCCTTCAGCCATTTGATCTATAAGCACTATGCATGTCCCTCAATGAAGTCCTGTTACAAACATTGGCAAAGCAAACAGCTTTGGCTTGTGTCTAAGTATTACGCATTTGTCAGGCACTGCTCTTAGATACCCAGGTACTCGCACCATTAGGCACCTGCTACAATCAATGGGCAGTTAATACCACTACACAGTGCCTGCTAAGCGCCTTTCCCATGCCTACAGGAAAGCCCAAACTGTTAGCATTGCTTGTTTTTTTGTGTGCATCAAATGTGTGTTCAGGCATGCAAGCACAACGTATATGTTCTTTTCAGTGTCTAAATGATGATGTAAATGAGAGAAAGAAATATAGAACACAAAAACTCCCAAGCAGTGCCAACCCCCTCTCCCGCAATTTGGGAAGCAGTTGGGCCCTCCTGCCCCCAAGGGTGGGGTAACAGGGCACATGCCCAGTTTACCTACTTTTGATGGCAGATTTTCTTTGTTCTCCTGAGTCTCCCTTTCTACACCCACCCAATGGCCACTCTCCCTGACCCCCTCCCACTCTTTCTACTACCACCCCCCAAACTCCAACTCTCTTTACCCCCACCCCACCCCCATTACGTAGGCTGGTTGCAGGGGCGGACTGGCCTATGGGGAACTCTGGAGATTTCCCGGTGGGCCACTTGTGTGGTAGTTCCATATTTTTTCATAGGAAAAGCATTGTGCTTGCTGAAAATGTGTCATATGGGGCCACTTTGAAAATTATTTCCAGGGCCTCTTTTGGTCCCCAGTCATTATTTCCAGGGCCTCTTTTAGTTCCCAGTCCACCCCTGGCTGGTTGAGTTTTGCTTCGGATATTTTGGGCTACTATTCATAAGTCCTCCGGAGGGTGCTTTTTTCTTCATGTTTTATGCCTCTAACCAAATACCATCACCACCGAACCCACCATCCCTGTCTCTAATCCCCATTCAACCACCCTACCCCAGCCTCTCACCCTACCACCTCCCTCTAACCCCACTCATCTGATCCCCACCCTCTCTACCATCATCCATACAATACACACTCTACCCCCCAACCACCCACCCTAACTCCATCCAATCTACCATCAGTATCACCCACACCCTACCCACACCTTCTCCAACCCCATCCACCCTATCCTCACTCTCTACAAACTTTACTCCTGCTCTCTACCCTAATCACCCACCGCCACTCTCTCTACCCCACAGACCCAACATATCCCCACTCTCCCTACATACCCCCACTCTCCCCACCTCCCACTCTCTCTACACCCACCTGCCCTATCTCTACTACTGCCACCCACTCCCACTTTTTCTACTACCCACCTCCCACTCTCTCTACCCCAACCCCACCCCCATTACATATGCTGGTTGGGTTTTGCTTCAGATATGTTGGGCTACTGCTGATAAATCCTCCCGAGGCTGCCTTGTTCTTTATGTTTTCTACCCACCACCACTCTCTCTAACCCCCACATACACCCACCCTACCCCAGCCTCTAACCCTACCACCTCCCTCTAACCCCACTCATCCGATCCGCACCCTCTCCACCATCATCCACCCAATACCCACTCTCTCTACCCAAACCCACCCTATCCCCATCCTACCACCAATTTCCCCCCCACCCTACCTACACCTTCACCCCACCCACCCTATCACCACTCTCTACAAACCCTACTCCTGCTCTCTCTACCCTAACCTACCCACCACATCCCTATGCTCTGAACTCACACTCACCCCACCCCCACTCTCTCTACCCCACTTACCCACCCTACCCCCACTCTCCCTACATACCCCCACTCTCCGTACCTCCCACTATCTCTAATCTCCACGCTCTGCCCCACACACCCAACCTCCCCTCTCTCTACCGACACTCACTCTACCTCCGCTCTCTCTACCCCCACCCACCCTACCTCTGCTCTTACAACCCCCTGCCACCCACCCTAGCCCCACTCTCTCTCTCCCCACACAAATCTCTCTACAACCCGTTCCACCCTCACTCTCTACCCCTCTCATACTCTCACTTTTTACCTACCCTCTCCCTCTCAACCTTTCTTGCAGTTTGAAGTTTGAAGTTTAGTTTATTTGTAAAGCGCACCAGGCCCGTGGGCGACCGGGCGCATAATCTTAGGTAAAGGTTACAACAAGAGTATACAAGAATACCAAATTTACAAGTTATATACAAGTACAGAATTTACAGGATATGATGATACAGTGTGGCATGTGTACACAGATGGGAAATGTTACAGGTGGAGAGCTAGGTTAGTGTGAGGAACCTCATGCTATCTGTGTGAACAGCCAAGCTTTGCGTTGTTCTTGAACGTTGGGAACGAAGGCTCAATTCTTATGTGGGTTGGCAGTGTGTTCCACAGTTTGGAAGCAAGGACGGGGAAGCTCACACCACCCGCTTTTTGGAGTTTAAATCTGGGGAGGGTTAGGCTGTGAGCTTGGGCTGATCTGGTAGGGCGGGAAGAGGAGTGAAGTGAGAGGCACGAAGAGAGGTAAGGAGGGGCATTGTTGTTCAGGCATTTGTGAGTCAGAGGTAATGTTTTCAGGGCAATTCTTTGCTTTACCGGGAGCCAGCGTAAGTCAGATCTGATTGTGGAGATATGGGACCTTCTAGGGATGTTGAGAGCAGCCCTTATGGCATTATTCTGAATAGTTTGAAGTTTATTGAGGTTGGACTGACTAGTCCCTAGGTAAAGGGTGCTGCAGTAATCTATTTTGCACATGATAAGTGTTCTAGCCAAAGTAGTGCAGTTGTGAGGGTTCAGGAATGCAGGCGGTGATAAGTTTGCATGTATATGCTGAGGCCGACCTAACAGCATGTGTTTGTCTTTTCAGTGAGAGGGTGGAGTCCAGATAAACGCCCAAGGGTTTGGTATCTTTGGAGACCTTGATGACGTTGCCGTCAATAGTGAAAGCCTTATAGGTTTGGTCAAGTTTGTTACGGCGATAGGTGGATCCTAGTAGCAGGAGCTCCGTCTTATCGTCGTTGAGGCAAAGCTCGTGTTGCACCATCCAGGCCTGGATGACCAAGTAGACATCATTCAAGGCATTGGTATCGACTGTGTAATCACCAGATATGGGAATGAGTATCTGGGTGTCATCCGCGTAGTTGGTATAGGATACACCCAGATAGTCAAGCACATCGAAAAGTGGCTTGGTGAATACATTGTACAATGTAGGCGATACACAAGAGCTTTGAGGGACGCTGCAGAGAATGGGAGAGGGGTCTGCCGATGCTGAGGGTGAGAAGACCTGCATAGATCTGTTACTGAGGAACGAGTGGATCCAGGCATTGGCAGAGTCAGAGAAGTAGGCAGCGGATTTGAGATGTTGGCAAAGTATTTGGTGGTTGACCAAGTCGAATTCCGTGGAGAGGTCGAGTAGAAGGAGTAGCGCTAGCTTCCCATTGTCCTTTAAAGTCTCCATCTGGGTTTTCAGATCAATCAGGGCTGATTTGGTGCTGTGTTTGGGACGGAAGCCTGATTGTCTTAGCCCCAAGAGTTTGTTGGATTCAAGGTAATCTTGGATCTGCAGGTAAGCTGCGCAATCAAGAATCTTAAGCAGGAACGGGACCGTAGTGATTAGTCTGAAGTTAGTGGGGATGTTGGGGTCCAGGGTCGGTTTTTTGAGTAGTGGGATTACCCACGCGTCCTTGAGGTTGTCAGGGACTGTACCCGATTTGAAGGAGGCATTTATGAAGGATGTGATGAAAGGGGCAAGGTGGTGTGAGGCTTCCTTGATGATAGGCGCCGGGCAAGGGTCACCTTGGCAGTTAGATGGTTTGAGGTTGTTTATGATACCTTCTACTTCAAGGATGGTAAGAGGGGAGAAGGCAAATGGTTTAACGGCTGGGTTGGCTTGGTGTTGGGTGCTAGGTGAGGAGGTGGGCAATGGCTGATTCGACTGTAAGGACTTTTGTCTATCTTTGATTTTGGTTTGGAGGGTGGCAATTTTGCCTAGGAGTGCTATCTGAATATTCGTGCAGAAGTTACTCTCTTTAGGACAGGAATCAGGGGGGGCTGCAGGTGTCTCAAATTCCTTGAGGATTTTGAATAATTCCTTCGTATTTGATTGTGCTGATGTGATGCGGTTGTTGTATGAATCTTTTTTGGCCTGGACTAGAGCTTCTTTATAGTTAAGGGTGGCTAATAGGAGACTGTCCTTGTGGGTGTCAGAAGGGTGACATTTCCAGCGTGCGTCTGCACTGCGTTTCTCTTTGCGTAGCACTCTAAGTTGTGGTGTGAACCACGAGTTAAGGTGCACATGTTGTTTGGGTCTTCTAAGTTTGAGTGGGGCGATAGAGTTTATGGCTGTAAGAACTGACTGGTTGTAGATGTTGGCTAGGATAGTGGGGTCCGAGCAGGAGTCAGTGGCATTGTTAAGGGTGGGGAGGATGAGGGGGGGGAGGGAGTAGTTTTTCAGCAGTTATGTTCTTTTTGTTTCTGGTGAGGGTAGCTGGGGCGACAGGAGGCGTTGGTAGCAAGGCTGCTTCAATGCAGAAAGTGATAATGTGGTGATCCGACCAAACGCAAGGGATGTTCGAGAGTAGGCGGATGTTGCAGTTGGTGTCGCTGAGCCAGTCTAAGGCTCGTCCTTTGATGTGAGTGGGAGCTTGTATGTGGTGAGAAAAGCCTAGATCTGTTAAGGTATTAGCAAGATCAAGGGCCGTGGGGTCATTAGGATCTTGGTGACCTAAATTAAGGTCACCGAGGATAATAGTTTGCGAGTTAGGTTTCGCTTTGTCTAGTACTAGAGCAGTGATGTCATCCACAAAGGAAGTGGGGGACCTGGTGGTCTGTATATTAGATGGATGGTGGCCGTTTGGTTGGCTGATAGAGTGAGTCTGGCGGAGAGTAGCTCTGCGGATTCCATGTTAGTGCTCGGTAGGGTTCTGAGTCCTAGTGAGTTTTTGTAAATGAATGCGATTCCTCCACCTCTGGTGGTACGGTCGCATCTGGTGATGGAGTAGTTGGGTGGGATAGTCAGTGAAAGAGCCGGGCCGGGTGTGGGGTGCAACTAGGTCTCAGAATGGCGATGAAGTCAAGCTCCTGAGTCTTGATAAGATCAGCAATGTCCAGGGCGTGAGCTGCAAGTGACCGTGCATTAATCATGGCGGCCTTGATCAGGCCAGCGTTGCTTGGCCTTGCCTTAATCAGACTGGTGTTGCCTGAAGCGGCAAGATTGGTCTGAGGGCCTTGGGGCATAGGTAAGATCAGGGTTTGCCTTGCCTTAAACGGACTGGTGTTGCCTGAGGCGGCAAAGTTGGTCTGAGGGCCTTGGGGCTTATGTGAGATCAGGGTTTGCCTTGCCTTAAACGGACTAGTGTTGCCTGAGGCGGCAAGGTTAGTCGGAAGGCCACGAGGCATGAGTGAGGTCAGGGTTTGGGGGGACAGGCTAGGCTTCAGGGTTTTCCGAGATACACAAGGGTACATGGGGTGACCCTTCTTACCCATAAGTCTAGAGCCTAGTCTTAGGTTTCTTAGGGCAGTAGCGCAGGGCCGATTAGGTGTAGGTTTTTGAGTGAAGTGGTCGAGCCATAAGGCCGGAGCATTGAGGTAGATGTTAGGGTACTGGGAACGGTACAAGGGCAGGTGTCAGCAGGTCTACAGGTAGAGGCCATGATTCCAGTGTGCAGGGTGGTGTGTGTCACTTTGTTTGGGGATGGTATAAAGAGCGCGCAGGTGGATGCCCACAGTACGAAGAGTACTCTTAATAGAGGGAGGAGAAGGTTTTGGGCGGGTAGTATCATGGCAACATGATACTAGAATACGGTATGGATAGGGCACCAGACCGATGTAACAAGGTAATGGTCACTGAATAGACAATGTAAGTCAAATAAGGCTAAAGTTGAAGGGCTCTACGGGCTACACAGTGCAAAATGCACTAACGCTAAGGACTGATGTCAGGCAGAGTAGAGAAACACCAGTGCTAGGATCGGTTATGAATAAACCTGGAAGCGATGCAGACTGCACCAAGGTTGATGTTAGTTGAAGGGCTCAGCAATGCAGAATACCTGAGCAGTGCACCATAGAGGCTAAAAAGCAAGAGCACAATTCTACGGGCAAAGGCACAGTGCAGATGCAAAAAGGCAATATTCAGATGTGGGCACAGCAGGGCAAAACAGTGCAAAAATGCGGCACGTCTAGATTCAAATGAGGGCACAGCAGGGCAAAACAGTGCAAGATGCAGCACGACTAGCTTTCAGAAGGCACAACAGGGTAATACAATGCAATGCAGCACAGCTGGATTCAAATGTGGGCACAGCAGAGCAAAACAGTGCAAGATGCAGCACGACTAGCTTTGAGAAGGCACCACAGGGTAATACAATACAATGCAGCACAGCTAGATTCAAATGTGGGCACAGCAGGGCAGAACAGTGCAAGATGCAGCACGACTAGCTTTGAGAAGGCACAACAGGGTAATACAATGCAATGCAGCACAGCTAGATACAAATGTGGGCACAGCAGGGCAGAACAGTGCAAAGTGCAGCACGGCTAGCTTTGAGGAGGCACCACAGGGTAATACAATACAATGCAGCACAGCTAGATTCAAATGTGGGCACAGCAGGGCAGAACAGTGCAAAATGCAGCACGGCTAGCTTTGAGGAGGCACAACAGGGTAATACAATGCAATGCAGCACAGCTAGATTCAAATATGGGCATAGCAGGGCAAGAACAGTGCAAAAATGCAGCACGTCTAGATTCAAATGTGGGCACAGCAGGGCAAAACAGTGCAAGATGCAGCACGACTAGCTTTGAGAAGGCACAACAGGGTAATAAAATGAATAGTGCAACAAAGCTGGATTTGAAGGTAATATCAATGGGCTTAGCAATGCGGAGTGCAGCCAAGGTAAAGGATAGTTATGCGGGTCCATCAGGATAGACAAAGCAAGGCGCAGCAAGCTAGGAGATCAAAGTGCATAGTAGTGCTGAGGGTAGTGATGTAAGATCTGGGCGGGTGAGCGAGGGCTTGCAGCTTTGGTGGGTGGTAAGGGGAGGCAGTAGCAAACTCAGTAGAGTACTAGTCTGCTGAGGAGTGATTAGCAGTTCACGGGATCACAGAAAATTAGTGACGTTGTTGCAAGGTAGATAAGGTAATTACCTAGTGCAGGATGGTTGCAGGCAAGAACATTGGTAGATATACATTCTGCATCCATTAGGCTATAGGGACGTCGCCTGGGGCCGGCTGCGCTCGGTCAGCTCAGTCAGAGCCTGAGCCTTCTTTCCTTGCCTTACTTCCTCGAACCGGCTTCCGCCTGCCGGCAAATCGTGTTCGGCTATGAACTTGCTCATATTTCCTCTTGCTCATCATCGATGACACAATCTCTCAATCATTTCCTCCCTTGCTCTATTCTCCTTCCCTCTCATTCTCTTGTACACCCGTACCCCTTATTGCATCCTCCTTTGAAACTTTGCACTGTAGTACCTATAAATGCAAAATGCAAAGAACAGCAGTAAACGCCAAACCTATTGGCTTTGCCAACGCTTGTTTTAATTACTGTGTCAGGAAATGCAATGCCCATAATTGCTTCTGTTTTTGAACATCCCATCAGGGCTCAATGCTAAAAAAAAGTTACACTATTGCTATAATGGCTGACCTGGTATGGCAGGGTGTTGCCATCAAGCACAACTGAGCAACTATCTTATGCCAGTGGGCTGCCAGTACACCTCTAGGTACTTCTCGTATAGTCCAATGGGATGTAAATTAAATCAGAGGGACGCTCAATATCTGTATATAGCAGGAACAACTGAGTACAAAGGGGCTGCCATTACAAACCATTGGGTGTCCTTAAACAATCCCTCGAGAGTTACTAGACCATAGCATGCCAGACTGCCCATCATTTACTTTCTTGTTCCCATGGCAGGCAGTGACAGCTTGTGAATTCTTTAACTGGGGGGTTGTACATATTAGTCTCAGATATGCCGTAGCTACAAAGCCCGCAACATTTTTTTTAAATAATGGGTTAAAATGGTGCATTTTAGAGCACACCTTTTAGAACAATTGAGTAAAAAGCCAAACAGCAATTGGTTTTGTAGGGTAACTCATGAAAATATCCAATAGATGCAAGTCACCAACAGTGCAAAGAAGCATTTCTCCAACACATATTCATGATGCCTTTTCCCACAATATGTGTCATTATAAAACATTGTTTACATTCGCTGTGCCCATACATTTCCATGCTGACTACAGTAGTATATCCAAGTATTCCCATATAAGAAGATACTCATGTTTGCTTTGCGCATAATGCCAGTAATGATACTATAAGAAAACATGTCCTTGTTTGCTATGCCAATATATGGCAGTATCCCCAGGTAAGAACATACCCCAGTTGGTTTTACCATTAAAAATGCATGTATGAAAACATGTCCAAACTGGCTGCACTAAGATGCCAGTCAAGCTACATACTATCATGTTTCATCCTTGCTTTATCAAAGATTCCCAATACAAAATGTCATACCGCAATAAGAAATGGCTAGACTAGCTGCATTGAAATGTCAATCTAGCTACATAATAACACTTACGCTTGTTTTATCAAAGCTGCCCCATACAAAATGTCATGCCTCAATAAGAATTGGCTAGGCTGGTTGCATAAAAAATGCAACTATTGCTATGTAATAACACCTATCATGCTTGCTTTACCAAAGATGCCCAACACAAAATGTCATGCCACAGAAAAAATAATGCCACTCAGCAACCTTCCTTTATCAAAGATGCCCAATATAAAATGTCATACCACAATAAGTGGCTAGACAGGCTGCATTAAAATGCCAAGAGCTACATAATAACATTTAGCATGCTTGCTTTATCAACCAATCCCAGTAAAAAAATGCCATACCTGCTCCATGGTGCGAAAGCACCTTGCACTTAGAGTGCAAGGCACTGGGGGCGGGGGGGGCATTAGGCAGATGTGTTTTAGGAGCTGGAGTCCTAGGGTGCATCCATGGCATTTTTTACTGGCCATGCATGCCCAGTAAAAACTACCATGCCCGCCCCCTAAGGATTACATTAATTGTGTGCGTGCAGCGTGCTGTGGGACCCAGTCATGGTATTTTTTACTGGGCATCGATCAGATGTCCATTAATAAATGGCATTCCTTCCCCCATAGCCCTCCGGTACCTCACATGCACGGATAATCAATTATATGTGCATGTGAGGCTCTGTGGGGCTTAGGAGTCAGGCATGATATTGTATGAGAGGCACAAGACATCCCAGCGGACTAGGCCCTGGGCCCCAGTGCCTCAAACGCACACAATCAATGTGATTATATGTGTATGCCATGTTCTGGGGGCCCAGGGCGCATGCATTTTAATGCAATCTATCATATATGTCCAGTAAAAAAATGCCATACCTGTCCCCAGACCCCACAGTGCCAAACACATGCACACAATCAAAGTGATTATGTGTGCATGAATGGTGCTGGTATGGTATTTTTTACTAGACATCTATCATCTGTCCCCTGTGCCCCACAGAACCTCAGAAGGAGAGCTGATTTTGGCAGCTGGGAGGGGAATTGAGCAACAAAGGCATTTTTAAAATGCCTTTGTTGTACAAACCTCCTCCCCCGCACTCGCCAAAATCAGCGACCAGGACACACACACCCCCTTATACATTCACCTAACACAAGCATGCACACATCCATACACATAATTTATATAATAAATACATGAACATAAACAAACTTACCTTCTGCTGCATGTCCTGAAGTTTCCTCTCCAATCCCTACTAGCATGAACAGTAATCTGGAAGCTTCCTGGTTCCTGCTCATGCGTGCATGGGCCTGGGTGTAGGTGAGCAGACACCCCACTTCAGCCTGATCTGTGTGTGCGAGGAGGGGCAGGAGAGCCCCCTGGCACACACTGACATGCAGTTCCCCAGCCAGCATTTCCAATGAGCTATGCAACCCTGGGGAAGCAAAATATCCCCGGCCTTGCATGGCTCATTGACCTTGTGCTGCTGGGGAACTGCAACTGTCAAAGGGAAGCAGCTGAGGGAGCACTCTGTGTTTCACGGGGCTGGCTCCTCCATTATGGGCAAGAGGGGGCCAAGAACCAGTGGGTCGACAGATCCTCGCCCATTATGGGCGAGCCGCCCATATGGTGAGGCTGGGACACAGAAGTCTCTGTGCTCATTGCAGTCAGTGCTGGCCAATGGGCCGGATCTTGATGTAATCTGGCATCATATGGCCCCCAGATCTCAGACTCGGCCGGTTTCAGCCCTGACAAGACTTTACCTGCACTTCTGCTTGTATATATATATATCCATATGGGATGTCAATTAAGTTAGGTATTTGTAGTCTTCCATACAAGGTGGGGGCTGGGGGGGAATAATGCCACAGTTTTAAACGTTTTGCCTAGCACATTTCTATAAGGATGTATACATTTGTGCGAGTACCTTACTATGGTTTGTGCACTTTTCAAGCCATCTTTATAAAGCAGAGTAATGTTGAAAGCAAAACAGAGGGGTGAAGAGTGCAAGTGAGTCGTGAATATTTGCCCAGGATTTGCCAAGAGAGTTTGCAATCATGAAGCGGTTAATTTTCCCTGATTCTGGCCACATACTGCTTTTCAGGCCACAAGAAAAGGATACATGTGGGTGGACAGTGTCACTTTTTTTCAGAGGGCAAACGTAACACCCCGTGGGTGTTTTGAGACAAGCAAGCATGCTCAAGTGTTTGGCTACTAGGATTTCACCCAGGTTGTCACGTTCCCAGTTTCAACGCTTACCCACAAGACCATATAAAATTGTCATCAAAGCACATGTCTTATATTTGGATTTTTTTTCTCCAGGGAATATTGCACTATAGTTTGCTGGATTTAAAAGGTGAGCACTGGAGACCACCAAGGGGGTACTGACGGAATGGTCTGCTGATGATCTGTCTCCCCGGCGCCATGGTGAGAAATGAAGGAATAAGGATCCTTTAAATGTTGTTTATTGCACAAGTGAGTCCGCGGATGTGGGAAGCAGTCCTGCACCCCCAGGAGAAATATCCACATTTGAAAGTGGGCAGCCTGAACAATGGTGGTCCACCGTTTAGCACTGCACATGATAGGAAAGATCATCTCCGTGACTCTGTGCACACTGGACCCCGGGCACAGCGTCACGGTCGTCTTACACCACGCAGGCTCGCTGTGGTCTGGAAAAGTATTTTGGTAGAGAGGTTGCACTGAAACGGGTCTCCATGACCGCACAGTCGCGACGTTGGATTAACGTGCGTCTCCGACAACGCGAAGCAGATGGCACTGAATGCCTAAATTTAGTGTGCTCCTTCTTCCCAAAGACAGTGGCATGTGGAGGAGCCGTACTATGCAACACGAGCTCAGTGGAGCTGGGGAATAAAATGCAAGGGTGGTCAGGCCTGTATACAATCACTCCTGTTAACGCCTTATTCAAAGCAGCACAAGTAACGGCACAAACAAGGCGAGCAAGGCCACACTCCAATACTGGAACACTGTCACTAACAAGGTCAGCAATTCTTGTTGGTACCACCTTTCCATACGTTTCAAAGAAAACATGGCTGGAATGTCAAGGCCCTGTGAATTCAGGAAATCATAGTGAGCTACACATATTCTTCCCACGGCAGGCACCTTTTGTAGCATAGCACACACTTCAGCAAGGATGCTATGTGACTGAGCTTGAGATTTATGCTTAAAAAAGGCACGTGTACCAGGCAAGGCCTTACATTTAATCATCTGTGCCACCGGGAGCCAATGGAGTGACCGAAGCACAGGACTGATGTGGACTTCATAAGGAGAGGCAGTGGCCACCCGAGCTGCCAAGTTCTGCAACAATTGCAAACAATGCACCAACCCGAGAGGTTGAGCCAGATATAGTGCGTTACAATAGTCGATCCGGCTGGTAATCAGGGAAGACACTACAGGTGGTTGCAGATGTTCGGGCAGAACTCTGCGCAGGACCCTAAGAAAAAAGTGACCAGTCTTACAGACCGCACTAATCTGAGGTGCCATTGAGAGATCAGATGACAGAAGGACCCCTAGATTCCTAACCACCTTCACTGGAGTTGGACAATCACCCAATGTTGAAGGCCAAAAGGCATCAGACCATTCAACAGAAAAAGAGCCCACCACCAAGATTTCAGTCTTGTCCCCATTTAGCTTCAGCCAGTTCGCACTCATCCAATTTCCCACTGTTGACAGACAATCCCTGAATTCAGGGGCCACTGTGCCCTGATCCTGATGGACCAGGATCTGTGTCTCATCCACACAGGAATTACAACAGAATCCATATGAACAAATGAGGCAAATTAGTGGCTGAATATAGATGTTAAAAAGCATAGGGGACAAGCCCGACCCCTGAGGAACACCACAGAGTAAAGCCCGAGAAGGTGAAAGAAAAGGAGGCAAAGATACAGATTGGCCCCTATCGGTGAGGAAGGAGACAAACCAACCCTGGACAGGCTCCGAGATGTAGCAGTCTATAGGCAGGATAGCAGGACAGTGTGGGCAAATGCCGCCGACTGGTCCAATAAGATTAAGGCTCCCACTCCACCGTGGTCAGCTATTATGGTAAGATTATTGACCACAGACACCAGGACACTCTCGGTACCCCATCCTGTGCAGAATCCTGACTAAAAGGGTCAAAACAAGATGGAAACTCCTAAAAGGAGGAGAGAAGAGGGGCTATTAGAGACTCCAGTAGCTTCATGGAAAAGAGAAGCAGTGAAATAGGACGGAAATTGGCTAACACTGTCACATCCATTGAGGGCTTTTTAAGGAGAGGGATCACGACTGCCTGCTTCAACTCAGGTGGCACCCAGCCGGATCGACAAGAAGAATTTACAGCCTCTACTACCCAGGGAATCAATTCCGGCAGAATCTTTTTCAAAATGGCCAGAGGAATAGGGTCAGATGGAGCAGCTGACTTCAGGTGCAACTGCCTAGGAAACTTCAAGGACCGAGAATTCAGGAAACCTATTCCATCCCGTACCCTCAGCAGCTACCCTATCCCTGGATGTAGTAGCAGCAGTAACCTGCTTGCCTCTTGAGATATTAGCACGAATATTGTCTACTGTAGTATGGGAAAAATCGGACAGCGAGTTGCAGAGAGCCTGAGAAGCAGGCACTGACAGAGAGAACTGCAAGGGCTGAGGTGCCCTAGTGAGTCCACCCATTAAAGATTGTGGTCGCAGAACAAGCACATGAGTGCCATGCACACTATCAGCTGGACACCTGCGCAACCACAGTCCTCAACAGCTTTTTCAGAAATTCCAACAGTGCGCAGTGCCACAAATGGAGGATTCTCTTGCCGTCCCGGGATCCATGAAAGCGGATTTTCGCCTAATTTGTGAGGCGATTAGATCCATAAAGAATGGCTTGTCAGTAGCAATAACTAATCTGAAGGTACCGGTCAAAAAGCTTGAGGAGAAAGTGGAAGCCTTAGAGAACAATCTACTTTCGACAGACCTGCTGGAAATGAAAATGGATGGATTTATCCTAGAGATACAGCAACGTGAACGGGACATTGCACTGAAAGTCGATGAGCTCGAGAACCGAGAGCAATGTTCTAACATTCGAATTATGGGACTAAAAGAACTGCAAGCTGAAACCACTCTTACCCTTGAACACCATGTGAAAGCTTCAAATAACAGCTTTTTTGAAGAGCCCCCAGTCCAAATATATAATTTTACAGAACTCGTCGGGGAGGGGCTAATGGGCTGAGCTCGATGCTGTGGAAATGCCACTATTTTACACTAAAATCTAACATACTGCAGGAGGCGAGAGAGAAAGAACAATTGTTCTTTGAAGGTTCACAAATCTGGATTTTCAAGACCTCCTAGCCATGATGCTGGTCAGAATAAGGGAATGCCGCCAGCTGACACAATGTCTCGAAGAACGAGCTGTTCGATATCGCTGGGGATACCCATTCACATTGTCATTTGAATATCGCGATGAGGACTACAGAGTCTCGTCACAAGAGGAGGTAGAGGGAGTCTTAAGGCAAATATCAGCAATTGATTCTAGCTCAGCCCTAGAGGTAAAGAAGGCATCTAGTCCAAAGAGGGATCAACCTGCCTGCACTAGAAAATGTCCTCGATTCAACACGCTCTGACCCAGGATCTTCATGAGGAGTAATAATTTGTTAATCTGGGTAGGAACTAGTACAATGATTGAGCCGTGGAGCACGATTTTGAATGCCGAGTCCTACCAGTATCCTTTGTGTCAAAGTCACTCTCGTTATCTTTAAATGTTAAGATTTATGTTGATCTTTTTTTACTGTTCTGTTTAGTTCACTGCATGGCAAGGGGTTTCACCAAGGTGGCCTCAAATGCCTGGGTGTTTCTATCTGATTTGGGAGATTCTCTGTCCCATTTGGTTGTATGGTGGGAGTGGTAGGGGAATCTGGGGAGCTCGGAAAACGATGGGAACAGATTCACAATTCATTGATTGGGGATGGGGTACATGGGGAGGGTGAGGCATCTACTGCGACAACATTACATATAGGTTTATGCCAGTAAATCAGGGATCAGAATGATCAGGTGATGGATCATGAGTTTGATACTACTGCAACAGTACTATGATGCAGGGTACTGGCATTAAAGTTGGCTCATTGAATGTAAACGATGTAAACTCACCAGAGAAACGTTCAGTGCTGCTAAGCGGATTCCATCAGTCAGGGTTGGACATTTTATTCATCCAGGAGACTAAATTCAGGGCAGGGGAGAAACTGATGGTGAGAGAATGAGTTGGGTGAGGTTCTGTGGTCATCGGGCCTATCCAAAAAGGCTGGGATAGGCGTTTTAATCCAGAAAACACTTGGTCTTGAAATAGCACAAACTAAGAGAAGCATGGAGGGGTGATCGTTGGAAGTAAATGACAGCACATGCCACGCAGCAGTAATATTATGTGCACTTGATGCCCCTAATCAGCAACAGCTTACATTCTGCACCAAAGCCTTAGCCTTTTTGAAGTCCTGGAAAACAGGCCTCTTTATATGTGGAGGAGTTTTGAACCAAATAATTGAGGGTGAATGACTGGGAGATCTTTTGTAAGAACATTTCCCAATAGACACCTGGAGGTACGCCCACGCACAGGCCAAGGCATACACCTTTTACTAGCCGCCACACAAAACATTCACCGGAATTGATTATATTTTAATTGATGTGGTACAGGAATATATGGTTTGGGAGGTGCAAATTCAGATTGTTGGCTGATTGGATCGTGACATGTACACCATAACCATAGATGCAGGATACCGAACCCCAGCAGATGGAAGATGGACATGCAACAGTACGCTATTTAGGGATCTGGTTTTTGGGGAAACCATCGAAAGGGAAGTTAAAGAATTCTTCCAGTGTAGTGATACTAGAGAGACACCACTTCACAATGTTTGGGACGTGGGCAGAGCCACTTTTAAGGGTCTCGCGATATAGGAAGAGCAGCAAAAAAAAGAGAAAATAAGTATGCAAAACCAGGTTGAAGCAGATGATTAGAGACAAAGGAGAGGTTTTCAAATAAATCAAAGGGGTACAGCCCTGAGGGTCTTCTGTCAGAGATTAGAGTCCTAAAACAGGAATAAAGGAATATTTCAAAAGGGGAAGCGATTGCCCAAATCTGCTTTCAAAAACATAAATATTATGAAAAGGGGGATAAGGCTCATACGCTACTTGCGTCCTGCTTGAGAGGTCAAAGAGCTGAACGGTTGATATAGAAGATTGGAGATGAGGGGGCTGATTCTTACTAAACCTGAAGAAATAGTCTCGCGGTTTGGGGATTATTATATGTGATTATATGCAGCTGAATGAAAGAGTGGAGAGATCGAAACATCCAACTATCTACAGGCACTCCCCTCACTAAACTAATGCCTGATGAGGTCATAAAACTGGATGCACCTTTCACGAGTGAGGAAGTCCTCAAGGCCATATCAGAATTGAAGGCAGAGTCTGTGCCAGGTCAAGACGGATTGGAAGCAAGATGACGTGGTGCAACACAGGTTTGATCCCTGGGTCCGCGCTTAGAATCCTCTGGATATTAAGCGCCTTATAAATAACCAATTACATTTACATTTTACATTTATGTCAGCCTTCTATAAACAGCATGGTTTGTTATTGGCTCCATTCCTAACAAAATTATTTAACAGCATATTAAATGGGGGAAGAGCACCAGCTACTTTTACGCTGGCACCAATCATTGTTCTCCCTAAGGACCGCCAAGACAGGTTGAACTGTGGGTGGTGTAGTCCATACCATTTATAAATGTAGACGTCAAAATATATGTGAGTGTCCTGGCAGAACGACTGAATTCAGTCCCGCTGAGGTTGATACATAATGAGCAGGTAGGATTCATTAGAGGCAGGCAGGGAACGACGACGTCCGCAAGACAATGGATCTCATTGCGGTATTGACAACAGGGATCAAGGTGCTCTCCTAACGTCAGTAGTTGCAGAAAAAGCCTTCAACAGAGTTGAATGGCACATTATGGAAGCGACACTCAGGCAGTTTGGAATCAGCCCTAGATGGCCCGCAGGTTCCCTAGCTCTCTACCAAAATACAAGAGCTAGGATAGTGGTTAACAGAGTGCCGAATTCTACCTAAGTTGTGGCATCCTCCAGAGTGCCCATTATCGCCCTTAATCTTTGCCCTCAACCTGGAACTACTAGCAGTATCGATCCGTTCCAATAATCAGATAAAGGGATATAAAAGGGGAGGAAATTAATTTAAACTAGCGCTATACGCAGATGATATTTTGGCCTATATTACACAGTCCGCTGTGTCACTTGCGCCATTCATTGCCACCATTTCAGAATACGGTTGGATTGTGGGATTCAAAATCAACTAAAACAGTGGCCTTGCCACTGATGGCTTTCCCCTTGTCAGTAGTGCAGATGCTGACTACCCACAGAATGCAGCTCTGTACTGGTAGCATAATGTATTTGGGGGTGCATATCACAGCGCAACAGGAAAGACTGTACAACGTAAATGACCCGCCTACATGGAGCACAATAAAGAAAGACGTTATATAATGTTATCCTGGGCAGCTTATTGTTTATGTTTCAAGCCCTCCCCAAAGTACTGGCGATGGCATTTCACTATGAAATTAAAAAAGCACTCCAGGTCTTTCTTTGGTCTGGGAGGAAACCGCTGCTAGCTTATAACACTCTGACTCTGCCTAAAAACGGAACGAGGACTGGATTCCCGGATTTTTATGAATACTATAGAGCTTCCCAACTCTGGGTTATGGTTGATCACTTAAAGGAGAATAAGGAGAAAGAGTGGGTGACATGGGAGAACCTTCTTTTTGCTCCGGTCACCCTGAGAGAATGGCTTTGGGTTGCCTATAAACGCAAACACATCCCACGTAGAATACCAATGCACCCAGCCCTATAAGTATTATGGCATGTCTGAAGGAGGTTGAAAGAAATGGACAGAATTACAACTTGGTCATCACCACTCAGTTGTATCTTGGCCCCACCATTAAAAGACAACATAATAGACCCCATACAGTTTCAGTATTATTACGAGACAGGCTTGACAAGAGCAGGTCACGTATGGAGGGAAGGCTGTTTTCTACAATAAATCGAGTTAGAAACCGCCCTCAGGGAATTCCTATTCCGCTCTTGATGTATCTTCAATTAAAGGGAGTTCTGGCAGACCCCTGTTGGGCACAGGAACTTCAAATGCACTAGTTCCAATTTGAGCCGATCCTGGACACCCATCTAGACACAAGGGGACTCATATCCGAACTATACACAGCATTAGACCAGAGGCGTCAAAGGGGTTTCTAATACTCAAAAACAATGGAACGAGGACCTCCAGCTTGGAGAAGATACAAATATATGGCAAAAGATATACAAAGAGGTCTGGTCCTCCACCATAGCGGTCCAGTATGAGATGCAAAATGGTAGACTTTTATTTAGATGGCAGGTGACTCTTTACAGGCTATGAAAACCATTTTACTCAGTGGCTGGATGCACATCTGGTCGACTAAACAGGTATTAATCGATTTGGATAACTCAAGACCCTATTAGTCATAACAGCTGTCATCTCTTGCCCTTGGCACCCTTCCTCTGAAGTGTCCATCGTCCCAGCTGGGGTGGGTGGGGACAAAGGGGTACAGTGGTATGAGAGAGCTGAGAATTGTCATTCTTTGGTGTTGGTAAGTGTTTTACTTTTTTGGATTATATTGTTTATTGAGTGGTTCCATTTGTGGACCCGAACAGTTAGGTCATTTTGCAAGCTTCACTTTTCACCAATGTGATGTGATTTGCTGTTAATACTTTAATAAAAAGATATTTTCAAAAGAAAAGGTGAGCACTTTTATACTGTGCCAGTAAGTATAGTTATTGGAAAATCTCATCTCTCAGGTTATTTGTGGTTTTAAAGGACAATGCTCTTTTGTCTTGTGCACTTTCTTCTAAGGGGTAAGGTCAATTTAACTAAATGTTTATGTGTGTCTTTAAGATATGTTCACTTACTGTGCTTATTTATGGGCGCCTGCTTTGGTTTTTTGCTATGGGCGCACAAGTTCCCACACTGAGTGAAGTGAGTGAGCCATACTCATCCCCAAGTCAGAACCACACATTTTCTAGCACATGTTGCAGCAGGAGGCCAGCAAGCAGAGTTCACCAGACTTGCCACAGAATCTACCAATATTCTACAGTTGCAAGGGGTTACTTTGCATGGAGGGAGAAAGGGTGATATAGAAATTAATAAACAGCGATTTTTCTGAAGTCTGGCAAATGTCATGCAAACTAGTTTCCTTACCACAGCCTCCTCAGATGTAAGCCCTACCCAGCGCTTGAAGCTTGCCTACACACCTCATCACATGATGTGATCCCAAAGCAATTTTAAAGTGGCAATGATAACATATTTTGGGTACACCACTGCCATGGAAGTGATTTAAAGTGGAATTGATGTACAGTGTGGAGTTTGAAAAGAAGCAGCATGAGAGAAATTGTACCATTTTAAAATATTATTTTGAACATTTCCTCTGAGCAGAGTTCAACTGCCAGCTCTGCCCCCTCTGAACTCTGCCTCCTCGAAACTCACCCCACTCCTCCAAACTCGACCCCCTCCAGCCCTTAAATTAAAACAAATAAAGAAGCCAATCAAACTGCAAGCACACTTTCAACCAGAGAAATTGCAGTATTAAGGCACAGCCTTGATATCCAACAACCTTACTGTCAGATCAAAACTATCTATCACAAATTGGTTTGAGCAATTCCCTGCATATTTGTTCGTTACTGTGTAACCATGAGCCCATTGGGCACCCGCCTGTAACTCAAGTCCGCTTATCATCTGTAACAGCGCCTCAATGCCTCATGGGCTGGAAGCGCGCTTGATAAATGCAAATAAATAAATAAATAAAACTGTCAGCAAGATAAAGAACGAGACACTGGGCCTCATCATGAGTTGGGCGGTAGCCCTTAAATACGGCGGTAACGCTATTACCGTCACATTTAAGGGTGTGCCCAAACATGAGTATGGCGTGTTTACCCCCAGCTCAGAGCTCGGAGTAAACGCGCTGGAAAAATGCTGATTTCCGGTGCAATTACCGCATGGTATACCGCCGGCAGTAATTAAGCCAAAAATTCCCCATTGGGTCCATCCGGCGGTAACACCACCGAATGGGTGGGTGGTAAAGCAAATACAGTTTAGTGTGTTCCGGCGCACAGCCTCGAGGGTTGCACATTGTGGTCTACGGGTCGCTATGAAATACATGGGTGAACTCGAAGTGGCACAACTACTTTGGCAACTCAGTGGCCAATTTCAAAAAGTCTCTAAAATCGGTCAGACAACTGTGCTCGGTAGCTTCCACTGACCGCATCATCCTGCGTGTTCAAGAAGGTCCTTCGACTCAGAATCTGATGGAACAAGCTGGTGCCGCCTCGGTCCTGCGCCGAGCCCGCCTGCCTCTTCCCCTTGAGCTGGGCGCTCTTCTCCGAACCCTCCATGCTCTCGATGGAATATCCGGAAGAAAGCAGCAAATGCGACAGGCGGAGCTACGCAGACGGCAGACGAGAAAGAACGAAAGAAGGAAGGAAGGGGAGAAAAGTGAGGAAGGAAACAGAGAGGAGAGAAAGGGATGAAAGGAAGAAATGCAATCAAGGAGAGAAAGAAAGGAAGGCGAGAAATAGAACAAAGGAAGGAGGGCAAGATACGATGAAAGGAAGGAAAAAAGTGAAGCAAGCAAATAAACAAAAGATGGAAGTAAGCAAAAGAGAAACGCATAAAGCGAAAAGGGGTTAGTGGGAGAGAAATAGACAAGAAACAGGCTGCAACGAAACACAGACAATAAAGATATACTAAAGTACAGGAATATGGAGATGGAGAAAAAGAGATGGTGGAATGAAATAAAGGGGTACAAAGAAAAGGAAATTAAATGAAAGCAGGAAAAAACAAAAATTGCCCAATGCGAGACAACTGAAAGTACAAGTGATGAAATAAGAATTGAAGAAAACAGACCGCGAAAAAGAAGAACATTAATATCAAGAACCATGCAGAAGCTTGAGGTCTGCAAAGCGTGCTGGTGCTTGCGTGTGGCGTTGCGGGCTGCACTCACCCGTCCGGTCTGCGCTGTTTGCTGCTGACACTGGCTGTTTCCGTTGTTGGTGTGGCTGCAGGGGACTGTTGCCTAGGCAGCTAAGTATGGATCCTGTCCCAATTGAAATCCCGCCGACTTTCTTCAGCCACGTCCAATGGCCCCGTGTTTACTCTGTGTGAGGCGAGGAGGTTTCTGCAGCCCGCCCTAAGCATTGAAAGCCTGGTGACGTTCTTAGAAGGGCAGTCTGGGGAAAACCTCCAAGTCGCAAACGCTGCACGGCTGGGACTGCAGCGTGCTCACACGAATGTTAGAAGGCCTTACTCCCCGGCGTCATCAGATGCTCACGGTGGAGCCATGCCAGCGTTTCACACTGAGCGCGAGGGTCACGTGTGGATCGCCCGTACTCCCATGACCAGCACTTCAAAAAAGTGCATAATTTGCAAAGCTCCACCCACCTCACCAAAAAGACAAACTAGGCTGTGAACCGAGAAACGAGCACAGTTTACTTTACTTAATAGTGTAAGATATCAGGTATATTTGTAGGTGCCCTCTCCCCAAGGAGGACTTGGCGTGTTAAAGAGGAAGAGTCCTCTTCCCATGTAACACTCACTTGGGCATCTTGGCACGATTGACATATTACATGTTCATTGTGACCCAACTTAACGGTACTCATTTTATAAACCTGCGAAGGATGAAATGCAGAGGGGACCTGGCGAGATTCGAACCATTGACCATGGATGCATTAGTCCACTGAGCCACAGACCGGGATACGGGCCGATACATGTACTGGCCCCAATAGAGGTAACCTTTCCATAGTTGTGATTTCTGATTAGTTTGACAGGAAAGCAGATCACCTTACTTCACTGTATTGTACTTTAGAATTACCCTTGAATAGCCATTCAGAAGTAGCGGAATTGCACTGAGGGCCTTGTGATCCTGCACAAAACTGTTCTGAGAATGAGCGTTCACTATCAGTGAATGTCTTGACGAATTATAACATCAGTGATTCGTATATGTAGTGATCCAGCAAGCACAATGATCTGGTCTTGCTATATATGTAGTGATCCAGCCAGCACAATGATCTGGTCTTGCTATTATATGTAGTGATCCAGCCAGCACAATGATCTGGTCTTGCTATTATATGTAGTGATCCAGCAAGCACAATGATCTGGTCTTGCTATTATATGTAGTGATCCAGCCAGCACAATGATCTGGTCTTGCTATTATATGTAGTGATCCAGCCAGCACAATGATCTGGTCTTGCTATTATATGTAGTGATCCAGCCAGCACAATGATCTGGTCTTGCTATTATATGTAGTGATCCAGCAAGCACAATGATCTGGTCTTGCTATTATATGTAGTGATCCAGCCAGCACAATGATCTGGTCTTGCTATTATATGTAGTGATCCAGCAAGCACAATGATCTGGTCTTGCTATTATATGTAGTGATCCAACCAGCACAATGATCTGGTCTTGCTATTATATGTAGTGATCCAGCCAGCACAATGATCTGGTCTTGCTATTATATGTAGTGATCCAGCAAGCACAATGATCTGGTCTTGCTATTATATGTAGTGATCCAGCAAGCACAATGATCTGGTCTTGCTATTAACCCAATAGTAAACACTTGCATATCCGTCTCCACAATCCATGATTTATTAATTTTCAACCCAGACAAACAATAACTTGTGTGCTTGACTCCAATGCACTTAAAGTGCTTGTTTTTTATGTGAAGATGAGGCAGCAAGACTATACACTTATGGGCTGTGAAAACTGCCAACTTTAGGAGGTCAAAAAAAGGTCAAAGCTCTGCCAAAGTTTGGCAGAAGCAGATGTCACAGATTGCCTCAATTACACACCCACTCCCAAGGCAGTTCAGTTATTAGGATTGTTTGCAAATGGGGTCTAAAAGCCAACCCTCTCTCTCTCGCCTAGAGATCGCCAAGTATGTCCATACTATCGAAAGGCAGATGAATACATCATCCATTGCATCTGCACGGCCCCTGCCTCCCTACCGTAGAAACGAGAGGAGTATGTCATTCTTGGTGCCGCTTCCCTGCCTAAATATCGCAAGTACGAGAGACGCTCTTCACTAAGGCAACTCCACGACCTTATCCTCGAACCATCTAAGACAGGGGTGCACAACTGATTTTGACAGAGGGACGAAAGTACCTTACATGAGGGCTATAGTGAGCCTAAAAGTAAATGTGGGTGGGGCGGTAGTCGGGGCGTGGCAGGAGGCTTTTTAAACCCCCAATTTGTACTAAACACATAGAAAAAGAATGTTTTTGAGGGGTAACGATTTTTATTTGCATTTCATACTTACATTTTGTACTACACATTTTCCATTGTTATAATTTATTTCTATTTAGTTATTGTATCTCGCCTGTTTAATTAACTTATATATATTTTATTGACCCTAGATTGAACATGTCGTTATTTTGGACTGCTACAGTTTGCTGTTTGGGTTGCCCAAGAGGAGTATGGCCTTCGTTGAGTCAGGTTTCCTCAAAAAGCCAAAGATGAACATCTCCTAACTGTGCCTGTTTTAGCTTTATTAATGGGTTCACTCTTGGAGTGCAACACTATGCCCCATGGCCCCCTCAACCCCAACCAAACACTATGCCCCATGGCCCCCTCACCCCCAACCAAACACAATGCCCCATGGCCTCCTCACCCCCAACCAAACACTATGCCCCATGTCCCTCACCCCCAACCAAACACTATGCCCCAGGGCCCCCTCACCCCCAACCAAACACTATGCCCCATGGCCCCCTCACCCCCAACCAAACACTATGCCCCATGTCCCTCACCCCCAACCAAACACAATTCCCCATGGCCCCCTCACACCCAACCAAACATTATGCCCCATAGCCCCCTCACCCCCAACCAAACACTATGCCCCATGGCCCCCTCACCCCCAACCAAACACTATGCCCCAGGGCCCCCGTACCCCCAACCAAACACTATGCCCCATGGCCCCCCACCTCCCAACTCCAAACATCCACCTCCCGAATCAGCACACACACAAACCAGCACCCATACAGACCCGAACACCCCACCACCAAATCATCACACACACAAACCAGCACCCATACAGACCCGAACCCCCACCCCCCAATTCAGCACACACACAAACAAGCACCCATACAGACCCAAACCTCCCACCCCCAACTCCAAACCCCCACCCCCCAAATCAGCACACACACAAACCAGCACCCATACAGACCCGAACCCCCACCCCCAACTCAGCACACAAACAAACATGCACCCATACAGACCCGAACCCCCAACCCACCCAACTCCAAACCCCCCACCCCCCAACTCAGCACACTAGCATGCACCCATACAGAGCCAACCCCCCCACCCCTCAACTCCAAACCCCCCACCCCCAAATCACACAAACCAGCACCCATACAGACCCGAACCCCCACCCCCCAACTCAGCACACACACAAACATGCACCCATACAGACCCGAACCCCCCACTCCCCCAAATCCAAACCCCCCACCCCCCAACTCAGCACACACACAAACCAGCACCCATACAGACCCGAACCCCTCACCCCCCAAATCAGCACACACACAAACCAGCATCCATACAGACCCGAACCCCCCCAACTCAGCACACACAAACATGCACCCATACAGACCCGAACCCCCACCCCCCAACTCAGCACACACACTCTCAAGCATGCACCCATACAGACCCGAACCCCCACCCCCCAAATCAGCACACACACAGTCCCAAACCCCCCACCCCCCAACTCAGCACACACACAAACATGCACCCATACAGACTCGAACCCCCCACCCCAGCACACAAAAAACATTCAAATCAAAACATTCATACACATCCGACAACCCCCCCACCCCCGCATCTCAACATACACACAAAAAACATTAAAATCCAAACATTCATGCACATCCGACACCTCCCCACCCCCACATCTCACCATACACACAAAATACATTCAAATCCAAACATTCATACACATCCGACACCCTCCCCATCCCCGCATCTCAACATATACACAAAATACATTCAAATCCAAACATTCATACACATCCGACAACCCCCCACCCCCGCATCTCAACATATACACAAAATGCATTCAAATCAAAACATTCATACACATCCGACACACATCCGACACACATCCGACACCCCCCCACCCCTGTATCTCAACATACACACAAAAAACATTTAAATCCAAACATTCATACACATCCGACACCCCCCATCCCCGCATCTCAACATACACACAAAAAACATTCAAATCCAAACATTAATACACATCCGACACACATCCGACACCCCCCACCCCCACATCTCAACATACACACAAAATACATTCAAATCCAAACATTCATACACATCCGACACACCCCCCATCGCAACATACACACACAAAAATAAAGCAAAACAGACCCGACACACAAACACAAACAGACCACTTACCAGAGACATGTCGGAAGGCAGGTAAACTGGAACGCTGGAATCGTACTACGGCTGGCGTGGTTCAAGAGTGAAATGCCTTCCGGCATCAAGCCTTATGGACCACGCCAGCCGTAGTGCTGGCCCTCCATTGGTGCAGCACACATGCACTACGTGGCTCGTAGGAGCGACGTGGTACATGTGTGCTGAGCCAATGACAGCCAGTGTTTTGTCCGGCCCGGAAGACAACAAAGACTTTCCTAATAGAGGGCGGCCGCGGGCCGCCCTCCATTAGGAAGGTCTTGGTGCCTTCCGGGCCGGACAAAAGAGCATGGTGGGCCACAACTGGCCCGCGGGCCGTATGTTGTGCACCCATGATCTAAGAAGACATGAAGTTGCAAACTTAAGAAGACAAGAACATGTTGTAACTAAACATGACAAAAGCCAGTGACACCAATTACCAGAGAGACACACGTAGATGCACGAGACACGAAGCAGATAAGCACTCATCATGAAGATGGACAGGTACTAAGTCCAACACACATTTAAACATGAAGAATGTTACCTGAATTCAATAGACACTAGAAACATCTCATAATCATAGTACACGCTGAAACGCAAGACGCATAAGGAAATCTTGCTGAACACAGAAATGCAGCAGGAACGAGTGCCCATTTTGGAGAAAACAGATGGCGCCACTTCGTTAGAGTGAATGGAGACTCCAAGTATGCCGCGCAGATGCCGAGAAATTCAGTTTGCTGAATTAGCTGAAGCACAGACCTACACGGGCCAGGCAGAGGCTATGCCGCCCGCTTCCAAGGTTATTGCAGAAAAGGCTATAAAGGATAACAGAAGATAACAATCCCCAAGCAAGACATATTTCTCTTAGATTAGGTAAAAGAACAAACAGCCTTTGAATACCAGGTGCCGGCTAACTAAAAGCTTAAAATCGCATGAATAGTAGCTCAACCAAGTCTCTAGAGGCTGGGGAGGGTAATAGCACCCACATTAATAAGAGCTAAATTCATGGCAAAAGGTGGGGACAATAATTCAAAATGTGGTCTCATACGTGACTTACGATTAGAGAACAGTGTCCATTTATTAGCACCAGACACAGATATGCCCCTGCCTCAACTCCCTAAATGTTCTCAGAAATGAAATGCCAGACAAGGCCAAGTTCACAGTTAGGAGCCCTTGCTTGTGCCCTAGGAAATCAGGGATAGTCTCTGAGTTAACTAGAAGTGGCTCCTTGGTGTCTCTCCCCTACCACTATATTTTACTAATGTGCTGATGATCTTCCCAATGCCCAAGGTTGGTGAAGCCAGTACCAACTAAACATTGTGCTCCGATAATGCTGCCTTGCAACTGGTGCAAGAGTCAATCAATTATTATTACGATGATGTATTTCTTACCATATCACTTTAGGGGTAGTCCAAGGTGGGGTCACCAAAGCACTATATCCAATAAAAACACTGACCAGTATATATTCTATATGTAGACGATGCCCTTAACCAATACCACCTTCTCGTAAGTTTTTGTAAATCCAACATCAGGTATGATGTATATTTTGATTATAAGCTGGTGTTTGAGATGAACATCTTGAGAGCTAGAGACGTTTGGTGTTCACTGCTGTCCATGTTTTATTATGATTATTAATAAAACAGGCCTTTGTCAATTAATTTGGCTCCTCTTTTATTGGGTGTGGGATTTCCTGGCCTGTCAGTCCCACTTAGGGCTTGGGATTTCCATCCCCTACATTCCACTAATTCCCATATTAGATTCTACCGATTGTTGAGCCCTATGGTCCAAGTTCTGTCTGTTCTGGAGATGATGGCCTGGAGGCAAATGCCTTATCTGCATAACATCCTTGGGGACTTCCATGTTGTGACCTACTCTGCACCCCTGGTTAGTTCTGGAAATCGTGGTGGTGCCATCCAAACGCTCAATCCCCAGTCAATCTTATCTCCCTCACGCCTTAATGTTCCTCTCCCTTTCAACTGCTGTCCCTCTTGCATTCTCCTCCTATTCTCCCCCTTCTGACTCCACCCACCTGCCCATCTCTCACTGCTACTTAATCACTGTCCCTCCGCTGCTTATCTCATTAACCTACCTTCACCGTCCAATCTTACCTCTTCTTACCATTCCTCCTACAACTCCCACTACTGCTCTCCCCTCTGCCACACCACCAGTGTTCCCTCTAAGCTGTACGCATGTGCGCTTGCCCAGCTTCCTTCTGGGTGCCGCTCAAAAGAATTTTAGCAGCGCACCCAGGCCATTCCCACCTTCTCAAGAATGCATATGGTACAAGCCACAGCAGTTACCTGACATTTGCTTTCTCTCCAAATAAAGCTAAATTGTACTAACTAGTCTTGATATTCTGGTCCAGCCTATTTACATTACCCTACTACGCAAGCGTGGCCTTAAAAACCTGAAATAGAGAATACACCATAAACGAAGCATGAAAAAGTAGCTCTTTGAACATAAGATCTTACTAAGATATGCCTGTACACATAATCAAAGCACTTCCCTCCACCACACATGATTCCTATACTTGACTACCACACTTGTACATTCACATTTAGATATTACCGGACAACCTTGAATCTGCCTACTGTGGTTCTGCAAAAGGTTACCAGACTTGTACCTACATCCACCCGTCTTATCTTTGTTGTAATATGAACAATCAAGAACCAGAATGTCTATTACTCATGATCCTTAGCAAAAGTACCATCCACACTATGTGACCGAACTGTCAGCTCAAATATCGGATACAGACTGCAAGTAAGAAGGCTACTTGGATGTTTAACCTCATCCCATGCGTCCTATGCTTTTGTAGATATGTCACACACAGGCTTTGAAGCAGTACCTTTGCAACGCAATATAAAACTCAAATACTAATTTGCCTTTTAAGAATTTTGAGTAGGAAAATGTCATGCTCAGTGTCTCCTACTTTAGCACTGCTAACATTACTCTACAGGTGGCGAGCAAGATTGCAATATCATTTACTTGGCCTGCAAGGGAGAATGAGTATGGACTATGCCTGGCATTACTCGTACATAGTATTAGAACAACGGATATTCAGGCAGCCAGAATTCTTTTCACACAATCTGCATCCTTTCCCAAGTTTTCAGACTTGGATTGAGCAAAGACCATGACAAATTATATGCTAACTCGCTGCTATAAAAAATAAAAAACGATTTTACTGAGCACTTGCATAATCCTACTGAACAATATTAGGGCAGGGTATGTTCGAAACAATCTTGCATGCACTGCATAATAATTGTGTACATGCAGAATTTTAACATTTTGTTAAACTGCACATAATATCATGATGAAGCTTTAAATATGTTTTGCTTGCAAACTATTGTGATCATGCAAATATCACAGTGAGTGTTTTACTGCTACAATTCCTCACTTTTTATAAAGCCCTATCAACCAGTGTTGAAGGCTAGCCCAGGAGCCGAGGAGAGGTACGATCGGAAGGGCGGTTGGAAGGAAGGGCACAGGAGGATGAAGAAGAAATCAGGAACTTTCAAAAACCAAGTTGGATGTTTCAGCAGTACAGTGCAGTGAAGGAAATGTGTGTTTGCTTAACTAAATGAAACTCTAGTAACCATCATAGGAAATTGCACCTTCTGTTTCCTTCTGCTCAGCTATTGAGGGCTTTCCAATATAATCATGTGTTCTGCGTTTATTACCTTAAGCATCCCCATGCATCTTGTTTATGTGATAACAGTGAATTGCAGAAGAGGAAGAAGGCACTCAATATGATGTACCCCTGAGCGTTGCTACTATTAACTTAAACTGCAAATATATGTATTTTTCTTCAACGACCCCATAAGAAACCTCAGTAAGGGTCTTTTTGAATTTTGTGTAGGCTGTGGTGAGGATGGGTGGGCAACACTATAGGCTGCATTATATGCCCTGTCATTTTCTCTTCCTATGTCCGGTTTGCAAGCAGGGCTTTGAGAAGATTTTACTCCCTACTTGCAATCAAATGAGTTTTCAGGGAGCAATAAAGTAACTAGCTTTGCCAGTATGGATATTTTATGCTTCTTGAACGTTCTTTCCCCTTAAAATGCCTCTTGAGATTGGGCATTATTAGAGTTCCTTCATATGCAACTGCTATGTTGGTCCCCGACTAGAAAATATCAATGGAGCTTTGTGGGTAGAAGCATGTGGTAGAATCCTTTATGTTCATTGTTTTGTGTCTTTGTTGAACATGTTTTCCTGTTTTTATGGATCAAATACTGATGGTGTATATATGTCTGTTAGCTGAAAGACTGATGTTGTCACAGCTCTATTCACAGAACAATATAATATTGATGGTTAGCAGAGGAACAAGGATTTCTGATTCTAATATTCTGTGGAGCCGTTATTATGATTTAATTATTATCCTTACACTAATTATGAGAGGAACCTTCACCTGGCACATGAACTCCTACTGACATGATTTCGGACATATTCCTTTTAGTTGTCGTTATTCCTTTTGCAAACATTGTATCCTGTATTAAGTTTTTGACAGCCACATCATTTATGCCAAGTGATATTTGTTGTTTGTAATACATATGATGGTTTTTCCCAATGACAAACAAAATTCTGCATAGTCACTGAACAGCGCCGACAAATAAATGGCCACAACCACACCAACTGTTTTATACTGAGCATACAATACTTTTTTGTACACTTATTTTTTTGTAGCCTATATGTTTGGGGAAAGTGTTTAGGATGAACCGTATACACTTCTTTATAAAGGATTACAGTGGTTGGGTGTGGAAATTCCCTTCCAAACTTTCTTCGGGGATGATAGCTCACTAACTGTACATGCTCACAAAGTGACTTAACTCATTAGTGAGTTGCGGACATGGAAGATTATTTTTGTACGAAAGACAACCATTTCCACACTTTGAGAAAATACATTAGAGGGAACATTGCACACCACTACTACTCGCTCCTCTACACCTCTACATCACTACTACTTCCTCCTCACCACTACTCCTCCACCCGTATTCTCCTCCTTCACAACCAGGGATGGATTGGCCCATCGGCCTTTCGGCCCGTGGCCGAAGCAAAATCATTCCAGCCCACGCCTGGGATGTTTTTGCGAGGCCCTCGGGGCCGGTTCTTTCCTTTGCGGAATTTGCAGTGTATTTGATGAATGTATTTGCATTGCCTCTGCCTGCAGAGAGGCCCGGAGGCTGAACCGTGCTCAGCTCAGAGTGCCTGCTGCTGCTGCATCAAGCAACACCATGGCGCCAGCCAGCCAAGCAGTGTTAATTTTTGTTACAAAACACTGGAAGCAGCCGAGCTGGGGCAGGGCATGGGCTGCTTCAGCCCGGCCGCTCCCAGTGAAATGTATTTTGCTTTGCCCGATTTATTTCTGTCCTGACTGCTGCATTTCCATGCACGGTGCATCCTGTGGGTGATCGTGGGGGCCCTGGGCTGGCCTGGGCACATAGCTGTGGCAGTGGGTACGGGAGCACGTCACAGCTGGAGTGTCCCATTGCACTGGAGCCAGTAATGTCTTCCCATTAACTGGGTGTACAGGCGGCGTTCCATGCCTCGGGGTTTCTGTTAGACAGCAGCAGGGGCCAATGCACTTTCCACAGTGAGTCTTTTTCGGAGTCGCCGCCGCAAAGTTGGTCTGCGGTAGTCGAACCGGCAATGTGCACTAGTTCAGTGCCATTGATTCGCTCCCTGCACCACACCCTGTCAGTGCTCTTACCGGTGGCTGTCAGTTCATTGCTCATCCGTCTTTTAGAGCGGCAGAGTTCAATGCCATTTGCTGAACTCCTCGATCCTTTTTTGGGAACTGTTCGTGTCAGTGCTTTGTCAGCATCTCGGAAAGCAACTGATTTGTGTCCTTTGGCCCTTTGGGAGCTGCACGTTTCCTAAGCTTATACCGCCCTATTGAGTCTGTCAACATGTAGGTTTTCTGTGCTGATCCCTAGTGAAAATGTGGGAGGCAGGCTTGTGGCACAGTGTATTTTTTCAAGCCTATATGGGACTTTCAGAGGTCAGTATTCTATGTGCATTCCCTGTGGACTTATTCAGAACGGCGGGGATCTGTGTTCTTTGTTGAGTCCTGTGACTTACTAGCTACAGAACAGCGCTCCTACAACATTGTGTGAAATAGCCTGGTTGTCTGTGCATGGGGACTCCAGTAACATTACATCGCATGGGGACTCCAGTAACATTACATCAATGGATGTGAATCCTGGCCAAGGAGGGGGAATCGCCCCCTTCCCTGTGGAGACCCTGACCAATATCCTTGATGGTGGGCATGCCAACACTCTTGTCAGGAGAGAAGTAGGTGAGTGCAACAAGCTATATGCTTCCACTCAGTCATGACACAGGCCATCTCCACCCATGGCCAAGGTATGGGAGCATGTGCTGGACACCTTGGGCCCAGCCCCTGGCCTAGATCCAGGTTGGGCGAGCACCCCCCACTTCGGGGCATCCAGAGGGATGCACCAGCCCTGCAGACCGCCAGGAGAGGGAAAGTAGAGTCCATGGAGGAGGACGCCTCCCAAGTCATCCTTTTCCCTTCCTCAGGTGAGTGGGGGTGCTGCAGAGATGTTGCTCCCTGTTAATCCTCCTGCCTGATTAGTTCAGGCTGGTGTCGCTGGTCAGTGGTCCTCAGTGTTTGGTCTTGGTTGGTCTCCCTTACTCGTTCCGTTTGGCTCACCACTTTCTCTGTGAGGCCAGAGAGCAGCCTGATGTGCATTTTTAAAACAAGGTTAATTATAAGTCGCGCCAAAAAAGGCTGCTTTAAAAGTATTACAGCTACCATTTTCTTCCAACATGCTTACTATTGAGCTTGGTTTTAGGAGACTGCCTTTATGCAAGTTACATACATTGAATGTTTTCGTCAATCATCAGAGGCATGCAGCTTAGCATTGAATCGTGTGCTTGTTTGGTAAGGGGTGGTTTCTAGAGCGGAGGACAGCCTGGTTGTGTGCCTGTCACGACTTCCAAATTCTTGGGGAAAAAGGCCTCCAGTTTATTCTTTCTTCAGATATTTTTTTTGCATCTTTCCTATTTTATGGTTACGTCGCTTGCTTGAATGCAAAGTCATGTCAGCAGGTGGTTTTCATCATTATGCCGGTGTGTTGAGTGTGTGATAGGCCGCACGTGGAAAGTTTGACACATGGGTTTTAGTTTTTAGGTGCAGGTGCATTGATAACAAACATGGCTCAAAACAAACTGACGTTTTGAGACCAAGTGATTGGGCACCAGCATGAGACCCTGCTTGAGATCCTCGTCTCCATATACCCTCACACTTAAATTGGACACTGGCTCTTGGGCACTGCAGCCACGCACGCATGTGCACCAACCACATGTTTGAACCATGTTTGCCAAGCCTTTTATCAACTGGGCAGTACTTCACATATTTTGATTACAGAAAAATGTCCATTCTTTCCCACAGCCAGAGGTCACATGGCAAGGCTTCGGAAATGCTGTGAGTACCTGGTCATATGATGGCAGTGACCTGGCAGCCTAAAGGACTGGCTCTGCCAGTGATTTTTTATTCCGTGTAGGAATGCAGAGGGCGTTCTTTCCGGCTGGGAAATGTGAGAAGGCACCGTTATATTCATCAACGTAGCCAACTTCCCCCGCCCACAACCTCCCTCCCTTCAAACCTTTTAACATCTCTCCTTGGAAAAATCCAGAGACTGAAATCCTATCTGGAGAAAGGGCTATAGAAAACCCTGTACTTCACGTGCATTGTCTGAGGGAGATGCAGGATGGGTGCGTGGGTGGCTTTTTCTCACACACATGATCACATGGAACCAGCAGTCAAGAGGCACGGAGGGCCAAGAAATAAGAGCACCTGGTGGCAGCATCCGTGTATGTGTGGGTGGGACAACAAAGCTTTAAGCACTGGAAAATCCAACCGTATTGGCCTGTGTATAGGTATTAGATAGGCATTTTCCTAACACTGCTATTGTATGTTCAGGTACTTGCACTACTTTACAGCTGCTATCATTAATCGCCAGTTATACCATCACAGCAGTGACTGGTAAATGATTATTCCATGCCTACACTAACACCCAAACAATTGGCATTGCCAATGCTTGTTTTTCATGAGTGGTTGCTCCAAATGTAAGACTCCGAATAGATTCTAATTTAAAAATGACCACCTCACCACTTTCTGTTCCGCATTCATACATACAGTATTTGTTTGTGCGTTAATGATCTTTTCCCAGCCATAATCAAGCAGTAGCACTCTGAGTTCTGCAGTCATAGTAAATAGCAACAACATGGAGGCTTAAGAACTGCTGGGCTGGCAAAACCGCCCAAACAGGTTCATGGGACATTTGTTATTTATGTAACGAAATGTCTTGAAAGTCACTGCTGTGCCTAACATGTGATGGCAGCAGCAAAATAGTGTGACACGGCATGGGCATATAATGCACTGTGCCTGACAAATGGCGAATACTTATACATAGGCCAAAACTGTTGCCTTTCCCAATGCCTGTTTTTAACAGGACTTCAGTGAAGGACACACATAGGGGCTGAAGGCAGACCTGTCTAAGACATTTTTATTACATTAGCAAGTTTACAGCTTCAATTAAGTCCTTAACTCTTGAAGGCTGAGAAAACAACGCACATTTTGATGGTAAGGCTTGATTAAAGGAAGCTGAAAGAATACCCATGAAGAGGTGTTTTGGATGAGGAGGGGTCCTGTCACAGAACTGTGTGCAAAGTTATGTTATTTTACAAGTTGTTTTGTAATGTAACAGACACATGGACCCTCCATAAGTAGCATTTTCTGTAAAATCGTAAATTGACGCGATTCATGGATGATGTTTTGGGGGCCACTTTTTTGAGGCAAGGGGTGGGCCACTTTTCTTTGGGTGTCCAGGCCTATTTCTTGACCCAGTCCGACCCTGTACACAACACCTTCTCATGTACCCTTTCTTGCACTCCCTCAGTCACCCCCTCACTCCAGACTTTCTCATTACTCATTTCACTCCCACTCTTGCCATCCTTCCATTGACAAACACAATGCAGGGTCATTTTTTCTCACCAGCCAACACATCACCTTTTCTACAAGTCGTCTCCACACACCTTTCCACCGCCCTTACTCCTTCTGGTCACTTTGTCCACCACCCCGCCTACTCAGACCTCACCACAACAACCCATACCCTCAGTTTTCATGTCGTTATCCACCCCCTCATTCTCAGATTGCTCCTCCTGTGGTGGTTACCCTGGTCAATCCTGCCTGTATCTCCCTGCCATGGAGGTATTACAGAATTGTAAAAGCAAAAAACAGGGGATAAGCCATGTTTCTTTCTGCCGCATGGGCCCGCCAGCTCCTGGCAATGGTGTCCTACATGGAACAATGTCTGAGTTAGTACCATGGAGTATCAATGTGGATGAACCAAAGGTAAGTGGCTTGTGTTGTCACAGGCACATGTTCGTGTCAGAGAGCTGCAAATACATAAGTCTGTGTCAGCAGGCGACATGTAGCAATCCACTACTCTGCTCCTTGGCATTGCTGCCATTCTACACAGTGGTTCTCTCACGCCGGTGGTGGTAAGAATCTGCTGGCGGAAGGCTTCTTGCAGAATGCTCTGACGGGCTGCCTTGTTGCAGGTGATCCGCCAAGGCTGCTGAAATGTGCTCTTGTCTGCAATAATAATAAATAGACTGACCAGCATCTTTTTCAAGAGGTATCGGGTGATCAACAGGGGAACTACTCAAACATATATAGGCACTTAGAGAGGAGGCAGGAACTTCCCAACTGCCACCTTCACCTTTTTGGGTGAATTAGCTCTGGTTTCCCCCCTGATATACCTTCCATCCCAGGCTGAGAGTGATCACCATCCTGTCCTGACCGGTTCAGGCTACAGACCCTGTCACATACCTCCACCCTTTCCTCCAAGTACTCCTTGGTTCTGGGGTGCTTACATGGATGAGGGTATCAGGATAGAAACTCAATGTTGACTTGCTTGGTCCTGGCCCTGTGCACTGCTTGAAAGCAGTATGGAAGTAAGGCCAGTCATAACCTTGGTACTTCTGTGTTGGTGTCTTTATTCCTTGCCACCCTTACCAACAGGGTATGATGCATGACAAGATTAAATTGCTAACTGATCGGTAGTATTTGAAACTAGAAATGACCCATTTTATTGTCAGCACGAGGTTCTGGATGATGAACATTATAGGAATCTCTCCCCCATCATATACCATCATATACTTGTGATAGTACAGCGCCTAGACTGACAGATGAGGCATCTGTTTGCATCATGATGTGCTTTGGAAAAATCGGCATGGGTAACACTGGACTTTTAGAACACATTCTCAAAAGTTTCTTGGGCTGGCTAGTCAGATCGGATATTATTTGGTGGAGCCTTGTTTAGCTTACCAGTAAGTGGACCAGTTCCCTATGTGAATTTCACAATAAACATACAGAAGTATCCGACTAGTAATAGAAAGGCTTGGACAGGACATATTTGTTTTGCGATTAATGTGGGAACCTATTGTGCAGCTTCAAATTTGGCCTGCTGGAGCAGGACTTGCCCGTTTCCTACTTGAAAGCCTAGGTATTTCACAGACGACTGGGCCATGTAAGACTTAGCCATATTTCAGTGAGATGGGCTTTCCGAAGTGGATTATATACCACAGTCAAATGATTTAGATCGTCTGCCCATGTTTTGGTGTAAATAATATCATTGATATATGCTCCGGCAAACCTTCTACATGCAACTAGAATGTGGTCCGTTAGTCTCTGAAAGGGTTCTCGGGCATCATGTAGGCCAAATTGAAGTACTGTAAACTGGAAGAGGCCTACTGGAGTAGATAACAATCTCTTCCATTTACCCTCTTCATCTAAGGGGATCTGCCAATACCCCTTAATTTGGTTTAAGGTGGAGATGTATTTGGGGTCACCCAGGGTTTCCACCAAATCATCCATTCTTGGCACGGGGTATGCATCAAACTTTAAAATCTCTGCTTCATCTGAAGTCTATACAAAACCTAGATATGTTTTCTGGCTTGGGAGCAAGGACGATTGTGGATGACAATTTTGCTGTGAAACCTCTTGATTACTCCAAGATCCAACATTTTCTTTAGCTCCGCCTTTATAATTTGTCTTCTTGAATAGGGTAGTCGATGTGGTTTCAGGCACATGATTCTTCCAAATGGTGATTGGAACTTGTGTAAAACCCCTTGTACTCTTCCAGGTTTTGTAGAAAAGACATCCAATGTCACAAAGAATCCGTCTAGTTCTTGGTAATAGGGAACAGGGAGACCCAGTGGCTGGGTAACTCCATGAACTTGGATTGGTAGAGGAGTCTCGCAGGATTTTTTGACATGCAGCACCAAGAGTTGGGGATTGCTTTTTTCATCCCATTCCTTGAGTTTATTTACATTATACAGTTGCAACAGCTTCCTTTAATTGGCCTATTGTACCTTATAGGTGAAGTGGGACAGGACCTTAGTGACAACATATGGTCCATGCCACCTTGCCAACAGTTTGTTTTGCATTGTTGGGAGTAGGACCATTGCTTTGTCCCCAACCCGGGACGTATTCAGCTGGGCATTTATATTATATGCCTTCTCCTGGTGGGCCTGAGCATCCTGGAGATGTGTTCTAATCACATTCCTCACTTTCCCCATATATTTCATGGTGTTTCAAACTATCAGATGACCATTCACTTGTCAGCTACTTGGTCCTTCCCACTCCTCTCTCATGATATTTAGCACACTGCAAGGGTTTCGCCCATATACAAGTTCAAATGGGGAGAAACTTGTATAGGATTGATTGGGTGGTAGGGAAGGAAGTCTTCCTGATTGCTAAAAGGGTCCATGGAATCAGATTATCCCAGTTGTTTCAGTCTTCATTGATTAGTCATTTCAAAATGCATTTCAACCAAGCCATCAGTCTGGGGATGGTAAATCGAAGGTAGAGTGTCTTGATGCTCATCAACTCTTTCATGCCTCTCACTAGTTTCGACATGAAGCGACTGACCTGGTCTTTCAGGATTTCTGCCTGAAAAACAACACAGATGAAATAGGGTATAAGTACTTGAAGGATGGGCCTCAGTGCTGTTCCTTCTCAAGGTAAATGTTTCAGGATATTTAGTCACATAAACCATTATTAACAGCAGATATTTATATCCTAGCTGCAACGCTTCTAGCGGTCCTAGAATGTCCATGTCGATATTAAAGAAGCATACTTCGATGACGGCCAACGTCTGTAATGGAGCTATAGGCACACAGCCTGGCAATGTCTTCTGGCAGATTGGGCATCTGTATTTTCTTGAGGCCCACGTTTTCGCAGTCAGATTGGACAGTGACATTTCTGTCCTTCTATGGCACCTTCCTTCCCGGTTCTCAGGAGTCCTTTAACATCCTTGAAGGCTTTCCATATTGGCAGTCTGTGTACTGTCCCGCCTTCCAACTCAATTTCCCAAGTCAGAGGAAGTTCACCACCTCAATCTCCGGTACTGGAACTTCCCTATTGAGTCCAGTGGAGGTTCTTTACAGTTACCTGTTTTTCCTCTGTTCCCCTGCTTTCCAGAGGGGCACTTCCTCTGGAGCGTTCCATAAACCATTCTCGCCGAAGTGGCTTCCTGGAGGGACAGGCCTTACCTCAACCAGCCCCATCGTCATCGGATCGAGGAGGTAATGCCTGTTACTGACAGATCAGGGACATTATTTCACCAGCAGAAGTGAGAGCACATGCCCGCCCCCAAGTGACATCATAAGAAGTGATGTCATTTGACCCCGCCCCCGAGAGACATCACAGGAAGTGGCATCCTAAATCATTATCCCTCAGTTCACTAAGAAAAATATGGTTACGATATGTGTGCATATGGCTGTATATATATCATTATGACTCCTAGAAGAAGGGGCATGTAGTGAGATTTGCCCCAGTAGTTGATCAGGGTGCTGCCCAGACAGGGAAAGGTTAATGACTTGGCAGCTGTGGCATAACCAGCTGAGACACCTGGAGACACCAACTTCTCCGGAGTCAATAGCCACTTACCAGGGTAAGCACATGGAGCTAATGTAACTGAGCGATCAAACAACGCTATTATCCGGTGCCTGAGAACTCTTCTGTGCTGCCCTCAATGACCCCAAAAGCTGAATACCCAATTTCAGTGACTCAAATGGGTGAGCATTCTAGCCACCACCAAATCATGACCCCTGGGCCCTAGGAGTTGTCTCAGTTACCCCAGACAGACAGCGGCAACCCTCATTGACGTCAGAGGGCCAGGGCCCACCCTAAGGGATGCCATACAACTACTTCTCAGAGGGTAGGTTGGTCGTTAGTGACAGGATCTCATCACATTTGCACATGAATCTTATCTGCTTTTCCAGGATTGCTAAGCAACTGCCTCTCCCACTGCAGTACGATAGCCACTTCTCCTGTGCTGATAACAAAACTGGAACGGCCTCTCTCACAAAACCTCCCAACCCGCCACTCACTTTGAGGACTGCTCACATTTTGAGGCCTAACGTAGATGCTCGTTTTAACGTATCCATTTTATCTGTCGCTTATTAAACTTAATTCAGCCCAATGTGTTTTAAAAAAGGTAAATTAGATGGGAGATACTTTTTTATGGACCCATTTGCCATTCTTAACGCTCGAGGAACACAAGACCATACATTTTTCAAATTATACTAACCTAACCCCACTGAAAGGTGTGGAGGACACCATCCTCTGAAAAAAAAGCATCAAAGCAAACAATTCCCAGACATCAAAGCCCCCTCATTCACTCACATAATACATGATTCTAAAAATAGGCACTAGATTTGTTAATAGACTGACAAGAAATGTGTGTACGCAAGAGTGATGCGCAGTCATTCAGAGCAGGCGGCACACAATACATAGCAACACCAGAGATACACTAGCCTTCCTGGCCGATCGCTCCCAGTCGGTCTCTCTTCCTCCTTTTCGCTATAACCCTTTTCTGCTTTCTTGAGGTGTTCTCTATGGATCCACCCCCTTTCTCCCATTCTGTTTAATGTCTATATTAGGCCCCTGCTGCTCCTTATTTTGTTCCATGGATTTCGATACTATTCCTATGCCGATGACACAGCTTCTGGTCTGCCTTGATCTTGCTCTATCTGATACGGTGGCAAGGCTTAGGAGGGGTCTTGAGAATCTGGGCTATTGGATGGCAACCAATTGGTTAAAATTAAATGGCGATAAGACTGAGGTACTGGTTGTGGGTACCACTTCTCTCCTCTTTTGGATTGCTGATTTCTGGCCCATGTCCCTTAGTCCTCTTCCTGTGCCTTCTTTGTCTGTAAAGAACCTAGGGGTTAAAATCACCTCTTCCCTTGCCATGGACGAGCAGGTTGCGGCTGTCTGTAGGACTGGCTATTTCAAGCTCTATCATTTGGAAAACTTTTATTCCAACAAAATGTCAGGCCCCTGTGGTGGGCGCGCTTGTTTTGAGCTCAGTTGACTACTGTAACTCACTCTATCTAGCGCAACCTCGCTTTCTTATCAACCGGCTTCAGCTACATCAGAATGCCGCGGCCAGGTCCATTCTTCACCATCCGTTTGGAGCTCACATGGCCCCGTTGCTTAGACAGCTTCACTGGCTTCCCATTGAGAATTGGATTCTTTTTAAATCCATGTGTATTGTTCAGCGTGCCGTCTATGGTCTAGGGGCAGAATATCTACAGTCAAAATTTCTGCACTATGTCTCCATTCTCAATCTGCTCTCCAAGTACCAGTCCCTCGGATTCGACTGTCCCGGCTGGGTGTGGGCCGGAATGGGTGGTCGCGGCTAAGGCCTGGAACCGTCTTCCCCTCCCTCTTCGGGGGAGGGCACACCATCTCACCTTTTGCCGTTTACTGAAAACTTTCCTATTTTGAATTCTTTTTTTTAAAAACTGCTGTTTACGCTTCCAGCGCAATAATGCTTTAGGTGTACGTGCGCTTAATGAATTCAATTAACAACATAATTTACATTTCGACACAACAAACTGAACACGGTTGCTGTATAAATCATATGATTTATTAGTTACATATTAAAATGGGATTCATTTTTGCCAACCTGATAAGGATGAGTCGCCATGGATTCAGACACAAACGTGACATGGCAATGCAACGCAGGTCTCCTTCGAGCAGCCACTCAACAACCCTCGGAGCCATCTTAAGATATGATCAAAAAAGAGAAAGTTGCATTAAACGTTCTACAGACCAAGTGTTTTCATACTATCTCACTCGTCAGACTCGAAAAGTGTGCCTTTGGCACCAGCTCTGAGAGACCAGCCCAGAGGCCTACCCAGCATGCACATCGTGGCTATTTGCTCAGACTCAGCAACTCACCTCAGGATGGGAGTCCAGGACATAAATAAACGTGGGAGATTAATTCAATCAGAAGCTCCTCACTCCACTCGGCACAGCGGCGGGCGGGCGGGTGGGCTGCTGCTCACAGACACACACGTCGTGCTCCTGCCTGGCTGCAAACAAAATGGAGGGAGTCCAGAGTGGACACACCAATGCATCCTCAATAAATTTGAATTAGCCACGCCCCTTGTAGCATCCTGTTTGGAGGATTGGACAGGGGTAGCTAGCAAATAGCCAGGGATAGCATTTGCTACCCCTGGTTATCCTTAAATAATGTCTGTGTGATGGGCTGAACTCTCCTAGAATTTTCTCTAGGATATTTCCTCAGAAGTGCCCCTTAGGTACTTAGAATAGAGAGTGATGTTCATTCTATAAGTAAGAACTCTCTACCTCTGACATGAGTCAGGGAAGTCATTTAGGGGTCGCCAGAGGTCGCAAGAGCGACCGCTGCTGATTGGCCAGCGACCTCTGTCAATCTCTTGCGACCTCTGGCATTCGTCCAATCAGAGGAGGAGGGGGCGTGGCCACAGCTTCGAGCATGCCGTGCTGCGTGCTCGTGGGTCCTCCATTTTGTACTGTTTTCCGGCAGAAGAAGTTGCGCGCTCCTCATGTGTACAGAAGACAAGAAGGCCAGCTAAAAACGTGAGTAGTTTACTGTTTGGGGGTGGGTGGCACTGGTAGTGTGGCTGACTGTGTGTCTGACTGGTATGCTCGGGGAGGGTGTGTGTGCAGGCCTGGGTGGCTATTAGTTGCTGTGTCACGTCAATGCATGTGTATTGGTGTGCATTGTGCCCTCGGCCTCGCCTGCGGCCGCCGCAGCTTCAGGCCCAGGTTGAGGTTGGGGGTGGGTGTGTTCATGTGTTTCGAATGCTCTGTGCTGCCGCAGCGCAGGGCCTGGTTGGCCTGGGCCACCGCTGGCAGTTCAAAGACGCGCCCGCGCAGGGCCCGGCGGCGGATGCTGGCTGGCCTGCGGCCGTGGCAAGGCCCGGCAGGTGCTCGCCTGCCGGGCCTTTGCTCACCTGCGGCCACCGCAAACAGGCAGCAGCGAGTTTTGGGATCAGTCATGTAGTGGCCTGCACACCTCCCCTTCCATTCTTGGCACAGGTCCCCCCGTACTTTAACAAACAGGCTGCACATTTTAATTCTTAATTAGTGTTGCAGCTCGGTGTGTTATGCGCCAGCGGAGGTGTTGGGCTGAGGACAGTCTGCACGACTCATTCTGCTCTCTAGAGCCAGGCGATTGTTTATCACCTCCGCACCCCGTATTTTTAGAATTACAAGGCCCAAAGAGTGCACTTCTATTTGTGAGGGTTAATAAGCCAGCAGGATGCCTGCTCTGTTAGTCCAAAAGCCATTCCTAAGAGAAACACCCCCATGATGGATTTCAAACCCAATATTAGGGATGTGTGCTCCAGAATGGGACCACAAGCAATGGGGGTAAATAATACCCCCTTTCCCTCCAAAGTTCTGTGCTTGGAGAGCAGCGCCGCCACCACCGTTCAAGACAGAGCCTCCAACTTTCTCCAAGCAAATTATGAGAGATTTGCCATGATCAAAGTTCGTTCTGCTTTAGATGTAGCACCAAGAAGCGCCACGGAAAGACTTATTGGTGCTGTAAGAGGACAGGAAGAACCACATTAACCCCTAGCTGTTATGAAAAGATGTACTTTAAATACTACTTATGCGGGAGGTCCAAAAAGTGTGCATGTTCATGAAACGAGGCCAAAGGGTGAGGGTGAAGTCCAGCTGCTGTGTTGCCTGAACCTTTGCCTAGGAGCCCAGGTGAGCACTGCAGTGGCGTTGACCATGAGGGGGGACGCAGGGCTGCTGTGCATGAATACATGGCTAGCTTCGTGCCCCCCTCCCCGCTGGGTCATCCAAACTCTGGCCACGATGCAGCTGCCATGTTCTAGAAATGGTAACCAGCCTTTTGGCAGCGCTGCTTTGACAAAAGGGGCACACTGTGAGATGGGGAGGGGTACTCCTCACTGCACGCCTATGTTGATCATAATCCCTGGGGTCTGCCACTGCAATCAGTTAGGAAATCCCAGCATGCATTATTTAATAAACAAAGGGCTTCATCGCACCCACCCCCATCACCCCATATTCAAGTCACCAATTTAGCCTATACTACTGTCTACCTTCTATTTCTCTGGTGCAGGTGTTACCCAGTAAACGATGTCTCTCCATTGTTTTTGGAAAGAAACAGTTGTTTCATGTTCTTCCTGTCTTTTCCCTTCTGTAAGAATTTGTGAGGGTATTTTTCATGTCCAGGGCAGTTTAGGCTACATTTACAAAGTCTTGTGGAGGTTGGTAGTTTCCCCGACACAACGAGGGGGGCAGTGCCTGAAGTGACACCCCCAAACCCCAATCTGGCCCCCAGAGCACCTGCACACGTGTTCAGGGAATATTCACTGCTTGCTTAGAGCAAACCTACAGCATGTGTTCAGCAACCCCTTCAAAGCAAACAGATATATGTGCAGCAACTTACGTTCATGCTTTCTCTGCAAGAGTGGAGGGATTGAGGCTGTGAGGGACGGGTTAAGAGGTAGGTTCAGCCCTCACCACCATGGCGCAAAAAAAACTACAGTTTTTCAATCTGAGATGCTAGCCCCCGAACTAAGGAGAACTTGCCAACATTGAACTGCAGACCACACCCATGGGTAGTCTATCCCACTGCGGTGGCATTTGCTATAAACCTCATATGAGGCGCTTCTAACCAGAAGCTACACCCACCCGCTGCTGTCCATTCCAGAGAAATTGACCCACCTACAGGTGCCCATCGCTCCCCTGCGTGCTTCGCTGTCTGTCCCTCACTCTCTATTCCCTGATCCGGCCAGCTCTCTGTCGCGCTCACTCTTTCCTTACATCACCAATCCCTGTTCATCCCCAGCCCCCTGTGTCTTTCTCTTTCTGTTCCCGGCTATCCTTGCACCAATATTTCTCTCTCTTTCCCTCTTCTCTGTGTCCCCAGCTTTAGCATGCCCCCCCCTCCTTACTTCTGTACCGCTTGCTTCTGTCTCTACGGATAATTATTACTTCTCTGCTTGGCTCTGTGTCTGCCCATTCCCTTCATCTCTCCCTTGATTACTCGACATTTCTGCCTTTCCAGCTTCCTTCCTCGTCCCTGAACATTTCTCCCTTTCACTTCTTCACTGTATATTTTTCTCCATCTCTCACTCTTGCGTATATTTCTCTACATCCATCCCCCGTTTTTATTTTTCCAGCTCTGTTTGTGCTATCGTGTTCTTTATCCCACTCTTCCTATTTCAGCCTGTTCTTGCTCGTCATGCTTGGAAATCCCTTATCTTATTTTAGACTCTTTTTCTTTGACTTCCTCTTCCCTTGCTTTGCTGTTTCTGTTTGCATCTGATTTATCGATAACACCAAAGATACAGGCACTGCCCTAGTGTCCCCATGACTCTCTCCCATCTCTCTTTGAGTGTCCCCGTCTTCTCTCCCGCTCTCGCTTCTGAACCAGGTCACACTGTCCCTCTCTTTTTCTCATCCATGCACTCTCCCCCCTTTAAGTCTAGCACAACTGTTTACGCTATCTCTTTTTTCTGCTCAGCCCCCTCTTCTCGGTTTGAAGAACATTTGAACGCCCCGTGTGCTTCTTATCCGTCTTTTTTTCTTCATCTCTTAAACTTTCTTCACTTTACTTTTTCATGTCCTTCCTTCCCTATTCGCCATCACAGGTAATTATTTTTGCACTTCTTCTCCACTCCGTTCTATGGCTGACCTTGCGGCCGTCGCCGTGTGGAATTTCTGGGGTAAGAGTGAAATGCCATTTTTAGAAAAGTGATCGAATGATTGGAGAATAGCGCCGTCCCTTCTTTATGAAAGAAACAATTAGGCATTTAATATTGTCTCTTTCCACTGCAAAGCGATATGCTGGAACAATAATGCTTCAGGGAACAATTGGTAGAGAGCAATTAGAGACTCCGGAGCAAAAGGAAGCAGCAAACAGCCAATTGGTCACTATGCTGATGAGTTTGCTAATACATTTTCAGTCTTTATAGTTTCATCCCATGTTTCTTCTCACCATACACTCTCCAGGATGGCTTTTTTGCTCCCATGATTGACCCATATTGCCAGGAGCTTTAACCATGGTTACTGTTTTGTGGTTTTTCCAACATACCATAGAAAAGCCTTTGCCCCCTTTGCAGAGTTTAGATGCCACATCCCCAGGCCCCCCCTTACCCGTTGCCGACTTGCTTTATCTTGTTTATTAGTACGACCACTTTAGCATCCCGACGCTGCTTTTCGGTGTCATTAGTGGTTATCATTCATTATTAACAAGTACATTAAATCAAAAAAGGGCCTCAGTCGCATTCCGTTGTATTGATGGTGATTTCTCATATGTCCCCCCAGAATGTGATTTCGCTCTGTAGTCCTGTTGATATAACAGGGCGGATACACATAAAAAGGGATTTGGGTTCATACACTTCGTGTGGCAACATGGACCTTGACACTGCTACATGATGATGATCCATGCTTGTATGAAATGTTACAATACACTGATATCGTAACCGTATTTTTCTTAGTGTGCTGAGGGACAATGCTTTATGAGGCCACTTCCTGTGATGTCTGGTGGGGGGGTGGGTGTGGTCAAATGGCATCACTTCAGGTGATGCTGAGTGGGGGTGTGGTCAAATGACATCACTTCCTGTGATGTCACTCTTGGGGGCGTGACACTGTGATGTCACTTCCACTACTCCTGGCATTTTGGTGAAATGACGTCCCTGATCACGGTTCTATGTGAAAATGTCCCCAGGAAAATGTCATGTGAAAACGTAGCCAGCAAAAAGTTATCAAAAATGTAGTCATTCAATACAATCAATACAAAGTGTGAAAAGTACAAGACTGTAACCCTAACAATGACCCAAATTTTAACCTCCACAATCACCATATCTCCATTCATAAACCGTCCCCCAACTCTAATTATTACCATGGAATGTTACAGAACATTACCCATTCAGCGCACTAAATCATTTTATGTGCATGCTACGCGATACGAAATCAGTGGATAATGAACAGTGAACCGTGAACCTAACACCAACACCATCACCATCTTCCCACAAATGGCATAGCCCTTTAACCTAAGCCACACCCTTGTCTAATCCTAACCTTAGCTTTACCCTAACTGCAACTCTAACACTTACCCTAATGCCTATTTTTCTCTAACCACTAGGTTTATCCTAACCCCTATTCTACGTCAACATCACAAGCCCTCCCCAACATCCCTACCCTTTCTTTTACACTGACCCAAACAATTACACTATTACCCCCCAGGCCACACTGAACCAGGAATCAGGCTAGTTTGTAAAGGTAAATATTTATTTATTTTAATATTCAAATCACACATAGGTTTACTATAGATATATATATATATATATATATGGGGCAGCCATCACCCAAAGGGTGACAATACAATTCAGAAATCAGCAAATCAATTGAATTCACTTATGAGGAGGCAAAATAGAAACCACAGGGAAAAAAAACAGTTTGTTTTGCACACAGATAGCGTTTAGGTTAATGTTCCCCCTGCAAAGTTTTGTTTAACTACAAATGAGCAATCCTAAACCAATGTGAGTAATCAGCAGGTTTTCAGGATTGAAATACAATGTCTAGTGTTATAGGCAATCTTCCCTACCAAACAAGAGTGAAAAACCTTATTTTGGCAAATGACACTTTGAAAATGACAGGTGTAAAGGGCTTTGTGAAATACTGCAAAAGGGTGAACATTTTTTTAAATCGATAGAAATTGTAAGAAAGGCAACACTGATCAGATCCTAACATACCATACATAAGCTATAATATAAACAACAATACACACTTCATATCAAGATGCGATGGAAAAAGCACTTTGAAATGGGGAAATGACACGTGTAAACTTGTGAATTTAGCAAATTCGTGGCAAACTTTTACTATGTGATATTTAAAAAAACGGGTCAAATACCCTGTTCCACAATGTAGCTAACAATGTTAGGTATCAGTGAGAGTTGAAACTTTGTTTCTATCTTTAAAACTGAAGGAGTTATAGAGGTTTTAGTGAGAGGTGTTTTTTCAAAATAGGCGCAAAAATGAAAACGGGAATGTGCTTTTGAAAATGACAGATGGGCTTGATTACACAACATTATGACTATGAAAAAGAGAATGCCACATATGGATCTTACAGTCACATGATCAGTGTAACCCGTCCCGTTGTGGATACTCTACTTCTTCCTGGGATTTACTTTAGTTATTCAAAATCACTAGGGAGTTATGGCTTTGGAACACAGGTGAGACAATCAGCGAAAGAAAGATTCTAACAATACTGGAGTTCTGAATTAAGGATGGGATGGGATGGGTTGCGATAGGGATAATACAATGCAGATATACTATGAGTCACTGTTCTTCCTGTTAATACTTACAGAAGAAGTTATTAAATTGGACTGTCAGCTCTGGTCAATGCATTGGATCTAGTCTACCGGCAGAAGGGCACCTCTAGCGGGATTGGGTCAGCAAGGCGGTTCTGGTCAATTTGGAAGGGCCCCTTCTGGTTACTGGACCGGTAGATAGCAGGATGCAAGTTTTCAGCGGGCAAGCCTAATGGTAGCAAGCCAAGCTGAATCAAAATTAAATCCCTTCAAGTTTGGGATATTTGCAATTGGGTCAGGCTATCAATAATTTCAGCAATGCTAGAGTCTGGATTCTGCAAAGAAATCTGGATCTTCAAGAATTCTGGAGTCAGCTACAAAATGAAGAGTTCTGGTTAAGGTGCTGCGCGGACATCTGGATGGGTCCTGGAAGCGGTGTGTTCTGGAAGCAGTCTGTCTATGTGCAGTGAAACCCCTATATTTATCCATTACAGAATTTATGGCATGGGCAGAACCTCAAAAACATACCCCAATGTCTCTGAGAGGCTAAAGACATGTGCTCTGTCTTGGTTGGCAGTCTAAACAGAGCTGTCATCTTATGACAGGATTTAGGAACTCCCACCTTGATTTTGACCACAATTTAGCTTTCACATAAATACACATTTTTACAATTATGCCCTCTAATAAAATCGGACACATATTTTTCATATTTGATTGTCTACATTCACATTCAATCCCCGTCCTTGTGCGAGCTGTCTTTCTCATTCTATGGATTTTTATCAATTTTCAACATTAATAGATAGTATTGATCATTTCTAATTCGATACAGCTGTGGGCGCTGATCAGGGGATCATGTACATACACTTTTAAACTTGCAACATCAATAGATTTGCTTTGCCAAAATAAGTGTTTTAGTGTATCTTTGGTTCCTTATGTAGTTAGAACTCTTACCACATTTTTCACTTGTCTACTTATTTTGGCTGTCATGTTAAATGTCAAGGTTCTGGGGCAAAAACAAGTAATTTCCATTCAAAATCCAGTCCAGGTTTTTTTTTCTTACTTCCAAAGTGAGCAGATGGCCAGTCCTTTGAAGTTCACTGAGAAACCTCCTCCACATCCTGCTCCTCCTTTAGGAAGATGGGTGTCCAAGCCTTATTTTCTCCTTGGGTCAGTCAGGAGACAAATGTCTGAGGCTTTCTTTGTTTCCATTATGCGGGAACCATTAAATGACTTAAGCCTTCCTGTAGCAACTGATTGTTAAGCTGACATGTGAATCTTCCCAGGCCAGGGACTGTCAGATCAGAATTAAAATGTTGATTGGCTTCAGAATGGGTTCCTATACATTAAAATCGTTTCGGTACACATATAAAATACAAGCACAGTTTATAAGGGATTTGGACATGGTAAAAGAATTAGCCCTTCACAAACATGCTTAAACTAGGTGAATTTTGCCATTTTAATCAGGAAACAGGAACACTTTTAAACTGGGTTTTACAGCTAATTTTCTGATGTAGCTGTCAGTCAGTGAGGCCTGGATTCCTCTGACTGCCTGGAGAATCCATGATCTGAGCACACTTTCCTTTCAATAATTCACTGTGGAAAATGACTGAATTTAACGCCAAAACAGCACTTTGAAGGTTACCATTGATTAGGAAGCTGTATTTAAGGGCATTTTCAGATTTTAGCCCTTCTGTGGCCTTGTTTCAAGTGACAGATGACAGCATTGATTCCTGTTTTTACACCAATTTTGCCTGTGTGTCTGGCGGGGTGTGCAGCTCTTTTGGTGGTTTATGCTCCATGCATAATTTTGCAGATTTGGCTGGCACAGGGTTATTTCCTCCATTGTTAACAGTTTTCTTTCCCCATTGGCAAAGGGGTGCAGTGTGGCGCAGTGGTGTGGATAAAAATATTCCACAATGGGAGCACCTCAGATGTGTTCAGATATAGATATGACCTTGAAATGACGCTGTCTAGATTGGTTAAGACAAAGCGCCCTATGTGCAATATTTATTATGGGAAAGTTGTCATTTGGCTTACGGCTATGACATATTTACTATCAGGCTATGGATTGTTTGTCAAAATATATATGGTTGTTTAGGTGACTCTAGTTAGATAGAAGGTGGGGTTGACCCATTACTCAACTTCAGTTGGAATGTTCTCTGATTTCCATCAATTCTGCTAAAGGGGTGTTCAATCTCACCATGAGGAGATAGTTTAATCAAACTCCAATGGTTTCCTAATACAAGCAGAATATCCCATGTTAATGTATTATGGAGCCAATTATGAATCAAATGTTGATACATGCATAAATATTAGTGCACTTCATTTTTATATAAAAATATATGGTTTTAGCAGAGGCAGATTATACATTACAGCCACAATAATGAATAGGAGGCCAAATGGTGTACATCATAAAATCCATTAGCCCGTCCAATAAGGCGCCCAGACGTTAAGAGCTGCAAGATAAAATCCATTTGATGGTGCAGATAAGGCTAAGGACGCATAAGGGCCCCGCCGTTTACCAAGCAATAGCAAACATATAGAATAAGAAAGTTAGACTAAGGCACCATTTTGCGTTTGCCACTGACATGTGAATGGAACACAAGTAGGATAGAGTTAGTTGCCACGCTGTAGGGAGCTAGTTTGTTAGGTTGTAGGGAGGGTTAGGTTGCGGAATACACAGAGAAGGAACATTGTAAATAGTGGTATGCACAGTTAGCTAGGGTATGCACATTAAGCAGCATTATAAATGACAAGAGAAACACAATATTCTTTCCCTTGCAAGGCCCTGCACAGCACATTGTTAAAAAAGCACAGCATTGCCATTTAAATATTTTAATAGGGATTTTTGTTGGTCCACGATGGTGTGCAGACGAGTGAAGATGCCAAGGCTAAGAGCAATGAGGGATAGCTGAACCTGCATGAGTAGGCTTTCCCCATGGGTTTTGTTTAGATAAGCAACAATTGTGGTGTTGCGTTGATAGCAGACAGAAATATACAAGTTTCTGTGGCCAGGTGCACACAGTAACATTGCCAACAACACACTAGCAAGAAACACCTGCAGTGCCCCGATGGTGAAAGCAGTTCAACGCATGCATGAACACCACATTATATTTAATAAATTGAAATCAAACGGTCACATACATTGGCCTCACACTACAATGGATGAGTTATATATATGTCATGGCCCAATTAGAGAAAACACCTGCAAGCAGCAGAATGTATCATAGGGAGTACTGGACGAGTACTGGACGAGCTGCCCAAGGGGGAGCAAACTGTCTGGGAAGTTGGGGCATAAAACACAAATTATATGTGTCGCTCTCCTTTCCTACCAGAAGCTAATTGGACTGTTATGTTGGCTGAACTTGTAAAGCACACCATCACCCAAGGGTATCTTGTCACTAGAACAACACACACAAACCTTAAATATGGCCTAAAACAAAAGAGTCTTCAGAGAACATCTAAACGTCTAAACTCGAGGTGATTAGAGACACACCGCAGTGGCAGCGGCAGAGCATTCCAGAGTTTGGCCGTAGCCACTGAGAAGGACAATAACCAATCCTAGCTCACCTAGTCTCAGGAACTGATAACAAACAGGCAGATCGTGATCAAAGTTCACGGCTCGGAGAATAGCGAACAAACTTATCCTGAAGATAACTGGATCCTTGGCTGTGAAGGGCCCGGTGAACCAGACAAAGGGACTTGAAGTCGAATCGCCTGGCCACTGGGAGCCAGTGTAAAGTATGCAGAATAGGAGTACTATAAACTGGCCTCCATGCCGGATGAGGAAGAAGATGGTTCATGGGCATGGCTCTCAACAGCCCCGACGTCAACATCATCTCAATAGCAGAGACTCCCCCTGGCGATTCAACAAAACCAGGTTTCAATTGTATCATGGAACATGAGAGAATTCTCCCATCTGGTTGATGAGGGAGAGATTCTTTGGGAGAGCTATGACTTTGTGTCTACTAGAGACTTGGCTGAGATCTGAGCCCAGCCTTGATGGATTTACTGTACTATGTAACCCGGCCATTAGTGCGGAAACAGGTCGACCAAGAGCAGGCCTTCTAACATTAATTAACACCATGGCCAATTACAAAATAACCGAGCACAGAACAAGAGGGCAATTTATTCAACAAACAACCCTCCGAAAGAAAAATCTCAAACAAACCCTAAGGATGCCTACCGAGAGTCACCTCACATTAAATACTATCTACGGGAGCACCACTGAATTAAATAATACAGTGTAGAGGAAGTCCCAAGCCCGACCCACACTTAAATCACGCATTTTGAAGTGCCACAAACTTTCATACCGAAGTATGTGATGTATGATGAGCAAATAAACCAGCATAGAGCCGCAGTGGGGCTCTGCCCAGTACCTATCAGACAGACAGCACCTATTGAAGTACCTGTACTTAAGAAAGCTTGGACAGTAAGGTACCCATTGAGAAAACCATATCGACAAGCGAGACAAAATGATGATTGTCAAAAAACAATGCCTGAAGAAGCCAGGAAAGTCCTAAAGGAAGACGAATGGTGACGTCACGAGAACCCAGACTGACTCACATATAGACGATAGGCAAACTGCGAATGACGAAAAGAGACGAAACACCATGGATAAGGGACATCATGAATTTACAGTGAAATAACAATGTCAAAGGTATGAAGCTTATGCCATAAGCGTGAAGATATGCAGCCAGTTTACACGTGTACATATGCTTGGAACTGCAAGAAAGCTGAGAAAATAGTGCAGCTTGTAGTAAAATAGATTGCGGCAAGCGCCACCTATATATATCTACCTCAAAAAGGGGCATTTTATATAAGTATACTTCCACTGTGAACAAGAGCGGAATCAACCAAACATTACAAAAAGGCCACAGGAGAGGAGCCCCTCAACACGAGAATCAAAAGCTAAAAGACAAGAAACGAAACTCAGATGCATGCAACCCGTACCAAGAAGCCAAGCTTGCATCGGCTGACATAAACAAAGAATAGATACGATTTATGAAGCAAAGAGCGGAGTATCCTGTTCAAAGAAGTCAAGATAAGCAGCAGAAGGTAGGTGGTGGGCAGAAAGCTAAACCAAATACACGATATGCAGGGAAAAAGAGATGATTTAACAGTCTCTGAATCACATGACATGCCAACTAAGACGACTTGGGGCCTTCACACCTACGTGCGGACTTGTGCCATGCACATATATCTGAACTCTTCCAGACTGAGATACAGTCTCAAGGCCAAACCAACAAGAAATAATTGACACATGACCATTGGGGAGGCTATTGAAGATGGCAATGGTTGTGGGAAGGCTGGAAGAGCGGGCGAGCACCCTGCACCTGGTCGACCACTCTGCATGCTGCTAAACCAGTGGAAAAGTACAAGGAGGCTTGGTGCCAACCCAATCACTATAGACCAAGTAATCTAGGATCCTATAGTTTGTAGAACCAATGGGATGTCGTACTTTTAGTGACGTCCACAATAGCTATTCTGAAGGAAGGGCTTACATGCCCCATCTGACACTGATTACCCAATCCTGTCACCCGTTACCACATACAGATATAGTACCTATAGTAAAGTTACCGTCCTATAACCAATAGAATTGTATGCAACATTGTAAGCATTACACATCAGTGATGATGAGGTTTTGGTATAAAAGATGTGTTTTCTATGAAGTTCGTTGGAGTTGAAGCGATAAGGAAGATCAAGCAACAGCTGATGTTCATGAACGCCCTGTTTTTTGTACTTGTCATTAAACAGACTCCCTTTGCCAAACCATTGAGTTGTCATTATTGATTAGATGCTAGAGTACATATCTGCATCCCCATCCATCTCACGGGTGCTGCTAGCTTATCTTAAAGTGTTATTGGGCAACCCCCAGCTCTATGGGCCAGTTGGAGTCTTGGTGCACAATTGGTAGCAGAGATACAATGGTTTATCGATTAAATAAGACACCCATTGACCGTCGACAAAGTAACTCTAGGTCCTCGGCAATATCACAAGTTCTTTTGCCATGTGGCTAAGTAGACAGAGAAGCTCCCCGTAGATAGTGGTTAGTTAAGTAAAAATCCTGCAGGTCAAGGTTTGAAGGAACATGTGTTTTTCCCACAAACCCCTTCCCACTTCTACGAGCAGCTGATCGAGTGAACAGCAGGAGAGGCGGTAACGAAGGCGGTGATCCCGAGTATCCAGAGAGGAAACATGCAAACGGTGAGTGAAAAAGACTGAACGCTTTGGCAAAAAAGTTGCATGCCTTAGAACAAGTAAGGGAAGGTAACGGTGGGAGGCGGGACAGAAAAATAAAAGGTAGAGATAGAGCAGAATGTATATATATAAGGGGAAAGAAATAAAGACAATGGTGACCGAATAACACATAGAAGAGGATACCGGGAAGATACCAGAGCATACAAGAGGATACAGGGAAGATACCCAAGCATAGAAGAGGATACCGGGAAGATACCAGAGCATAGAAGAGGATACGGGGAGGATACCTGAGCATAGAAGAGGATACGGGGAGGATACCTGAGCAGAGAGAGGATACGTCCAAATGGCTACGCTTTAATATAGCGGTTAGAAGAAGCCTGCAGCCAAAGTTCTGAATAAAATAGGAATAAATAGGAGACCAAAGCGGTTAAAGATGCTTTTGAAAGGGATGGGCTTACACCCGTGTCATGGTAAATCATAGGGGCAGAGATCTGTGTAGCCGGCTGGAGTCGGTCTAGTCTGTCAACGTCTGTCTTATGTGTTGTTTGTTTGAATTGATGGTTGTTGTGTGAAAAAGAAACCAAATAATTTTTGCGGAAAAACAGGATTGGAGCTAGCGACGATTGGTGCTCGCTCATACTGTTGATTTTGTTTAAGTGACCCAAAGTGTAGGAGAAGAGAAATAATTTTAAATATGGAAAATGTTACACCGTTAATACACTTATGCAAGCAGTTGCTAAAACATGCACCCAAGCTGAAAAAGTACAGTGCAGAATGGGTTAAGGGAACCGCCAACAAAATGTTTATGCCATGGTTTCGGGGTGGATCGCTATCTAAAACAGTCCTGCAACACATGACGACATATTTGCACGCTACATACACTGGCAAGAAGTTAGACAAACGCCTAGCGAGTTTAGAACTTTGGAAAATGTACCAAGAGGACAAGGAGGAAGAACCGCCTTTAGATTGGATAATTAACGCATGCACAGAGGGGGGTGAAACACCTTCCGTGCCACCCGACCCACCTGAAACAAAAGGTGAAGTTAGTAAAGACGAAGGATTATACCCGCTAAGGGAACTTAAAGCAGCCACGGGATATAGCAACCCGGCATATGAGTCACCTACGCAAAGTAGTGACGAAAACCCAAGCAAAGACAGAGATAGAGATATCACCTCCAAGGTCCTGAGGGACAAGGATAGGCACGAAAAGGAGAAAGGATACCAGGCACAAGAAAGTACATTTCTAAATACCAAAAGAGAGGGCAAAAGATGGAAAGGAGATGAGGATATAACTGATGAGTTAGCATTCTCATAGAACGAATGGATGGGAGGTCAGATTCTATTGAAACTCGATGGAAAAGGAGTTGAAGAAGTGAGACAAACAGGAGAGCTAGATGAGTTTTGAAGAAGTGAGAAGGAAAGGGAAAAGGATTGAGAGACAAAAGGATCACAAGAAGAGACAGGCAGAGACGAGAGCAAATGTATCGCAAGGAGCAAGAAAGGAAACTCAGTCGCAAGCAGAGAGTAGCCGACGAACAGAGTAGGCAGGAACTACGGAAGATAGAAGAAGAAGAACAAAAGATAAGGGAAAGGATAATAAAAAGATGAAGGGATGAGGAAACACAAAGGGCAAAGAGATGCAAGGAAACAGGAAGAAGTCAGGGAGGAAACGTGGACGCGCAGAGAGTTTGATGACGACATAGAACACAAGCGAAGACAGAGAGCACGGGATCTTGACAATCTGGAAAGAGAGGTTAAAAAACCCAATCCAGTGGTAAACTGGTGTCATGATTCTTGCCCCTCATGTCCCCAGCCCTCCAAGATGTCGGACTGGAGCCAGGCCACAATCACCTACATGGCCCTCAAGGGCCTCTCCATCCCTCCAAAGACCCACTTGGAGTCAGACTTGGCGCTTGTGGCACCAGACTCACTCACTCCTATAGGATAACATTGGGGATTGGACTTGTAGTGCATTGATGGGGACAAGATGTATGCCCCCACATATTTCGGTTCCCAGAACTGCATGTGCAGTCTAGTCTTTTGGGTGTGATTCAGCCCAGAGACACCTGCGGTACCCAGAGACTATTTAAGCCACACCCAGGCTGAGAAACCTGCTTTGTGTTTTCTGCACCTGCAGCGTGACACTCACCGTGTTCGGATCAGTCTCCAGTAGGCCTGCATCTTTCTTCTGCGCTCAGCTCCTGCAAGAACAAGGACACCGTTAGGAACAGCCTTACCTTGCAGCGCTTCTGCCCATCATTCATCGCTTCTTCTGTTCTGCGGGCATCTTCGGCGGTGTCATTCCCATCACGGCATGCCGCTTCCTAAGGAAAAGGGGAAAAAATAGAAAAAAGCCATTAGTAAGCATTCAGCAAATCTTCGCTTATTTTTGATGACTGTACGAGCTTCAAACGCTTACCTGAATCCCAGCCGCTCTGGGGAACTCTGTCTCCGGAACTTCTCATCCATCTGCAAGAGCGAAAAGACACTCCAGGTTAGCGTGGAAACATCTAGAGGCACCGCATACCGCGCTTACTCACTGCATTTCTTCTTCATAACCGGCATCCACGCTGAAAATGTTGCGGCACCTAAAAGACACAGAACAAGAACTCAGTTCAATACAAATACAAAAGGGACGCATCACGCATCGCGCTCTCACTCACCTTCAGCGCTACTCATCTCAGCAGCACGTCGCCATCCCCGGACGCCGACCATCATCTAAGGAAGGAAAGGAACGAAGTTAGAGAACTGTTCAAAAGACTCATTATACTTACCTGTCAGACTCTTGCCAGTGAAGAAACTAGGCAGCAACGAGCCCGCAACAATCAACGCGCCCCTGTGCTGAAAGCAGGATGGAGAGCACACTTTCCAAGAAAACAAGGTGAGCTGTGGATCAAAGGGAAAGGTTGGACCCCGGGGAAGAAGGGGTTCAAGCACACAGAGACAATAGGGAGTTAAACTCTACCAATCCTGTGTTTCAGGCCCAGTCTCCAGTCGAGTAGACGCCAGGGAAGGGTTTGAGGTCGTAAGAGGTCAGAACAGGCTGAGTGACATCCCTGTGGATACCAGGTGAGCGTTACAGCTGGGAGGACATAGAAGAATTATTTCCCCGAGTACGATTCAGTACCAGGCATGTTTAGGGCAAATATCGAGGATGACTTCGCCACCCATAGCACTGGAGAGACGATCGATAGAATATATGATGAAATGGGGCTATAACAAGTACCCCAAGGGACAGGAGGGGATGAGCGTCTTGAGAGCACTCAGTTGTATGACACTGAGGACGCCTCCAGAAGAAGTAGAAACAGAGAGCTGTCCCTAGATCGGTTGAAACTAAATCGGAACAAGGGTGATGAGGAGTTTCACAAGTTGGGCACAGACAATCTCACATGTGGAAAGAGAGGAATATGAGGCAAAGGAGGATGAGATCAGGCACGAAAAATGCTTCTCTAGGGGAAGGGAATAAGATGGTCTGATTCTAGTGAATCTGCACCTAAGGCATCAGTCAGCCACGCAATCAGCCCGACACAAAGGAGTATCTTACGGTCAGAGGGGGGTGTCTCCACCACCCGAAGTGAGCCGACTAAGGACATTGCCAGGTAGACAGCGATGCAGGACTATCCCCCCTGCAGTGGATAGAAAAATGATGAGGAAAAGGAGTGTTGCATATCGCAATTCCCGCTGCTCGAGAAAGGAGGAACGAGGCCACAGTATATTCCATGGCCACACATGGATCGAGAAAACCCGAAAAATAAGCTTCCAATGTTAACATCAGGAGCCGCGAAATGAGCTGGAAAAAATGATTGGAGGGAACACGCTAGCTATTGGAAACATTAAAGGTCTTTTAATCGCCATAATTGGTGATCGAGCTGACAATGTGTGGACACGTGCAGGTTACCCTGGCATGACTACAGTTAACACTGCACACAATGGCGCTCCATTTAAAATTTGCTGCGCCGCGGTATGGAAAGCATTACGATTGCTGTAACCGGATACTTCTGACATGGAAGCTATAATGACACGTAAAATGAAGGAGTCAGAGGATCCTTCGCTTTACATTCAGAATTTCCAAGACGCGTGGGTGCTCGAAACCCGTGAATCTTGGGGGAAATCTACACCTGTGGTTTACCTTATATTATGCCAAGGGCTGCCAGATCAGGTACAGAAGCAGCTTAAGAAATTGGTAGGAATTGAGGCCAAACCGTGGTCTGAAATACAGTTGACCATAGCTCACTATTGCAGATTATTGCAGAAGAAGAATCACAAAAAAAGAGGCTGCACGAAAAGCTGAAGAAGCCAAATTAGTGCAGAAGAAATTGTCAAAATAGGCCATTGAAGGGGCAATGATAATTAGCACAAACGGACCGAATGTGCAGCAGGTCAATAATCAACAGCAAATTTGTCAGGGCAGTAATGGGTTCTACCCCAGAGGGAGAGGCTTTCGAGGAAGAGGTTTCCAGAGCAATCAGAGAGGTTTCCAAGGGAATCAGGGAGGTTTTCAAAACATGTAACACGGCAACCAGGATATGCCAAATGGGCAAATCATCAGACCACCGCCAATATGTTGGATGTGTGGGATGTCAGGACATCTAGCATGCACATGCAGAAGTCAATGCATGGTGCAAAGCGACTAGGGGACAAGAGTAGGAATGGTGAATCCATCTGTGTTCTTTCAGCAGGGTGGAAATGTAGTTGCACAGAATCACACAGTGCAACAGCAGTGCCAGGTGCACAGCAAAGCTCGCAACCTCAGAACTTGATCAGTTATCCACAAGGTCAGTCTCAACATTCGCCGATGCAACTGTCACAGACAACAAGTGCAGGACAGGCATCGAACTCTGGAATGAGAGCTAGCACTGGTGATGGAGGAAGTCCATTCACACAGCATGGGACCAAGTTATATATGGATTAGGACAGATCACTGGGAAGCCTGGTGTTTTCTATCCTATCAGTGACACCAGACCCTCATGAGGGACCAAGGTTAGATGTCCTTATAAGGGATAAAGAATATTCCTTCTAAGTTGACACGGGTGCAACACCATCGTGTATACGTGAAGGCAAGTTTACCTTGTCTGGCGATGCTATTAATATTCAGGGCTTTACAGGAGCAACAAGTTGTGTTCCTTTTACAAAAGAACTTCCAGTCTCTGTAGGAGAATGTGACATGAATGTGCCACTGTTATACTCAAGACAAACCCCAGTAAATATATTGGGATGAGACCTAATGAGGAAGTTAAACATGACAATCTTGTTCACGGAGAAGGGCATAGTATGTTCGACTCCAGGAATGCATTATTTGAATGTATGCGAAATGATAAGAGCATACGCAGGACAATCAGCTACGAGAGCAGTCCCATTGGAACCAAAAATATTCGCGTATGGGATATGCATACTAATGGCAGGGCTAACAGGCCTTGCAGATAAAACCATGAGAACCCCAGATGAATTTCTATTTAGGCCACGAACACCTATGCATGAGGAAAAGGGACAAGTGTTTCCCTTGGCAATACACACAGCCATAGTGCGAGGGAGAATGGCACTGATCGATGGGTGTGATGATGAAGGCAGACAATGGTGCACAGTAATCGCCATTGAAGAGGGGTACAGACGATCTAATTGATGAACAAACAGATGTAGGCAAAACATCAGTTGAGGTAAATTTCGTTTTCTGGGTGAGAATGATCACAAGAGAGGTGCCCCAGAGATTGATGTTGGTGAAAAAATGCCCCGACTATTTTGATGACGACATGGCCCAGGTGCCTGTTTCTGTGTAGACCACAGACCACTATGATGTAGGCCTATTGAAGGGAGTTGGAGAAGTAAGGATTAAACTGAAGCCAGGTGCAATTTTGCCAAGAGTACGGCAATATCCCATGTCTAGGGAAGCAGATGAAGGGATTTTCAAGACAATTTCTGCTATGATGGAGCAGGGCATCTTAGTGAAGTCAGAGTCGTCATGCAATACCGCGGTATACCCAGTCAAGAAATAAAAGGGAGGGTCCTGGAGACTAGTTCAAGATTTACGCCCGATAAATGATATTGTAGAGGCCGAGTTCCCTCTAGTCCCTAACCCGTCCACGATCCTATGTAACACACCTGTTGAGGCTCAATATTTTACGGTGATTGACTTGAAAAATGTGTTTTTCTCAATCCCATTACACAAAGACTCACAAGATTTGACGTCATTCACATTCAGACAAATGTGTCTGAAGAGCACAAGGCTACACCAGGGATACTGTGAGTCTCCTTCAATTTTCAATAGAGTCCTACAAATGGACTTAAGCAACATTGCATTAGAGAGTGTTGTCTTGCAATATGTGGATGACATTTTAATCTGCAGCACAACAGAGGAAAAATGCAGACATGATTCCATTCAGCTATTGGTTATACTGGCTGAGAAAGGATATAAAGTTGACAAAGAAAAGCTACAATATTGTCAGCAAGAAGTGCTGTATATAGGCCAGCTGATCTCACATGAGGGGAAACAGAGTACCCCTGAAAGGGCTGAAGCCATACTGAACACAGCCAAGCTACACACGATAAAACAGATGGAGTTTTCTAGGTCTTTGCAATTACATCAGGGCATGGGTCTTTGACTAGAGCTCATATACCAAGCCCTTGTTACAGGCCCTAAAGAAAGCAAAGATAACGAAAGAAAGAATTGAATGGTCTGAGACAATGGAAGAGGAGTTTACTGAAGTCAAGAAAGCCATTTGCACCGCACCAGTTTTTGGGATTCCCAATTATGCAGAGGAATTCTACCTGTTCTCACACACGAATGGCAGCTTTATGATGGCAGTCGTCACACAGAGAAACACATTGGGTTACAAGCCCCTAGCATACTACAATGGGAATTTGGACCCAGTGATGAGAGGCCACTTCCCTTGCAAGCAGAGTTTAGTTGCCGCAGCATTCGCCATAGCGAAAGTTAGAACCATTGTGATGGGATTCTCAAAGACATTGTTCATCGAGCACGCACCATTTGCCATTCTGGAGAAACCAAAGGGCACATTGACATCTCAGAGAGCTTCTGCTTATGAAGTGATCATATCGAATCCATCGATTAAGATAGTTTGATGTAAAATTGTGAACCCAGCTATGTTTATAGCAGAGCCAGTCACTGAAGGAGAACTGATCCATGACTGTGCAAATGATGAGGAATTCTATGACGAAATTCCCTGGGTGAAAGAAAATGCATTGGCAGAAGGAGAAATTGTTTTTGTTGACGGTTCATCGAGAATCGATCAAAATAATGGCAGAGGTACACAGGCAGTACTGTGGTAAAGCACACAGCAAATGGAGAATTTCGGGTACTTATTAGTGGAGGATTACCCTCTCATTATTCAGCACAGACTGTAGAATTATTGTCGTTGATACTCGCCATCGAGAATCACGCAGACCAGTGACGGTGTACAGTGACTCCGTCTATGTGACATCAACAGTGCATGCAGGCTTAGCGTGCTGGAAAAGGAAGGGCTACCTTCGAGCGGACGGCACACCAGTGCAGCAAGCAGTCCTATTGGATAGGCTCATTAAGGCACTACAGCTCCCAGTGGGCATAGCAGTCATGAAATGCGCCGCCCACACGAAGGGGACAGATTTTATCTCACAATGAAATATTTTTTTTTAATTTTTTTTTTTTAATTGTATTGGTTTAAATTAAACCTTTAAAATGTTTGCTTAAGGTGACACAAAACAATACATTACACAGTGACATAGTCAACTACCCCCTTCAACATCTCCCTCCCTCATTGCCACACAAGTACATGACAATTATCCTTTTTTATATCTTTAAACGCATGTACATCCTTAGGCCAGCCGTCTCAGGCTAGATCATTTTTAGCATTTAATCTCTCCTCAATGACGGCAAGGAAGGAGGTCAAAGGTAGGATTAGTTTCATGTCTGAGCCATTCCACATATACCTCCACCAATCATCAGCACATAGCGACTGGTGTGCAATATACCAGCCTCCCAAGTGGATTGATCGTATGTCCTTCAATGCTGTGCAGAAAAGCACTAGGTGTTTTATAGATTCTGACTCCTTTCCACATAACCGACACATCGTAGATAAATCCACGTTTCCCGCCCAGTGACTAGTTCTATCCTTTGTTTTCATTGCATTAAGGCGGAATAGCATAAATATTCTTCTTGCTTTCGGGGACGGAAAGCGACTCAGGTATGGTTGAAGGATTCCGTAGCCTCTTGCTTCCCCCGGAGAGTTTTTCATCGCATGGACTTCGTTGCGCTCATAGCATGTATTTATCCAGTCAAAGCGCCATATTGATACCTTGGCTGCTGTTGGATTTGTGAGGAGGGTTTCCAAGTTGATATTATAGACCTTTAACAAGTCTTTGCATCGTCTTACCCATTGCGCGAGCAAGTCTGAACCTTTAGACGAAGCGTTATGTAAAATCTCAAATTCGAGTATTCCCTCCTCTGCTCTTGATTTCCGATACAAGCTAAGTTGGTTCCAACTTATCCTTGCATGTAATGAAATTAGGGCTAGTTCGTATCTTAGACATGCCGTTGAGATGCCTGGAGGCAGGTTTAAGGACTTTGTCCAAAACATGTGTTCAAGCGAGGCCCAGTGGGTTGCCGAGCAACCAAAGGCGTTTTCTGCACCGTAGGACAAAATCGGAACCGCCTTTTGTTCGTAGAAGTTCCGTAAAGGTTGTATTGAGAAATTCCCATATTTCCTATGTAGCATCAGGCCTTGACATGCCAACTGGGCACATTTCCGTTTTGAATCTGCCACCCAGGGTTCATCACATATGCTAGAATTTAGAAGCATTCCGAGATATTTAACGTTTTTTGAGATTTTCAATTTTTCTTGGTTCAGCGCCCACACCGGTCTTGTGCTTTTTTGTAGCCGGTTTGTTTTTAGATTCTCAAAGATAAGTATTTCCGTCTTTGTGGTATTAATCCTTAGGTTGTTCTGATGCACACAATTTTGGACGGCTTCTAGTTTACGCTGGAGTCCAATTGGCGTTTGATCTAAAATAACCAAGTCATCAGTGTATAATAACCAACTTATCTTTGATGCGTTGAGTTTCGGAGGAAAGGATCTGACAGACTGAATGATGTCCCCAATGTCAGAAATAAAGAGACTAAAAATTGCTGCTGCCAGAGGACACCCCTGCTTCACACCCTTATATGTCTTTATTTATGTTGAGAGCGACCCAGATTGATCTAACCGGACAAAGATTGACGTGTCATTGTGTAGTTCTTTTATTGCCGCCAGTAATCCCTCAGGACATCCCCACAATTCTAGCTTCTGCCACAATAGGTCACGGTCGATCCTGTCGAAAGCCATGGAGAAGTCAACAAAAGCTAGGAACACTCTCGTATTCGTTCTAAGGGCCTCCATTTTCAAAAGATTTAAAATCAATAAGTTCAAGGAACAGCCAACGGATTTTACAAAACCAGCCTGTCTTGCATCAACTCTATTTGCAGTCTTTGCCCATGTAATCAATTTTTTTTGGAGCAGCGATGCAAAGATTTTTCCCAGTACATCAAGTAAGGCCACCGGACGGTAATTTGTAGGTGCTAATCTGTTGCCTTTCTTGAAGATGGGTATTATTATCCCTGATTTCCACGATACAGGGATTTGTTTTTGGTCGTTAATTCATCCAAATAACTCAACGCATATCGCTGTCCATAAGTCAGGAAACTGTTTAATCATCGAGTTTGACAGACCATCTGGTCCAGGGGCTCGAGAATTTTTTGCTCTCATAATTATCTCGCGGATTTCCTCATCTGAAAATTGTAGGTCCCATGATGTTATATTTGACATTGACTTAGAGGGTGGTATATCTTTATGATACAGAGCTGTAAAATAGTTTATCCATTCTTTTTCAGGCACTGGGCATGTCTGCAAAGCAGCTTGCGGGGCTTCAAGACCATTGAGTATGCGCCAGAAATCTCTACTATTTTTGTTTACAAGAGTCTTCATCATTGTTTCAGCATCGTTTTGGATTAATATGGCTCGATGACTTTTAATCCAGTTTTTGTAGGATTGCCTTGCAGATTTGTTTTTCGCCGAAATTTCTCCAACTGGGCCTTGATTATTTTTTCGAATTTCAGCTCGCATTGCACGTTTTCGTTGTTTTATCAGTAAGTCAAAACTATGCTTATTCTGGAATGACCCATTTCTCATACCAATATGTTTTGTTTTAAATTGCCACAGAATTGGAACGTAGTCAATGACCTTCTCTGTTGATGTAAATTGCTTATAGATATCGAGGACCTCTTTTTCGACTAATTTTAACCGAAGTCTATTTGGTTCTACTAAGACCTTTGATCTCCATTTTTCCCTCGGTTTATCTCTCCAATCTTGAAATATAATTTCGAGCATTTCATGGTCGCTGTGGGTTATTGGACATATTTTCATTGACTTTATTTTCTCATGCATATTGTTAGACACGAAAATATAGTCAATAGTAGAACTTTGGCCATCACGCTGCCACGTTGGTTTCGGAGGAATATCGCCTGGCGTACAGCCGTTTAACATTGCGAGGCCTCTTACTTCCATTTCATCAGTCCATGTTTTTGCTAGATTAGATTTTAGAGAGTTCTGAGGTTTGAAGAAATCAATATTCAGGTCCCCGCAAACTATTATGTCAGAGCCGAAGCCGGATTCTAATACATTAAGAATTTTCGTGACTTGGTCAATAAACTCATGGGATCCAGTGCGCTGATGGTTCCAATAGAGATTAATGATATGTATCACGTCGTTCTTCTTATCGGCGGCCGCAGACTTGCTTATCTCAGAGGCCTGGATGTACGGCGTATGATTATCAGTTCTTAACAGCCGGTAACCAGACGAACGGTTTATCATTGTCAAAAGGCCGGCTATCGGGCGACCTTTTTCAGGCTTAATGGCAGGATTCAGCGCGCATTCAAAGTTTGCTATTGTAGGTGATTCGCACATCCAGGTCTCTTGAAGACAAATCAAATGCAGTTTACTAGCCCAGTTATTGACCATCAAATGTTCAAAGCCGCGTGTGTTCCAAGAAATAAATGTGAGATCTTGTTGCGATTCGCACTTTGAACATTAGCTGTTTGCCTTCCTATTCAGTGCGCTCGCCATCCAGGTCCAATCTTCATTTAAGATAGGTCGCAGTCGATTGTTTGAAAGTGCCAAACCTGGGGTCTCAATTAGATTCTCATTATTTATGGTAATTTTAATTCTCTCCATTGGAATGGATTCAAAGGTTGAATCCTGTGTTCCAACTCTGAAATCTTGCAACTGGGAGTTGGATTGGATGTTTTTATAATCCATTTCGATCTTTGCCAGTTGTAAATGTTGTTTTGTGGTTGAATGTACACTCTTTTTCTTGTCCCACTCTGGCCCGTAGCCGTTACTGTCACGCTGAGCGAATTCCCCTTTGTGGTCTTTAATTTCATTCTTGTTTCCTCTTCTCTCGCAGTCCGCCATTTTGTAGGCGTCGAAGCCTAAAGAATGCAGTTCTTCATTTACATCTAGAATTACATTTGCGATTAAGATTGAGTTTAAATGTAAAATTACTCTGTCTGTTCGAAGGTCATCTGGAAATTCGATTATTTTTATGTCTTTTGATTCAAGCGACCGAAGTTGTGGGACATGATGTAATAACCTTAGCACATTTGAACGATTCAAAATTAGATTTTCATTTCCATGTAGACGCTCCAACATTAATTTAATCAAGGCCGTAGAATCAGTTGTTCGTGTACTAGACCTCTGCTGTCTCATTTTCGAATTTTGTCCCAATGATTCTATCGGCTGGGGGTCCACCTTCCGGTGCTTCGACAGTTTGAGAGTAGGAATCATAGCCAGTGTCGCTTCATTTCTTTCCTCCAGTGGAGTCATATGTACAAAGCTCAGACTTAGCTCATTGGGGCTCATTGATTTTGGGTGGTTCCTCCTCCTTTGTCTAGCTCTTTTTTCTTGAAGTGTGACAAACTCTGGACTCCTTGGTTCTTTCTTGTCATTTTTAATCTCAACGATGGGAGGTAATATCACGCACATTCGGCCCTTAGATTCGCTAAGTGGCTTATTTAGGAGAACCTGGGGTTTTGGTTCTACACTCACTTTCTGTATATCATTATCTGGATTAGGCTTCCCTGTGCTAGCCACTACTCTTGGGCTAGCTAATGGTTCCTCAGGGATTATACCAGAAATTGCTTCATCCGTAGCCTTTTCCTCATAGACCGATAGTTCCAGTAATTCGGCCTGCAGTGTCTCATCCTCATCGTTTTGTACGCTCACTATCTTCTTTACCTTTGCATCATCTTCAACATGATACTCACTCTCTTGGTCCTTTGCCTTTGTCGCCTCTTGATCAGGATACACCGACTTGCCTTCTTTAAGTGAATCAGCTAGTTTTAGGCTTGAGGTAATCGCTTTGTCAACTAAGTGGAACATATTTATGTTTCGCAAGAACTTTCGTGCACCTTTTTGTTGTGTTTTATTCCGAGCCAGCATGTTCTTTTGTTTTTTTGTATTTGGCGCATTTTTCGTTTTACCCCCTACATGACCTGGGATCGCGTCTGTCTCTGAGTTTCCAAAGATAGGAAACAAGCCCGATTGCTTTAGTATCACAGACTGATCACTTTGCGGGTCGACAACCAAATCTATTGCATTCTGGCTCAAAGTGGAACAGGAGGCAATTTGGACATCCCCCAATGCTGGGTTCATCGCATTTTGTGTCTGTCTAAACGCAGAATTGAACGAGAGGTCGAGTGGATTTGTATAGCTCTCCACGTTCCTGTTCATCTTGTTAGTAGTAGTTCGCAAATCCTCTTCCAACATCGTCTGATCAACCTCCGTCCTGTCACCTTCGTTCATTGCGACATTCGTCACGATCTGTGACGTTTCCGTTGTCGTCTTGAGGTGGAGAGAGGATTTGTGTCTCTTGACAGGCAGCCCCCAACATCTCCCCTTTGTAGACAACGTGAGATTTACGGAATAGAGACAAAGCTTCCCTCGCTACCTCAGCGAATAACTTCTTGTCAATCCTATCATTTTGTTTAGATACGTTCATGTCTTGTATGCCTGACAACAACTGCTGGTTCATCTCATTTTGTTTAAGGCTACCCAAGCCCTGTATTGCCTCTAATTGAACCAGTTTTGAGTTCATCAATGCTAACAGGGATGACATATCCTTTACATTGTCATTTAGTGTTTCATACAGTTTTGTGAACGGTGTAAGAGAAATTGCCATGGCAGCGGTTAATGTCGTTAATAAATTGTTTAAAGGGACATGGCCACATGTCTCTTGATTCCTGATTTCGTTTCTCCCAAGTGGTTTTGCTATGTTGGTACTATAGCGTCTCCCCTCTCTTCTTATTTTAGGAAAGGGGCGTTCACCAATCGAAGAATCTGAAGTTTCCGCCTCTTCTGATGAAACATCTGAAGGAGAGCTAGTCCTTCTAATCACATGTGTTATTTCCCGTTTTCGTTGTTCTACATGATCCTGTTTAGAGGCCCTATTCTGTGAGATGGGCACATGTCTCTCCTGCGTCTGTAGACACCTCATAGGGGATACTGCCTCTTGTGCTTTATAGTTATTCGGTCTATCTGCTCCCCAAATGCCATGATTAAGAGCTGTGTCGTACATACGTACCTTTTTGGTTGACACATCAGTTGTGGAAACATTTCTTGGTGTCAAAGATGGCTGGTTATCACAATTCCTAGTTTTATTTAAGTTTGTTAAATTTTGCAGCACCGTAGACACCAATTCTAACGAGTTTCTTTTATCAAATGGGGGATTATCGTTTAACCCAGTCGTGCTACTCTCATTAAGCTCCTTCTGAGCGCTACCACACGTTTTCAAACCTATCGATGTTTCGTCTTTGTATAGACCATCTACACTGACCTTATTGTGATCAGAAGTGGTAGGTAGAGCCGAGCAAGCAAATGAGTCGTTGAAGTTTTCTATTGAATTGGGATTAGGTAAGTCAAGCATCATCATAGAGTCACTTACTTCTTTCATCTGAATCGAACGCTCCCAGGGCGACTCTGCAGGCATGGTATCAGCAACGTGATCGTCTTTTGGGAGAGCACCCGCTTTCGCACTCCCGCCCTCTTCCAGCCTCTCCACGGTGTCGATATCATCACAGCACGGATTGTGCAAAGCGTCCGTCTCTCCGCGCCGCCTCCAGTCAGCCGCATCATCAGCGAGTGTCGGGCGTGCCTCCCCCTCTGCCAGCGCCGCCGCGGCATCTCCCCGCGCGGGCTCCAACGCCGCAAACTCTCCCAAACGGCCATGTCCCACCACACTCGGTAAGTGAGACTCCATCGCATCTGTATATATGTGTTCGGGTAGTTCTTCCTCATTTAGTATTTTGTCACGCACTACCAATGCGTTGGACTCCGTCTCCATTAAGAGGGCGAACTCGGAGACCTTAAGGCAGCCAGTGGTAGCGCGAGATACTTCTGAGCTTATAGTAGAAACTGCATAGTTCAACTCTCCATTGTTCGGGGGCTGGGACTCTGCATCTGCCTCCTGGCATATATGATTAAACACGCCATCAAAGGCTTCTGTTGTTAGATCCACATAAGCTGGCGCATCTTGTTCAGTAGACTCTACTAGATCGGTTACAGAGCTACATGAAAAATATTGACTTTGTTGCTTTTTCCTCGACCGTTTTGCAATTAACTCTTGTGATTCATCCATGGATGCGGCCCTTTTTAATTGGGCTCTTGTTCTCGAGATTGTGAGTCTCGCTGTTAGGTTTAACGGATCCATAGCTTATAACGTTGACTCCCTGTTCACCTGTCGCCGCACGCCAAACAGCAAACAGTAGAAACCACAGCCCTTTGCACACAGGGCTTAGCGCCACAAGGGCGGGAGAGGCGGCCTTAAGTGCCAAGTGGACTGGGTCAGGTGACTCAGCCAGCCAGGTGGTTAAAGGCACAGGCACACGCACCTCTCTTCTTCAATGGTAGCAACAGCTTCCTTATCCTCCTTCCTCCACGCCACAGCAAACAGTAGAAACCACAGCCCTTTGCACACAGGGCTTAGCGCCACAAGGGCGGGAGAGGCGGCCTTAAGTGCCAAGTGGACTGGGTCAGGTGACTCAGCCAGCCAGGTGGTTAAAGGCACAGGCACACGCACCTCTCTTCTTCAATGGTAGCAACAGCTTCCTTATCCTCCTTCCTCCACGCCACAGCAAACAGTAGAAACCACAGCCCTTTGCACACAGGGCTTAGCGCCACAAGGGCGGGAGAGGCGGCCTTAAGTGCCAAGTGGACTGGGTCAGGTGACTCAGCCAGCCAGGTGGTTAAAGGCACAGGCACCTCTCTTCTTCAATGGTAGCAACAGCTTCCTTATCCTCCTTCCTCCACGCCACAGCAAACAGTAGAAACCACAGCCCTTTGCACACAGGGCTTAGCGCCACAAGGGCGGGAGAGGCGGCCTTAAGTGCCAAGTGGACTGGGTCAGGTGACTCAGCAGGCCAGGTGGTTAAAGGCACAGGCACACGCACCTCTCTTCTTCAATGGTAGCAACAGCTTCCTTATCCTCCTTCCTCCACGCCACAGCAAACAGTAGAAACCACAGCCCTTTGCACACAGGGCTTAGCGCCACAAGGGCGGGAGAGGCGGCCTTAAGTGCCAAGTGGACTGGGTCAGGTGACTCAGCCAGCCAGGTGGTTAAAGGCACAGGCACACGCACCTCTCTTCTTCAATGGTAGCAACAGCTTCCTTATCCTCCTTCCTCCACGACACAGCAAGCAGTAGAAACCACAGCCCTTTGCACACAGGGCTTAGCCACTGAAATTTAGCAGCAGACACAGAGGCCAAGCGGATGGCATCCACGGGCAAAACCATAATGGGCATGGTAATAAATGAAAAAATTATCATTGCACAAAGTGAACCTGAGGTTTGTAGCAACATGGGGCAAACCCAGTTAATGGAAATCCAAGGGGAAGCACCACAGGAGGAAAAGAACCTCTGTAGGTGGCAAGGGTATTTTTTAAACCCCTCCGAAAGCTTGTGGTGACAAGACAGCACTGGTAAACCAGTAATGCCTATAGCCCTGTTAAAATTAGCATTGGAACAATTGCATTATCCGGCACACATGTCGAAAGAGAATTTAGCAGCAGCGGTCAATGAAGACTGGTTTTTACCGAACTTAGTGGAACACGTTGCATTTTTTATGATGAACTGTATGATCTGCCAATAGTTCACAGCTGGGCATACACTAAAAGTGATTAGAGGAGTCATCCCAAGGACAAATGGACCTTTTCAGCACTTGCATGTCGATTATGTCGATATGATTCAAGTATGTAACGGGTACAGGTATTTAATTGTTGTGGTGTGTCCATTCTCTAGATGGATAGAATCAGGTCTATGTACACACCCAGACTCTACCTGTGCGGCCAAATATCTGGTGAGAGAAGTAATTCCCAGGTGGGGAGTGTGAGGTCATGAGGTCAAATAATGGGCCTCACTTTGTTCATGCAGTCTTCGCACAGATTAGCTTGCTGCTTGGTATAAAGCACAAGTTCTCGTCAGCGTATTACCAGCATGGTAAAGGTATATGTGAGTAGCTCAATGGCTTATTAAAGTAAAGGATAGCCAAGTTGAAGCTTACTCTAAAGAAGGGATGGTTACGCTGCCTTCCATTGGCACTGTATGCACTCAGAAACCAGCCTGGTTCTGACCATCTTACACGGCGCGAGATAGCAACAGGCAGAAGGATGCATTCTCTGCTGACACCCAGATACAAAGCTAGATATGATTCCCAGCCAACAGGAGAAATCTTAGGGTCTGAAAGGCAAAATTACTTGAATTGCATGACATCTTGTCTTACTGTCATTTCAGGACAGCTGCAGTGACGACAAAAAGGGTGTATGGCAGCACAGAACACAGAAGGAGATATTGCTACACACTCAGTGCAGAGTTTACGTGTTCCATCAATTTTTCCTGGAGACACGGTCCTGGTGAGAAACCTCACGAGAAAAAAATGGGACGAGCCAAGGTTCAATGGATCCTTCACAGTGGAAGACGTTACCCCATCTGCAGCCAAACTACAAGGAAGAAGAGCTTGGATTTTCCTGGGCGGCATCAAACCATGCATCGGAAAAGACCCCCTGCCCGCACTCCAACGCGTAGAGACTACAGACAATGGGGAAGAAACACAGTACGTGCAGACGAGATTCATGACGAGAAAGAAGGACGCATGACCAGCAAAACAAAAATAAAGAACTTTTGTGCAAAATTGTGGCTTATAATTGGACATTTCCTCTGAGCAAAAAAGGGGATAACGACATAAAACACGGACACTCTGTGCATCCTATTTGCAGGGTGAAGAAGAAAATTGTACGTATGAGCCACAACATACTCTGTTGACTTTGAACTTTGGACTAGTCACACTGAAGCCTTGATAAGAAAATAATATGCCAAAATGTGATCGCGGACACACAAATTGGAAGAAAGTACAGTATCCAGACTCATTCAAGAAAGGAGCTTTCACTTATGATGCCCCACATCAGCAGCGTCACTAAAGACATTCTGAATTACTGTGACCTAGTCTTGAGGTCATACCTGTCACTAGTGGGAAGGTTCACTAGCATCACTGAATTCCTTCAAGACCCTGAAAACGAAAAGACGATAAGGAGGCTGCTAACCATGATTGCCGAGCAGTTCCTCCTGCTTCCGGAATACAGAGAAGAAAAAACAAATGTCCCAAGCAGAAGGAGAAGCGAATAGGCTTGTCAACGTGCTATTCTTTCGTTTAATTGAAGACTGCCCAAATCTTGTCGGGAGACACACTGACGTCCTGATATTTCTTCGAGTTACAACAAACACAGAACGCTTGAGTATAATCCTGAACGGAATAAAAATTCAAGTTACTCTTCATGCATCAATGGTGCCTGTGCATCCGAAATGCTGTGCTCGTGGGTGCCTTTCATTCCGCCAGGTCAGACCTGGTGGAATGAAAGTCAATTGAAAGCACAACTCGGAGTTTGCTGGTCCGGATACAACGATACCTGCACGCTTACCGGTACCGTTGTATCCGGACCGGCAAGCTCATAATGAGGCCTAATGTAATAGTAAAGACTTCCGCTTTTCAATACTGTAGTTCTGGCCACAGACAACACCAGCATAATGCTCAAAAGATTTGATCAATCTCTTCCATTGTATAACAGGGTCACCAACCTCAGGCAGGAAAAACGTAGGTGGGGTACACTGTTGAAAAACATGTTAGTATTGACTGCGTAAAATTCTGAGAGTGTGTATCTCTTAACTTAAATTTATCATTTATTTTCTGCTCATAGATTATGCTTTATTCATCCACTCGTTTTCTATTTTTTTCAAATTGTGATCGTGGAGATCGGCCAAAATAATATATTTTAATTGCTTGTTTGCTGCTTAATTCAACTCTTCAGCTGATGACGTTTCATTTGCTGCTCAATTCAACTTTTCAGCTACTGACAACGTTTCATTTGTCCAATCTGCCTCATGGTGTTTAGTACTTCATATCACATGACCAATGTCTTTCACGTCAGTCTAGGAGTCGGGCGGTATACTTTAATTGTGCTCTTTCGTTACTTGTGCGCATGTGCGATGCCTCTGCTGCGCATGCGTGAGTCGCGCTGTATTTCATGTATTTTACTGAGACGGGTCCAGCAGCAGGTGAGCTTCCTCTTTGTCTTAATACATATCGGTTATGTCGGAGTATGCAACCGTTCCAAATAGGATCATTTACAAAACAGGATGCAGTCTGTCTGACAGGGTATATATGCCTTGTAATGGTACTTGCCTGCTGGTGGCCGCTGCAATGCCTAAAATGTATACAGTGGAGCGGCTTTGCTTTCACTTTCTGCAACCGCAACAGTGTGGCGTCTCGACACAGCAACCGGCAGGCAGTATATCAAGCCGGTAGTTGCAGCTCGGTGGCGTGTCTCGAAACAGCTGCAGGGCGGTGGGGCTCGCTAAGCAAAACCCTTGTCGCCACTTGTAGTGTGTGGTTATGAGGTGGATATGGATTGAATTACTGAAAGGGGGTTCATTTGTAGTTACACATCTATGAATATTCATAAGTAAAAGGAAACATCTGCCAGCCCCACCAGACTCCAACTCTGCTCTGCTTCAACCGACTCTCGCACGTCACTGGCTTCCATGGCGTGCCATCCCTCATGTGGTGAGAGCTCCGGTGTGAGTCCCAGCAAATCAGCTGAATACCACAGCTTTATTGCCTGAACCCCGGGCACACAATTATGCACATAGCCTTATTTAACATCTGGAAGGCCATCCTAAGCCTAGGCAAAGTTGGGAATAATGCCCCGCGCTCAAAGTAGCTTTTGTGATGTCTGTATAACTGTCTAATCTTTAATATTGCACCTTTGCACAATCTACTAGAGCCCAAAATGGACTCTGCCTACGCTCCAGTTATTAATATGTCTAATTGGACACTCGTATCCGTATTCGAAGATGCAAATGAAATGAAAACAATGAATTTAGTGAACATCGTTACAAGCACCTTTTCCAGACCGACTAACTCCGAGTATGCCTGTCAGGCTGTGAACAACCGGCAGGCCTGACCTGCAAGTAGTTCAGGCCCCTACCAGCAGAATAATCACTGAAGCATCAGCACCATTAGCAACGGTGCCAGTGCTTCAGTGATCCCATTCTATGGGGCTCTATGGAAATGGAAACATATTGTTCCGCCACCACCCATAATATCCTGGTATTACCGGGATATCGGTCAGTGGAAACGGTAAGCCGAGGTTGCCGGCGGCCGACCATCAAACCTCGTAATGAGGTCCTTTGTCTTTCAAAGTCCAATCTTTCTCTTGGTCAGTGTCAATTACTTTCTCCTCACTAATATTGCTTAGCTCTTGCTTATATTCTTCACTCTTCTTCCACTCCTTTTTACTACTGAGATGAGGAAGGACTCCCCAATACAGATCGGTATTCTTTTTACTTGTATGGATCTTACTGGAGCGAGTAGGAGTAGGTCATTCGTTATGGTAATTTTGTTCACTGAAACGAGTATGAGTAGGCCAATCATTATATACGCTTCGCTCACTGTAACAAGTATCAGTAGACAAATCGTTATATTCGTCTTCCCTAGTGGGATGATGATGATTATGCCAGTAATGTTATTCACTCTTCTCCTTTACTTGAACATTACTAATACAAGTATGAACAGTGACTTTGTACTTTCAGATACCCACCTGGGGCTCCTGCTCTGCCAGTTACCTTCTTTTGGGATCGCGTTACCTGGTACTTCTCAGATTGGATACTTTGCTTCTCTGCAGACTGCCCTCTCCACGGGACCACTAAGTAAGTGGTCTCAGCATTGTTAATGGACTTCCTAGTCCACCGGGCTTCAGTCACGCCACCACCTTTCTCTCGCTCACACCAGGAAGCTTTTACCAAGTGTTCGGCTTCCCCTTTGTCTCATTCTCTCACTGGTGAGTTTCTTGATCTTACATGCTGCAAGTCCTTCTCTCATTCAGCTGGGTCTCTCTCCAGCTGGTTCGAATCTCCTGGGCTTTACACTCTTCCTGGTCTCCTCCCCTTACTTTTATGACACTGCTATGGGGCTTCTCCGGCAGAGCATCTAAATCCTTCTTCTTTGCAATGATTGTATCTTGTACTGATCCCAGCCTTTTCTTTGTTTCAGTACTACACAAGTATATTACTTTGACTTGATTCAAGGATTCAACATGACAACAGCAAATGTGAGTGTGTGATGGTTTACAATTGGGTGGGTTAGAGAGTTTCTCTTCGGAACAGGAATCCGTGTCCCCAAGGAGGGAGTGTCTCCTGGTGAGGACCTGTTTGCCTGTACCCCTAGAGAGGGTATCCTGTAGCAGGCTAACCTTCCTAGCCTCACAGGGAAAGGCTCCCCCCATGGTGAGAAGTGACGGAATCCTGTAATTCGTCATACAGAACAGTATTCATGAGTACTTGTTGCTTCCTTTTTATATTTTATTTACCCTTGTTGGGTCTTAAAACCTCCACTGGGTTTTCACATCTTTTGGCCCGTGTGGGCTATCTGGCCTTTCAGGCCATCAGGATAATGTTTGGTTCTCACCTCCTTTTGACTGATTCCTTCAAATGCTTTCCAACCTATCTGGTTGTCTGGTTCTACCCCTCTTGTGGTATTTTCTGGGTTAGCCCCTCATGGGCTATTTGGCCTCTCCGGACATCTGGTTCTCACCTTGCTTTCTCCCCCTTGAGTGTTATTATCAGGTTCAGCACCCCAGGAGCTATTCGCCCTCTGCGGCCATCGGGTTCCTGCCTTCATTTCAACCCCTCATAGGCTATTCGGGTGCCTCACTGCCCTCTTTCTACTTCTCTCGATTGGCCACGTACCTGTTCTCCTAAGGTGGTGCTCATCAGACGTGGCGGCTTCTCGGTTTGTTGCAGAACCATGACTGTGATGGATTTGTGGTCGGGTAATCTTCTGTTGTCCTTGTGCCTGCGACCAACACAACGTCAGCATCGATACTTCTGAACGCTGGTGTGCCGCTTCGGCAGAAACTTGCTTCATCCTTTATTAGGCAGCCACGTTTAAAAGGCCCTGCCCACTATGGTACCGCTCAATCCCCATATATTTAACTAATACTTTGGATTCTGATTTAAAGGGAGGTGTTGTAACAGCTTTACTTGGGCATTCATTGTCCCCTGGGGGGTGGGGAAGAGGGTCACCTCCAGTGAGATCCCACTTGTCCTGTCACCTAATGGATGTTAAGCGGAGTGGGATCACCTCCCTAGTCCTTGGGTACATCTTGGGGAGAAGGAATGAATTTCCAGGATTTGTAATATCTCCCAGTCCCCATGTATGCATCAGAGGAAGCGTGTGTGCACAGTTGAGTTCTGCAAGGAAAATGACAGACCAGGGGCTGCTCACGCCCATGTGTAGACCAGGACTACAATCCACATTCCTGCCATCAACTTGACTTGTCGATGGGAAAAGTTCCAACTATCATTGACGGGAGGCTGAACTCTATGTAAGAACATCTGTGGTAAGAAAATATATACCATATCTATGGAGAGGTCTATGAGGGTTGCCATTATGAATGGCCCGCTGTGACTTTCACATCTTCAGGATGAAGAGGCTATTCAACCTCGCATCATTGGAGAATGCTCATCATCCCCCTTTCGGAGGAAGTTAAGGAGCCCCTTCCTCTAGCAATCATTCTCATGATGGCCAGTACTCAAGCAAGAGCTGAAGCACAAGCTGTGCAGATAGAAACTGGAGAAGAATCCAAAGATGAACCACTATCAAATCTCATATTCACTCAAGAACATGTACGGAAGAAGCATGCCGATGAGAAGATATTCCACAAGAATCAAGTGTTATAGATGCGGACTACCCTTCCCATATGAAGACAATGTGAAATGTCCTGCATTAGAGCACAAACAGAGCAACTACGACAGAGAGACACACCTAGCGAATGTGTGCAACTCCAAATCCATGAGGCATTAAGTGAATGCATACAATCCTGTGCCTACAATGCTTGTTATGAAGGCCAGAAGAGAACTAGAGATCCATATTCACCAAGTGATGGGTTGTCCACCGTTGCTCACTGGTTCACAGTGAGAGTGATGACAGTGTACATGATGGCTGATCTGGTAAACTCACAGGGAAGTGGCAGTGATGTGTGGGTAAGAGACCATGTGGCAAACTTCCACAGAGACATGGGTTCAATGTTGTACTTCATATGCATTTCTTCTACAAGATGATGAAACTGACGACCCTAATGCCATCTGAACTGAGAGTTTTTCAATGGACTGTAATGGTCAGGTAATAAACCACGGCAAATTTAAAACCACGCTTCAATACAAAGATAGAAAGTTACCATCGGAAGTTCACATCCACCAAGGATGGGAGCAATATTCAAGGGAAAACAATGGCGATAGTTATGAACCTCGCAGCTGTGATATATAACATGCAACCTTCACATCCGATCATAAACCAATTTCCTTCTTTCTTCTAAGGGATGGAGCATCTCAAAGTTCATCCAGTGGTGCTACACATTGATGAATCAGTGGTGCTAGTAACCCGCCATCCTCGATGAATACCCATTCATCTTCAATCACGAGTGGAGAAAGAAATCAACTGTTTACTAGCCACTTATTTCATTGAACTGATATCAGGTCCCACTCCATGGGTTTCTCACATCGTAAACTTCCCGAAGAAAAGTACGATCAATGACATACGTCCCTGAGCGAACACGAGGCAGGGGAACAAGGCCATCATGCGAGAAAGACATCCACAAATGCATCTTAAAGGCAAGATAAGTATGCTCAATGGGAGACAAGTGTTCTCAAAGCTGGACCTCAACAAGTGGTATCACCAGATAGAACTGGATGTGCAATCAAGGTACATACCCACCTTCTTCACACACCTGGGTCTGTTTAGGTATAAGCACCAATATTTCAATAAAGCATTTGCAAGCTGATCAGACACATTGGGAACTGTGTCAATTACCAGGACAACATTTTAATATTTGGGTCCACACTGGAACAACATGATCAGGCACTGCAACAAATGTGTGCACTGCAATAGTGACAGCAGGTTTGACGTTCAATGCGGAGAAGTGTGCAATTCACACGTCTCATCTGAAATTCTTTGGACATATAAATGCTCACAAAGGCATGAGACCCAACCCAGGGAAAGTAAACGCCATCTCAGAAATCTCACCTTCCAAGTACCTTAGCTATGTCCAGTCCTTTCTGGGTATGGCTAGCTACTACAGCAGGTACATCAAGGACTTTGCTACCACAAGCATGCCATTGAGAGAACTCACCAAGCAAGGTATGGCATTTCAATGGTCCTGCCTGTGTGAAGATGCCTTCCAACAAATCAAACAGGATATTGCCACCACGGATCACATGGCATACTTTGATCTGGCTTCATTCTCTGATGTAACTGTGAATGCCAGTTCTGTTCACAAGGGTGCAATACTTGCACAACATAGACCAGGAAGGGTATCTCTGAGAGTGGTGATCGTTGATACCAGCAAGAGATTATCAGACACCAAACAACGGTACTCTCAACCGGACAAAGAAGGGCTTGCTGTGATCTGGGCATGTGAAAAATTTCACATGTTCGTGTTTGGAAAACTGTTCAAAATAGTAACTGACCACCAGGCCCCATCACCATTAACGGAAATTGTGAAAAACCTGAAGGTGTTTCATGACTCGGTCCCCGGGGATCCCTTATTCAGGTGGCCAGGGAAGGGCCATTGCTATTAGATCCTGACCCTTGGGGTGGACAAGTGAGGGAGGATCACCTTGGTAGGGGGTCCTCGGGGAGTGGGGAGGAGCCAATGGAAGATGAGACATGGTATCCTCCATTTCCTGACAGTTATTTCCCTATATTCCCCATACCTTTGGTGGTATACTACAACTCCCAAATCTCGTCTCCTTTCCTAATCAGCCCAACTTCTGAGACGAGGAAGACTGAGACTAGGAAGATTCCCACTAGTTACATGCACTGGCCTTGTCCCACTAATAAGGTCAGGCAAGGTCAGGCGCTCAGTCACAATCACACACACTTGAAACTCATGGACCACTATCCAAACTATAAAAGGAAGGGCAGAGAAAGACACAGAGCGGGAAACAGGTGCCAAGAATGAAGGCAAGCTTGATGGCGTAACAGAGGAGCAGCTGAGAGAGAGCTGCCGAGAAACAGGCCAGGGAGAATGAGACGCTGACAGGCTGCAAGTCGAGGCAGGAGAAAGTGTTGCATGGGAGCCGAGTCTCTAAGAAGATTGGGAGTTCAGAGAAGGAAGCCAAGGGGCCAGCTAATCCCTTTCCTGCATGCACCAGCAAACTGCTGGTGTCCTCCCCGGGGCCGCAAGGCCGACCCAGGAGTGTCTGAGGGGCAGGTGGGCGAGATCTTGACCTTGACAAGCTGAAAACAAAAGGATGCATGTTAGCAATCATAGCCGGTGAGTTCAAAGAAAGGAGGAGCCCGGTTTGTGATACGCGCAAATGTGGAAAGCTACAGTGTTCCATGCAAGGCTACGTGTTGAGAGACAAAGACATTGAACTGAAAGTTAGAATGTATTTAGCTGGCGAGGGAGCCAATGAGAAACAAAGTAACTGAGCAGTGCCGTGTGAGAAGGCACATTGTTCAACGCTTCTCGAAAGATAACAGAACAGTGAATAATGCAAGTGAAATGTGTTGAAAGCCATTGAAGGAAAGGGCACAAGGGAAAGAAATCCCGAAAGGCTAATGTGAAAGTGAATTGATATTTTTTGTGAAATGAGGAACAGAGTGGCTGTGGGCCCATCCTTAGGAACTATATGCTCTGGTGAAAAAAGGCCCATTCTGCGAAACCAAGTTCAAAAGGCACGGACATTAGGAAATCAAACGTATTGTGAGAGTGGTCATGCATAGGGGTGAGAATACTGTGCGGTTGCGAAAGTCTCTGGCAGGGCAATAATGATAAGGACCCTGCTGTCAGAGTGGTCACGCATGGGTGTGATCATACTATGCAGTTGTGAAGGTCTTTGACAGGTGAACATTGTGAAAGAGAATTACAAAGGTTGGGAAAGGGAGTTTGCCCCGAGCTCTGCAAAGCAGAGCCGTTTAGCTGGAACGTGTTTCAGCCATAAGCAGAGCTGTTTAGCTGGAAAGCATTTCAAGCATGTTTATGTGTTTGAAGACAAGCAAGGGAAGCCTGTGGAAGTAACTAAGAAGGAACTTTGCGAAAAGCTATTTGTTTGAGAATTGTGATGTCGGGTGAGGGGAAACCCGAAAAAATCCATTGAAGAGAACTGTGATGCATATTGACTGACAATGAAATAGGTGTGGAAAGCCTAACAGATTTATGAGAAGTCTTTGAACTGTGCATACTACCCACCTTAAAGGAACTTTGTAAGAATCCCAGTGTACTGAACTTGGGGAAGGGAGTGGTGAGCCACTTTCATTGCCATTCTGACATTCTTTTGACACTCTTATTTTAATACATTTTCCCACACTTAGTTATTGTGCAACGTGAGGGCAAGTATAGGTTTATGACACAGACTTTTCCTTTGTTTGACTGACTGACATGGACCATTTAATTTATCTTTGATGGTAGAGACTACTCCCATTATAGGATTAGGGCCAGCTAGAAAGTATCCAACCCGAGACAAACTTGATAAAGGTGTTGAAACATTTACCTTTTGTGTCTGTGTTCTTACTTGTGATACCATGTGCCCCACAAAATCCACCATGCAAAATGCTGCCTTGCATACAGCTATGGGGCCTTTGCTTGCATGATTATTTCAAGCTGGGAAAATAATACAATCCAGCCAACTTTCTGTCCAGACATTCCCTATCTGACCAGGCACGTGGTCCATCCATCGCAGAGGAATATGTCAGTTTCATCACACAGACCTTGGACCTCTGCCTAGGTCCCTCATCAGTGAATATACGTGCCAGGATGAAAGTGATCAAGTACAAGAACTTATAGCATCCAGACAGTGGGACTCTGTGACCCCAGAGGGTTGTCAAGTGAGTGAGATATCAGTGGCAGACCTGTATGCCTTCAAGCAAGTACAAGATGAACTAACTGTCTCTGCTGAGGGGATCGTCATGAGGGACACTCGCCTGATCATTCCTTTTGCCCTTTGACAACAAATAATGGATCTCACTCAAGCGGAAAATCGAGGTGTGGTCGCAACCAGGCTCCAGATTAAAGATGCACTGTGGTTTCCAGAGCTCAATGGGCTTGTGGAACACACTATACAATCCTGTTGTCTGGGTCAATGTACCATGAGGCCTGAGAAACCTGAGCCGCTGTAGATGTCTGAGCTGCTGGAGACTGTATAACAAAAGGTCCCAGTCAACTTCCTTGGTCCTCCAAAGGAGGGAAAAAGTACTTGCTAGTAGTCATGGACAGAAACTCATGGTTCTCCCTGGCGCAGGTCACATCGTCCACATCGGCGACTGCAGTAATTCCTGAACTGGACAACATCTTCTCGGGAGGGGGGGGGATTGCATAAGTCCTCAAGTCAGACAACAGTCTTCCCTTTAGCGGGATATAATTTGCCTGTATCATGTGCTGCATGGGTGTTCATCACCGAATGGTAACTGCCCTGTGGCCACTGGCCAAAGGAATGGTTGAGAGATCCAGGGGCAAACTTAGTAAGATGGTGCAACAAAATCAGCAAAGCATCATGTCCCTCAATCAAGCGCTGTGCAACATGCTGAGAGATTACAGGAACCCACCTTGCAGCACTGGGAAATGCCCAGTATAGCTGATGTGTGCAAGAAAACTAAGGAAGAGGTTACCACACATACCGACCACAGAAGAAGTACTCCATCAAGAAGTAGCCATGGCTGACCACGATAGAGGCATTAAGGCATATGCAGATAAGAGAATACATGTCTCCCATACATATGGGGGATCGGGAGCTGATTCGCTGCCACCAAGTGAGAAAGTCAGTCTCCATTTGACCCAGTGCACATGTCAGTAGCTCACATCAAGGGGTTAGTGGTGACTGCGAGAACTCTAGATCGGGTGATTACTCGCAATTTGTCTCAATTTAAGAAATATATTGTGAAGAGTGAGGACAAACGAAAGGAATAACCTCATGGGGAAGAAGCATCATCTAGCATGGGACATCCGGAAGTGAGTGAACAGATGAACACTTCTTCTCACCCTGTCCGAGGCATCAGGGAACCTGTGCATCCCAGTGAAGAGATTTGAGAACAAGGAGGTGCTATCTCGCCAGAAGGTACTTTGTTCGGCCGCGGGCGGTGTCGTGTCTTGGCACTAACACTGATTAGTCACAGCTGATGTGATGCGCCTCATGTACTGTGACACAATGGCATGGAGAGCGGGGCGCATGTGCAGCGGAAGGGGAGTGTGCAAATCTAGTTTGCATGTTGTAATTCAATGAAGATGTTCACATTCACTCTGGCTCCATCCGATTCTCCACCTCCGTTACCTGTGGGAACAGCGCTCTGCAACACCACACACAGCTTCTTGTAATACTTGGCTGAGGCCGTCTGACAGATCAAGGTAGTCTACTGTATACATGTGAGCTAATGCAATGGAAAGTGGTGACTAACAAGGACTTGATGACCATGTCATTTGGGCAAGGGAAAGGGGTGCGGGCAGGGGAAGGGAATGGGATTGATTTAAGTGTTTAAGAATGGAGTAAAAGGGGAATGGAGGTCTAAACGTTAATTGTATTGAAGGGGTGTACATGGGCATTAATGATCTGTTGCAAAGGAAGGATAACGGAAGGTGCTGGGTAAAGGAAATAGGGAAATGAGACAGAGATACAAATCTGGAAATGTAGGTCAACAGGTTGAGTGACAATTGTTGAGATCTGTACCTGACCTGCAGGCCCCCACACCCAACAATTGGGCTGGTTCAATCCCTTTTTTTGCCGAAGTGATGCATACTTGCTTTATGAACATATGTTTTAATTAAGACTGACATTTTGTAAGCTTACTTTGTCATGTGACTTGGTGTTTTGAAAGTACTCACAGTTGTAAAGACTTGGATTATAGTTCTAGTTGGTTTTCATTATAATAATAATCTTAGTCTGTACATTTGTGTGCACTTTCAGATGTTTTCCCTGAGGAAACAGATGATTAAGAGGCATCCCTCTTGCAGATACATTGGTGCTTTGAAAGCCAGATTTATTGAACAGTGTATTAGTCTAGTCCTTGAATAAAAATGTTGCAGAAAATGTTTTGTTGGTTCTAATATTGAAGACGGAATAAGAGAAGATAAAATCTACTCTGCTCTCTAAATTTTAAAATGTTGAACCAACGAGACAGGACTCCAATTCCAAATGTCCACACTTCACACGTTTTGTGATCCTAAGCAAAGCACTTTTCATCACTGTGCCGCATTTTCTTTAACTAACTTTAGGGAAAGTCTCACTCACATGGGTTTATAATCTATAGTGCTAATCCACAAATAAATAGATTAACCATTTACATAATTTGTACTGCTGGGGAGGCAGGATGCAAAGTGAGGGTCTTTTGTTGTGGGGCGGTGGGTAGACAGGGTGCCAGGTATGCGTTTTGTGTTATGGGCTGGAGAGGCAGGAAGCCAGGTGTGAGGAATTCGACCATCCGCACGGGAAGTGTGACCTCGCCTGGGTTTTTTGATTTTTAAAAAATTAAAATTAATGATCGAGATCAACCTCCGAAAATGTGTGGGGCTAATCCGCACACATTTTCTAATGCTCACCAAACAAGAACCACATAGTCCAGTGTACTCTGGGGGACACAGCCTACAGGCACAATCCTCCCAGTCACATTTGACAGGTGACAGTGAGGGGTGCACAAATACATCGAAAGGAGAAGGGCAACACCTTCCTCCTCCGATGGCCAGCCTAATTAAATATCAAAGGCTCTGTGGATCTGCCCTGTTCTATTGTCTAAGTTCTGTGTGGTGGCGGCACATACTGATGAGTTAATTGAAGCAGGCCTGTAAATAGGCCTGATCACAGAACTCAACAATGGGCAGGAAAAGTAACACCTCTTTGATATGCAATGTGACAACTTGAAGCTAGTTCCCATCCTTCTGTATGAAGGACAGGGAATGGCTCAGTTAACCAGAGAGACACTTTGATCTACAACAGACAGGAAGATGGGTGGGACTTAGGAGTACATGGTGTCACCCCTTACCTTTCCTGTTGCAAAGCACTCTGGTCCTGACCTCATGCATTCCAGAAGATTGGTGGTGGGGACCCAGGATTGGTTCCTTAAGGTAGGCCTAGCCCGCACAAATCAATGGGGCCCATATGGTGTCAAAAGAGAGCGGAGCACCTCACATAACAGAGATCTGAAGGCTTCACCAGAAGCAGGAATGAAGTACTCAGCATTGGGCCCCGGCTGAAGGTACAGTCTACCTTACAGCTTCCGACAGTAAAGAAAGGATAGGACTTCCAAGAGGGAAGCAAGATCCCTCCCTTAAACATCTCTCAGGGAACAGATGGAGATACCGGACTCAAGAGAACCCTTCCAGCAGCTCCATAACTGGTACCCAACCAGCACCGAGAATGCCCTGCTAGGTTCTGCCAGCAAGCTTCCGATGTGGGAAGTGCCAGAGTCTCTGAACAAAGGACAAGGCCGTTGCCTGCAAACACTCTCCTCAGCTTTGGGCCATCCACCATGAAAGGATGCCACAAGCCCTGCAAAGAAGCTAGGAAGAGTGCCACACAAGCATCAACTCACGTCCATCTTTTAAGGATAGGCAGTCAAGCCCTCGAAACCGCAACCGGCTGCACCGCTGACTGTTGTCATGCTGCAGTCACGCAAGCCATCCGAAGCGCATCAACCAGCGTTCCACATCCGTCAACCAGCACCGAGACAATAATACTTGACCCTGAGCCGCTGTGTAGGCCAGCCTGCAGCCATCTGTCCAGCCTCGCTTGCCAAACTGCCTGCTGCCTGATACCCGCAGCTGTCTCCCATCTTGAACTCTGTCTCAAAAGCTGCAAAGCGTCCTGGAACCAACTCGATGCTGTTGAGCACCAAGAACATCTCAAGCACCAGGTACATAGTGGTTCTGTCCCCCTGGTCCTTCTCCAAAAGCCCCTAATGACATTTAAGACCCCTTGGTCCCTTGGTGCTGACACCAAATAACCTTGAACAGTTAAGACTGATTGCTTTACCGATTACCCTCGTGTCAGTATCCAGAGTGCATCCCCTTTCTTCGTGATACTGTCTGTCCTCTGTGTTCCTTTACAGGGTGGGTTGTATTTTGTAGTGTGCTAGAACTGTCTGTTGTAATAATAATAAAGTGGATACTTGTATACAACCTTGACTAGACAGTCTCTTATCATTGGGTAATAATTGTATTTTTTCTGTGTTGCAACTAAACAACGATCCACAACCTTGTTGAGATAAGCCTGCCGTTCCATCCACATTACCAAAATTGGACAAGGAGGTTTATAATTGACTTGTGTTCCAATCTGTATGGATCTCTTCTGGTGTAGTAGAGGTGTGGGGCTGATTGGTGGTTTAGAAACAGATATTCATCCCTGGACCACTGGTACCCCGGAAGTTGATTCGTCACACCAGGTACTTATCTTTTGCCATGCCAGGTCATGCTTGGTTGAGAGCAATGCCAGACCCTCTGGTTCAGCTATGGTTCCACTCTGCCAATGAATTCCCTAGCTTTGCCACCTCTTTAAATAGCTCTAAAACTAAAGGTGGGATTAGTTGGGCTAGCAGGAGATGTAGCCTGCTATCAAATTGCAAACTGGGATGCTAGGTTTGGCATTTGGGAAAGTCTCTCACGGTCAGGGTCTCTAATAAACCATAAATATAACTGAAACAAGTTTGCATATAAGGAAAGTAATTCCAATGATGTCTGTTACACGTACCTGAGAATGTGTGTGTGGGGGGTAAGTTTATTTGTGGGCTTGTGCCACTTCATCATGGGCCAGACAATGATACTCCCTCCCCCATAGGTCAAAGGTTTCGAGTCCTCCTCTCAATATCAGCTAGCTCAGAAACATCCAAAACAGCAATAGTACTGGGATACCAAAATACAAATGTCCATCATTAAACTAAAAATACAAATTCAGTAATCAAAAACCCTATAAATCATATAATGAAATTGGACATTCTGGGCCTCATCACGAGTTGGGCGGTAGCCCTTAAATGCTGCAGTTAAATGGCCCAACTTAACACCTATTTTCAGCTGCAATTAGCGCGCGCTAATTGCTCCGAAAATGCCTCATTGGGTCCAATGGACCCAATTGGGAATGGGGAATACCCATTACTGCCCAACCCTTGAACTGGTGCTAACAGCGCCGGACCGGGTGGCAGTAACATTATTAGCCCGGGAGGTAATACCGCCGGGATACCGCCAAACTCGTGATGAAGCCCTCTGTGTCTAGAGACAAGAGGGGTCACGATAATATTTTCAGCATCTAAGTCAAGTTCACTGAAAGTGTCTTACATAAAAGGTACAGTGGGTTCTTGCTAGTCACTGGGGCCCCTTTATCAGACCAGGGATACAGACTCACTTCAAATACCTTTTAGATTTGTTCTCAGGGATCGACAGCTTGGAGCCAGGCATCTAGGTGCTTTACAACGGTTTCAGTCAGCATTGAGACGTTTCAAGCCAGTTGTCCTCCATCGATTGTGTGGATGGCGACAGTAGAATCAGTTTGAGAAAGTAAAGTAATGCAGTGCAATCATGCAGTGGTGAACAACTTGAACCAGCTGAACAAGAGGCAAGCGATGATTGAGTCGATATCTCAAATCAGTTGAGTCAGCTCGAAAAGGACCAAGGAGGCAAAATAGGTCTTCAGTGGAGATCAGCTAAAAAACGGCTGGAGTGCAGGCAGGCAATGGTCAGGTCAGTGTTGGCTCAATAGCATCGAAATCGGTTTGAGAAAGCTGTCATTCTCATAGACAGCTCCTGTTGCTTGCATCAGCTCAAAAACATTTAAAAGTGGCAGAGAGTGCCCAGAGCATGTGCCAAACTTCTGGTTGATGCAGCACGAGGTCCAGGGTGTCCAGGGGTAAGGTGGATCCTTGTTCTGCACTTAACAGCCAGGAAGGTTACAGCACAGCACTGGGAGGGTCCGTCACCTCCAATCAGCAGGTTTCTGAGTACTGCTGGTCTCAGCTTTCACCAGGATTTGTCCAGACAGCATATCACTTCCAATGTGCCTCTCGGAGATGATTTGGTCCTTTCTTGGAAGTCTCTCTACACCTCTAAAGATGAGAACTTTGGGACATACTGTTGCCCCCAATAAAGTTGCAGTTGAAATCCCACTTCTGTGGCCTGAATATGATTGAACAGGAGGGGTGGTCTCACTCCCTTAAATAGGCAATCTGCCACAACAGACTGGCACATTCTAGCCTTCCTTAAGAGGTCCAATCCTATAAGTCCATATTCATAAGTGACAGTGGGTACCCCAGAGAAAACATCTACTCAGCCCCTACAGGAATCCAGTGATTAGAGGAGATTAACAGTAAAAGACAGCACACAAACGTACCAGATATGCAATGGCGCGTACCTTTGGAAATCTTAAGTCACGATTCAGGTGTCTTGACCACTTCGGAAGAGTGCTACACAACATAGACTATGTACTGCTGCAAAATATAGCACTCATGCATATCTTGCAAACTGAGATGTGCCAATATCTGCAGCACAAACCACCTGTCCCGCATGATGCAGTTGACAGTCCAATGGAACCAGGGGCAGCCATATGAGATGACATAGTTGCTAGATTTTTCTGCTGAGCCTGCTTGCATGCTGGATAGTCCCTGTGTCAGACACCCTTGTGAGTGAAAGTTGAAAGATAGTCATGCCAATGGCCATTGAATGTATGTGACATGCACATGTCCTCATGGGCGAGCCACACATGCATCATAGTTATCCACTTCCCGTTCCCTCACCATCAATGTGACACTTGGAAGTATGATGGTCACTGGAATGAGACAGCAGATTAAAACTTAGGACCGGTATGGAACCCTCAACCCCAGCATGCACAACCCCTTACACGGATACGGCACAACTCTATATCACATAGAAATGAGCCCTCAGAGAATTGAGACAATACATAGCTACAACAACCACAGCCAACAAAACACAGAACTAAGGTCAGTCACCTGTGGGCATGCCACTTGCTGTGCCTGAGGGTTCTGACCACCATTGGCACATGCTCTCCACCTGTTGACTCAGCTGATGGAACACTGCGAGGTGTGGAAGAGATTGGGGGATTCAGGTCCATTGAAGACATAGGAGCCTGTGCCCCACCTGGAGCAAATCACCATTGTACCAACATGCCGGTCAAGGGCAGCCACTATGTAGTTAGCTGCACGCATGGCCTCACAGTGCTGGCACATTTGTGGTAGGACATGCCTACCTTCTGTGCACAGCAGGCAGTTGAGAATTTCTGCCAACGCTTCCTTGTGTGTGCTGACCTGTTCGTCTGTGAGAGTACTGGGCCTCATTACGAGTTAGACAGCATTGCCGGAATACCGTCCAACTGAATGACTATTTCTGCCACTTTGTCCAACGGAATTACTGCCAGATTTTGATTTTAAGGAATTTGTTACGCGCTCGAAGCGAACCAAACCGTATAATGGAGCAGATTACGTCTGCTGAAAACACATTATCAGAGTTGTATTAATACCTGCATTCCATCCAAGCGTGCAAACAGTTCCAACGGGCCCAAAATAACAAACTGTATTTAAACAGAAACGTTTTCAGGGCCTTGCAGAATTTAAGCAGGGAGTCCAAGGTCCTAATTTCCCTGAGTATACTGTTCCAGAGTCTAGGACCAAAAACAGAAAATCTTCTGTCCCCTCAAGACACAAATGTAGATGAGGGGATAACTAGCAGAGCTTGGTCCCTTGAACATAAATATCTGGATGGTTGATAATGCTTGAGCTTATCCCTCAGGTAATCCGGTGCTAGATGGTTCAGACACTTAAATACCAGACAAGCTACCTTAAATTTTATACGGTCCTCAACTAATAACCAATGAAGTAAGCGACGTGAGGGAGAAACGTGAGAGGTTCTATTTAGTCCATAAATTAGCCTAAACGCTGCACTCTGCGTCCTTTGTAGTCTGTTCAGCTGCCTTTTTGTAATACTCACCAGTTGACTGTTACAATTAGTCTAAGTGGGCATGTGTGAGTGCTCCCACCACCAGAGCATGATCCTCTCCTGGAATATATGGGAAGGTTTGCCGGAGAAGTCTCAGGGAGTGAAAAATAGCTTTCACCTTGGCTCCAACCTGAATTTCACTACCCAAGATATCCTGCCAGATGCAGCCAAGGTTTATAACTTTAATTGAAAACTTAAGTTCAACTCCCAAAAACTTGGGGAGTGACTTTTTTTTTTTTTTTTTTTTTTAAATGGTGGCCGAAAGGTGCTTAGGGCCAAACAGAAAATGTTCTGTCTTGGCTGCATTCAATTGCAATTGATTGGAGGCCACCCACTCACTAATCTCCTGAAGACATTCACACAAAGGTTTCCTCGACCTTGTCAATTGTAATAAAAATCTGAGTATCGTCAGCATAAGATTGGAAACGTATTCCATGATGTCTCAGAATTTCCATGACCAGTCGTAGATACAAATTAAAGAGAATTGGCGACAACGATGTTCCCTGTGCAACCCCACATTCCATAGTACTAGGGTCTGATGTAAAAGCTCCCAGTCTAACACATTGTTGACGCTTCTCCAAAAAAGATCTCAACCACCGAATGGCGTGCTCTGAAACTTTCCCAACCGTCCTCAATCTGTCTAAGGGGATAACATGATTGACGGTATCAAAGGGCTGAAAGGTCAAGCATCACCAAAAGTGAAAGCTAGCCCTGATCAGCCACCTTGAGTAGTTCGTCATAAACTGCTAACTTAGCCGTCTCCGTACCAGATTTTGGATGGAACCCAGACTGCAAGGGATCTAAGAGTAACTCCCAAGTGGTGGTGGCGGTGCAGAGCCTCATTTGTTATAAGTCCATACGACTATGGGGCTTTTTTGGTGGTATTAACGCAGCAGTAATTCCGCCATGTTAATTCCGCCGACATTTGCTGTCTTTTGCCGGCAAAGAGTTGGAGGATTTACCTCCAGTATGATGCTGGAAGTAAATCCTCCACTACACGGCCATACTCATAGTATGGCGGAGCGGGAAAATTGGTGGTAATTCCATTACCGCCGATTTTTTCCCACTCCGCCATACTTGTAATGAGTCACTGTGTGCTTGCTGTGGTCACTCAACTCCTGCCTGGTTGCTCTGGCCTCCAGTACCATGGCCAACCTGCAGTATGCTACTGCCTGAGATAGCCCTACAGTACCCTACCCCAGCGTCACCTGCTCCTCCCATGATGAATTTGGGCTTTTGCATTGCTGGTTGGGCAGTTTATCCTCCGTCTAAGGCAGCGTGGTGCAGGTATCTGTTGCGAGGACCGTGATTTGGTTTCCCTATTATCATTGTTACTATCAGCCTGTGAGGGGAACAGTGTTTCCAGCTCACCAAGCAAGTGCACAGTCCTCAAGTGGTTCACATGACTTACAAAATAACCAGCTATCCCCTGGGTCTGTGATTTGTCAATGTAAGATCTGCACACCCTCCTCTCACCCTTAAGTGGCGGCATGCTAGGATCGTCTACTGCTGCTTGGCCTCCATTGGCCTCTGCATTCGTGGGGCATGGGTGACATGAAGCGTCAGGAGATTCACTCATGCGTCATGTAGACATCAGGTACATGTCAAATACAGGGCTGTCGATCCGTCCGATATTGGGTGACTGGTCCCTTGACACTGTTGATGGCCACAAGAGTCCAATGGCAACCTCAGCTGGTGTCAGCATTCTGTGCTCTGCGGCCATGCTCTGCCTCATGGCCACCCTGACTGCCCTTGGATGGCATTCGGGGGGAGCGGAAAGATTGCGGATTATCTTCTGTGGCTTTCTAGTGCTACGGGGTGTTGTGATATGAGCTTTCCTGCGTTGTGTGGGTTTTGGAGTGTTATTGCGCCTATTTTTTTTTTTAAGCATCGGCATGTGTCTTGCGCCATATACACACTGAAATGCGAGCATTTGGGGGATACGTAGGACACATGCTTATTGCGTCAAACGTGCCTTTGCCTGCTGTATTCCCTTTCTTGCGCAACGCATGTTTTTAAGGAAATTTGTCATGAGGCTTCGTACATGGAGTGGAAAGGCACCCACGCTTGTAATGCATTTACGCATAAATCTGCTGCTACGTCTCCCAGAACTAATATTGAAACCCCTTCTCCGGTTCACGGTGGCCCTAGAGGGGGCATGGAATCATCATGGGGAAGCTGCGTGCTCTGCTTCTGGTGGGGGGATTCAGTGGGTTCTCGCATACATTTGTTGTGTGGGGCTTGGGTGTCCGTAGTCACTTGCAGAAATGTCTATGTGGCCTGTTTTTATTTGGGGGCTATTTATTACCTGCCTTCCAGTGACGGAGCCAGGGGGTGAGGGGAATAGAGGGTGGCCACCCCCCTACTCCCCACTGGCTCCTCCCTGGTGCCCAGTGTCCCCCCCAGCCTCCGCCCCTTCTGGAACCAAAATCTGGCTCCACTGCTGCTGCCTGGGGTATTCTTGGTAGACAGACTGTGTGAAAGGCTGAGGAAACTCATGAGAAATTAGCTCTTTATGGCTTCCTGAATGCAGATGTAGTTGTAGAAGGTGAAAGTGCTGCTAATCGGGTGCAGCTGGCAAAAACGACGTTGTCTGGTTTCCAACTTTACAGCAGAAGAGAGATAAGCAAGGGTGCTATCCCCCGTAAAATACGTGGTTGAAGGCAGGAATGCCACCAGTGGCATTTATTACTGGAAGCATTGTATTGCCGACAAAATGATCAAGCATGCGCACTAGGGGAGCCAGCCCTTTCTTTACTTAATTATATTGTGATATTCATGGTTTCGGAGGGGACATGGGCAGTTTGCAACCTCCAGCAGATGCTCGGATTTGTCAGGGTGCAATTCCTTGAGATATCTTAAGGAAACAATGTATGCAGGGCCAAACAGGATTTTACCCTCCTCCGAAGTTATCCGTTACCTGCTACAACCATCAAAATACTCATTAAGTCAATATGTTTACATGGGCATTTCAGGACCAGCATTTCAATGGCAAAGTAACCGCACAGCAACTTTAAGGTTGAGAATTCCTTCTCTATCTTATACATACCATTAGCTTGATTGACACCCATCCCCCACCACATCTCGACAGGTCACCACATTGCGCCCCCTCTTCCAAAAGCTCAAATGCCACCTGTACTTAGCCCAGGTCGCTGCATAGGGTACACATATATACCTCTGTGGGGTGTAATCAAAGGCCCCGACCCAACCAAACTGAAGGGCACTCTGGGAAACTGACCTTTCACATCAGAAATGGGCCCATTAAGGCATTCTGTGGGGTTTCTGCAAATAACACAAGGAAGGGCCATGTGAAAAAGCCTACCTGTCATTACAAAAGGAAAAGCAGCATTTTAATTCACAAAGTTAGAAGAAATTCAAAGGTCCCTTTCACATGAAAAACAGGAGTTTTAAACACTGACACAAAACCGGCTTTGTGTGTGTGTTTGCAAGTTAAAGCCATGAGAAAAATGTCCCTCTGCCAACATAAGGATATCAGGGAAAAGACAAGGGGCCTTATTACGGCATGATATGGCATGATACAGCATCTCACTTCCCGGTAACACCAGGGGATTACAACCCCGGGGTTCTGGAAAGTCAGGTGCAGGGAAATCATAAGTCATAAATTAAAAACAGTGCTGGTAATTCTGTGACAGTCTGCATACCGTGGCCGCTGTGCCCAGCGGGGTCAGATCTGTCTGGCACAGCGGCTCCGGCAGGCAGAATTGTAGTTTACCGTCTGGAAACAACAGTGCCAGTATACTTACCGGCACCATTGTTTCCAGACCGGAAAACATCTAATGAGGCACATGGTGTGTGTTGACAAGCAAGGTAGATTATGTTTCACGTGCAAAATACCAGAAAACATTTGAAAAGAAAAGCCCACTTTGCTGCCATGAAAATTTCAGTTAGGCCCAATGCAGACCCTTTTTGCTTGCTGTGGGGCAAATGTCACAAAGGACTCCCCCAATGGAAAGCCTGGCTCGCATCCCAGTAGCTTACAACAATAAAATGTGGCTTGCCTGAAAAGTGTGGAAACCAAGTGTCCTTTAGAGTTGCTGTCTCTAAAGGCAGTTATATAATGCAGGCCAACTGTTTTGGCTGATGCATGACCAGAAGACAGAGATGCGAAAACAGGGGCTACAATTAAGGGAGGCTGAAACTCCAACTTTAAACAGCAAACTCCAAACACAAAGAGACTAATAAAAACTCTGGTTACAGGGTAGCCCAGAGAGGCAAATGGTGTGGAGGAAGGGAAGCTGATATTTGCATGTATGAAGAGTCCCTTTATTTAAAAGGACTATCATCATTTAGGCATTTTCCTCAGCAACCAAAAGTTGGATTTTCTTTGTTTGTGTGTCATTTTTAAGATAATTTCCAGTCAATTTTGGTGATATAAAATTCACCCACCTGTGATTTAGGGAAGTGCAATGGCCAGTTAAAGTAGGTTCCTGTCTGATCTGAAAATGTCCCAAATTTAAGTTGGCGAACAGATGGAGGGTGAAATTAGGAATATGGATAATTAATTGTCTGGTCCTAACAATTATGCTTTTTTGTAAAAATTGTAGAAAATTGCTACATGACAATGCAAAATGATGCAGACCTGGCTGTTTTATTAAATGCCCCAAGATTAGTTGAAGCAGAAAATATATATATATTATGGCAGTTACTGGTAAATCACAAGGTTTTTGATGCATAACTAGTCTTTGCCAAAATTGTGACATAAGGACAAATGGCGATTACAAATGGAAGTTGCCACATGTCTGTTCCAGACTCTTAAACCAATCCGTAGAGAGAGGCAGGAGTTGGGAGACGAGAGAAGGGTGACTGTCCAATCCTATTTGCGAGACCTCTTACAGGGTACTCCCCCAAGACTAAAAACGTGATGATGTTATTGCTGCTATTTAAAGTGGAATGCACTATGAGGAAGGGACAGAGCTGCTGCAAAATTACCATCGAAGATCAGCTGCTAAAATTACCATCAAGAGAGCTGCTAAAACTCACCATCTGACAGCAACAAGGAACCAGCAGAAGAAATTGCAGAAATTGCATCTGGGTGGAGCTGTCCATTTCTGGGAAGGCCTAAAATCTGACTGGGTCCTATGGTGGAGTGCTGGTGGCCATTCTTGAAAATGGAGTCACCAGACCCCTGCCCTATAATCCAAGAGGTACCTGAAATGTAGCTGGTTTCCCTGAACTTTAAACAGAGGCTTTCTATGTAAGTCAGCCCTGCGAAACCAAAAGGTGGGGGAGCCGGTTAACCTTCAATCCTTTCCCTTTATAGTGGGTGAGGGCCAAAACTTTGTAGATACTTAGCCTAAGTAACTAAACATATAAATGCAATTAATTCACTTTGGCAGAACACTAGGGTGTGATTTTTGTCAAAATTCAAAATGAACAAAGGTTGCTTCCCAGTGGGCGCTTAAAAAAATATATAGCCTATAATTTCATTGGTTAATCCTTTTTGTCCTGTTGACCTTGACTTCTTTAAGGAAGAGGGGTGTCTGTGTTCTTAAATCAGTCCAATCTTGTTGTCCAACATTCCCTAACACAGGCCTTTAAGTGGAGGAATGTCTGTAATATACAATTCTCAAATCATCCCAATTTTTACTGTCCAACATCCACAACACAGACCTTTCAGTGTGGAGGCCTAAAACAAACTGCTAAATAACCCTGTGTTTATTTTAAAGCGAAGGTGTGGGTGAAATAATAATTACCATGTGCATTTGCCCACATTTGTAAAACTAAACTGCTAGCCTTTTAAGCAGGCTTGAAAATCGAAATTGCACAACACTACATTTGAAATTGTGTTCTCTGACCAGCACTAATTATTTCTTGAATTGAAAGTGAGATAAAGTACTGTGATGTGTGTGTTTTCCCAATTAATTTGTATGATTTGTGTAACAAGAAGTTGATTGTGAGCCACAATGAAAGTGAAGGGTGTAGTTTGTGCGATTTTTCTTAACATCTAATTCAAATAAACCTATTTCCTGTACAACAGCCTGGTTCTTGGCTCAATGGTAGCTCAAGGGGAGGGATCCAATGGGTACTAGATGAATTGGAGATCGGGCTGAAGAAAAGAACTAACATTAAACTGTTGAGTGACACCTTGCTTGGGGAGAGAAGGAACTCCCTGTGTTGAGGGTGACCTCTCAAAAAACTGCTGCATCCGTTACCACCTCTTCAGAAGCCCTCATGGATTCAAGTGCACAACCAGGGTAAACTCCCTCACTATCCCATCCCCTCCCTTCTCTCACATATCATTAGCACCATGGCACTAGCCAAGCAGGATGCTCGGAATGTGGGATCTATTGTTTCATGCAAGACAGTGTTCCAAGCTGCCTGGGTGCTGCTTGCCAGCACGCACTTCCCTTTCCCGCTCCTCCGTTTCCTTCGCCCCTCCCACCCTCATCTCTTAGCACCCGTGTAGTGCCTACACGGGTGCTAAGAGTGATTATTTTTAAAAGAGAAGAAAAAAAAGAAACAAGCCTTCTGGTGTGGTGCCACGTAGTGTTGCAGTTCCCGAGATCCGTTTCCTTGTAAATGACGTCAGGTCATCAATATTGAAAATGGACCTCGGGAACTACAGAGTGACGCACCACAAGGTACATTTTTTGTTGTTGTTACATTTTTTTTGTTGTTAAAAATAAATACCATTAGCACCCATGTAGAGAACTACACCAGTCCTAATGGCAATATGCCCTGTGGCAGCGGGCCCACCCTGTTAACGGCACTGACACTTTCATTAAGAGACCCTTGCTTTGCTGGCGACCTTAACTTGGGCGGCAGGCCGCTACCAACAGGGTCAGACCGCCGCCTCGGAGCATATCGCCTCATTAAACAGATGGATCCCATGATAAAGCCAGCCTCCTGACCATCTCGATTCATCCTCCGAAATGCCAGAAAGATGACTGACATAGCGAGATATAGCTTGATATACAGTCATGGTGTACTCTTGTTTGCATTACACTAAGTCAGATGGTCTATCATGTATTTAATAAGGGAATGGCAGATGCTTATCCATCCCCTATCCTCGCATATTCCATTGGCCATCTAATCTACTAGGACCAAAACTTCACCCCAAGAAAGCAACATTTAAACAGATGATGTATTAGTGTGACTCTACTAGTAATCCAAAAAAGCACATCTTGTCAGAACAAAAAGGTCAATCATATTATTGTGTTCTGTTTATTATGATAGCAAAATTATAGGTCATGGTTATTCAAAGCGTTGTCCATTAGTCTTGGTTATTCATAGAATTGTCCATTAGTTGTCAAATTGCAATTTGACAACTAATGGACAATTCTATGAATTTATCATAATAAATAGAGCACAAAAATAATTGACCTTTTTGTTTTGGCGAGATAAAAGTTTTGGATTACTAGTAGAGGTGCACTGACACATAATCAGTCTACGTTTTGTTGTTACTTTTGGATGAAATTCGCGGTTTACAATTCTATGTTCAGAACTCCCTTTTTAGTTTGGACTAGGGCTATAATGTGACCTATAAACCAAAACTATTGCATTAAAGTGCAGATGGGGAGAAATGGCTTATGAGGAGGGACAAACCACTTGGAGGTGTTGTTTGGTTTTTTGCTCACCTATTAACTGCTCATTCCCATGCTAATGCCTATGGCCATTCCCACCCAGTTCCTGCCCAAAACACCACCTCATTAGAACTCTTTCACCTCGCTTTATTCTCGCCTTGCCATCAAACTTTGCATACGGAAGTGCCTGTCAAGTGTTTTCTAAAAGCAGTCTTCTGACAGTGAACGATTTAATTAGAACTGTAAACCCGCTGCTGGTGTAATAAAAATGTCTAACCCAGGTCTCCCTTCAGCCACTCGATTTATAAGCACTCTGCATGTCCTTCACTGAAGTCCTGTTAAAACAAGCTCTGGCAAAGCCGACAGTTTTGGCTTGTGTAGAGGTAGTAGGCATTTGCCAGGACCTGCTATTAGATGCCCAGGTACTTGAACCTGCATCGCAAGGGTGGGGGGGGGCAGCAATGAAAAAAGTCCTACCACTTTTTCCCCAAAATGCAGTGTGCGCGATTCCATACGGCCTCATCTGCACCCTCCTTACACACTTCCACGCCCCAATAAACGTTTTGGGTAACATTAGTGGCAGGTGGCATTTTAACACATAAGGGAAAAAAAACTCAGGACATTACAGATGCAGCAACTTCTTCTATTAGAGCTATGTCCAGGCGCTGTGAGGCAAAATACATGCAAACCTACATCGATTGGACCAACAGATGTGACTTCACAGAAAAGGACATTGCAAGGGCATCATCAGTCCTTGATACTTGCAGGCACCACTGAAGTGACTTTAGAATAAGATGCCATAATTAAGACAAGTGGCAAATTACTTTGTAGTGCAAAATACCTAAATTGCACCATTATATATGGAGCAACTCTATAGTCATTAGGATTTTTTTTTAAACAGCATGATCTATTAACCTAAAATATTAAGTGAATCACTTACAGGGCTTCAGATAGCAGACTGTGGGCCTCATCACACGGTAGGCGGTAACCATGGCGCTAATAGCGCCATGGTTGCCGCTGGTATTTTACTGTGTCCGCCTTGGTGGATGGCAGAATTACCGCCCTACTCCAAGGTGAGCGGGGCGGTAATTCCCCATTCACCAAGGCTCTTCCCCATTCCCATTTTTGCCCGCATAGGGCATAATGGGAATGGGGAAGGTGCTAATTACGGTACCGCAAATTGCGGTACCGTAATTAGCTCCGAGGTCCCTTTGCGGCACCCTACTTTAACGGCTGGTAAAACCAGTCGTTAAAGTCGGGTCTCGCAAAGGGAACTCGTAGTAAGGCGGTAGGGGTTTACCGGTACCAGTGCCCTTACCAGTACCGGTAAACCCCTACCGCCTACCGTGTAATGAGGCCCTGTGTGATTAAATGATCTGCCCAGGATCACACACTTTGGTTAAATGGTAAAACCAAGATGTGGATAATTTAAGCAACTGAACACATCTTCCCAGGTTTAGTTGAAATAGATATTTTTTAAGGTTTGGCTTTTCATTTCATGTGCTTGAATAATACTTTATTTACAACAATGCCATGGAAGCAAAACCACATTACATAATAAACTAGCCTTTCATAATAAACTAAATGTACACTGTATACATTGTCATAGAAATGTGTTGAGCAATAAGAGTTGCATGCAAAGTGGCAATAGTATCACGCAGATTATTGTGAGCCTAACAAATCCCCCTTGGGTTTTAAAGCCATAGTTATGATTTCATAACCCATGCAGCATTATGCACCCTACTTACTTCTGATCACCCCAATTCACATTTCCTAAGGGATAAAAGTCCCTGCTAATAGTCCCCTCCCTCCCATCAACATCTAATGGCTCTCATTGTAATGTTCTGTGGCAGGAAAAATGCAGGTGTTGAGCAGGCACACCGCGCTCTCTCCCTCGTTGTCCTGCCAGCTGGACACCTTTACCGTTTGGAACCCTCTGGTGCCGAACGAGAGAGGTGTCCCACTGCCAAATGTCCCAGTCTGCCTCCAAAAGAGCCACGGGGGAAGAGGCGGGGTGCAACCTGCCCCTACCTCGCCCCCCACTCAGTACACCACTGATCAATGGCCAGTTAAAATCACTAAGCCCGTGTCTTTCCGGTGCCTACATAAAAGCCCAAACTGTTGGCATAGCCAATGCTCGTTTATAGGAGGGGCGCAAGAGAAGGGCTTCAGGGAACTGCAGCTTTCTACTTATTATCACCCCAAGAAAGGCCCATTGACATGCGCCCACCCCTCCCCCAAACATGCATTTTAAATGTTGTAAGCACTCTTTACCGTGACAATTCTTGCCACACCCTCTGTGTCCTGGGTACCGAGGGTGGACATTGTTTGCTCGGGCAATGCTCTCATGACCTGGGTACTCCTCTTCACGAGGAAACTCAGCTGTATCACAGTATGGACATTATTTTGTTAATTATATTTGTTGGCCCCTTCAAACACCTACTGCTGAACGAGCTATATACACACCCACGCTGTCCAGTGATGGCCCACTTCAGAAACGCACAAGTCATTTTTAAATGTAAGTGTGACCAGCATTCCTATATTTCTGTAAACCTGTATATGCTATGTAGTCTACCCACATACAGCACTCTGACGCCCAAATTGGCCTGGTTCATACTTCATACTAATGGTAAGCTACACAAATGAATTCATTTAATTGATATTTCATGTATCCTTTTAATTGCAACTTTTCCTATAGTTTTTCGGTGATCTTCAGCCTTTCATTTGTCAAGAGTTGTAAGACATAGGCGTGTCCAGGAAGTGTCCTGGGGGTGGCAGTGCTACCCCTAGAATATGATTGGCCACCCCAGTTGACACCCCAGCGTTGCATGCCACCCCTCCTGGGAGCATGGTAGCTCCCAGGACTTCTGCCTGGATCACATGGTGGTAACCATGTGACCCACCAGATAAAAGGGACAAGCTGTTTCCGGATCGTCAGTCTAACAAAGAACTGACTCTGGCGTATTATTGACTGCACCATGCAGGTGCCACGCCGCATGCAGCAGGCTCACTGGCGAGGCCCTGCATATGGACGGTGCCCCTGATGGGCAACACCATCCCACCTGAATGCATTGGCTGTGTGACCACAGTGACTGGTGCAACCCCCGCCAGGGACCCGCCAGAGCCGGGGCTGCAGTGTGCTGGGTGCCCCCAGCCTGGAAAAATGGCTCTGGTGCTCCGGAGGCAGCAGAGGGCCACCTGCGTACTTCCACCAACTGTATATCTGATCCGATGGCGTAGGGTGCCCCCTACGGTCCGCCCCTCTGCATGATTGCAGAGCGTGTGTCGGCCTGGTGACCCAGGCCTCCAACAATGGCGACGAAGGCTGGTCTGGCCCCGCATGCTGGAGTGTGCGGGCAACGGCCACAAAAGAAAGGAGGCAGTGCTGCGGGGTGGTCCAGGGCCCTGTGCTTTGCTATAGGACGGGCTGCTTGGTGCCCGCAAGGTGGATGTGAGGCAGCGGTGGCCGCAAAGGAAGGATGAAGAGGCAGCATCGGCCACTCTGCGGGTGGCTCAGGGCCCCGTGGTTTGTGTTGGCACGGGCCGCCTGGTGCCAGCGAGATGGAATGCGGCGCTGGCCGTGTCTGAGGAGGCGGCAGCAGTGGCCGCAAGACAAAAGGAAGAGAGGCGGCAGATGGAGGGGGGCCCATGCTTGCGCCGCCCCGGCCACGGCCCTCACCAAAGAGGGTGTTTATGCTGCCGGGGTCAGTGTGTGCCTGCATTCCCGCCACTTCCACGGCAAGATGAAGGTGAGGAGAGCCCGGGCCCTGTAGGCGGTTAAAGGAAATTCCGGGACTGGAGCGAGAGAACAAAATATATATGAAAAAACTAACAAAATGGAAAGGAGGCCTGCGGCAGCCCCCAGAGTAACAAAGGATGGGGGCGTGGCCTATGATAACCAGGCCTGCGGCGGTGCAAAAGGAAAGGAGTCTGCTGCAGAGTCTTTTGGTCGTGCCTGGAGAGAGACTCTACAGCGTTTGCTCCTGATTCCAGTGAGGGTGTGCTTTACCTTTTTGTCCTCTTTCTCTTTTACACTTTGAGGACTCAAAATACCCAACAAGCCGCGGAGCGGCCGCGGAGTCTGCTGCAGAGTCTTTTGGTCGTGCCTGGAGAGAGACTCTACAGCGTTTGCTCCTGATTCCAGTGAGGGTGTGCTTTACCCTTTTGTCCTCTTTCTACTTTTACACTTTGAGGACTCAAAATACCCAGCAAGCCGCGGAGCGGCCGCGGAGTCTGCTGCAGAGTCTTTTGGTCGTGCCTGGAGAGAGACTCTACAGCGTTTGCTCCTGATTCCAGTGAGGGTGTGCTTTACCCTTTTGTCCTCTTTCTACTTTTACACTTTGAGGACTCAAAATACCCAGCAAGCCGCGGAGCGGCCGCGGAGTCTGCTGCAGAGTCTTTTGGTCTTTAGGCTCTGCAGGCTCCGCGGCGCTCCCGCCCTGTATATCCATTGGAACTTTAATTAAAACACCATCCAAAAGCTCCTTGTGAAACAACAACCGCAGTATACTATCATCATATCAAGCCGGAGCTGATACTGCCGCTCTCTTTCGACACTTGCTCGAAAGTTGCACTCGCCGGACAGCGTGTCATCAAGATCCCCCCCCCCGTGAAACCCACGCCCGACAGCCCGCCTGGCCCAGTCTACTCCCCGGCACCCCTGGCTGCGACTGCTGGTCCCCGCGCGACTTCGACGTCTCTAAAGCCTGCAGTATACGGCTCATCCTATCGATACTTTCACACAGTCCTGTAGTGTAATATCTCACGCCCAGGACGTCCACTGAGGATAGCACGGGACTTCTTGATCACTAATCAGTTTACAAACACCACACGCATCTCAGTGGAGAAAATCTGCGGAAAACTCAACACAGCTGCTCCCTTTATTGAGCTCCGCCACTTGAACATTGACAGGCCTGCCCAATCCACCTGCGCTCCAGGAGACCGAAAGAGCTTGTCCCTTGGATCCCGCGAGCGCCAGACCCTCAACAAACAACATCCTTTGACAACACCTGGATGTGAGATATTGAAAGAACACCTTCTTTAGACACACCAGCGCCCCAGGAGACCGAAAGGGCTCGTCCCTTGGATCCTGTGAGCGCCATATCTTTAACAAACAACATCTTCCCTTGAAACCACCCGGACTTGAGTTATCGAAAGATTATCCCTCCTGGATACACCTTGGAAATAGATAAACCGCCACACATCATCTACGTCTCGCAAGGGCTCGCCCCTTGGATATTGTGGCTGACAGACTTTTAACAGATCACATTTTCATCTGATGACACCTCGCTCTGAGAGAGCGAAAGAGCAACCTATAAGAATACACCTGGGTAACAGACAGGCCTGCCCACACCACCTTTCACCGAGGAGTAAGAAAGGGCGTCTCTTGGATCTTGGGCGTGCCAGACCCTCAACAGACTAAATCTATCTCTGAAAACTCCCACCACATCAGTACTTCTAACTCTGCTACACTGCAGGAGACCGAAAGGGCTAGTCCCTTGGATCCTGCGGTTAGCTAGCCAACCAATTCAACCAACCTTTAAGGAGGAATAAAGCTACCACCTCCAAAGGAGACCGAAAGGGATAGTCCCTTGGAGCCTGAGGTTAACTCTTCCACCACCTCAACTGAATCTCTAAGAGGAATCAAATCACCACCTTCAAACCTCGAACGCGTCAGGAAACACCAGATCCGTCAGTAAACAAAGCAGAAATGCTGGAAACTCGTCCCAAGCAACCACCAGCTGCCCGCCCGAAGACGAGACTGAGAACAAAACTGAACACAGCTGCCCAATCTGACTTGGATTCGTCACAACTCACGATGGAACAATCCTTTTTACGAGGACAACATCACCATTCCCATAAACCTCATAACCAGACTGAACAACTGCTCAATATAGACCATTTTACAAACACAAGTTCGACAACAAGTTTACCAAAGGACCATCGTGATATGCAACCCCAACCCAGCACACAAAACCAAATACATAACACATTTGAGACTTCTGAACATATCACTAACAACCCCTGCGTCAATATCAGCGAAGATGATCAGCTAATTGCAGAAGCAGAAGACGTCTCTACTGCACCACTACATGATAACCGAATTAATCATGACAAAAATCCCCCGTTAACACTGGGCTCTAACAAATTATACGCCCAAGACGGCAAAATTGCACTTTCAACTAATGAAGAAGCAAACCCCCTGCACGGACCAATGGACTTTAAGATTCCCGACAACACAAAACATCTTCATGAAATAACAACACTACCATTACAAAGAGATCTCGCCCTACAACCAGCGGAAGATACGAACAACTTACTGAAAAATCGCCCTGAAGATAGACGCGAAGAGTTGATCTTGCTCAACACCGTTACACAGCCTCATGCAGAACCAAGTGCAAACAGAGAGACCTCTCCATCAATCAAACCACACGACAGAGTACAAGCTCTCGGCTCGACAGAAGACAGATACAACTCCGAGCTGCAATTAGCCACAGCAAAAAATCAACAACGAACCGATAATACCGAACAAAAGAACAACGGAAAACAAAGCCCATTGGACAATACTATCTCCTTAGTCAAAAATCACAATCATAATAAAGACTATCCCTACAATAAAAATGTAGACGTTTCTAACCATGAACCAATCAAACCGCATCCAGAAGATTTACGAAATTCAACCAAACTATGCACCTCTGTAAATAACACATTGCAGCAAACACAGAAGGAAAAAGCAAGATTAGCCAAACTTGCATGGCTACAGACTCACAACTCAACCAAAAGCCCCCACTCCCAAGAACCTACCAACACCAAAACTCTACTCAAAGCAAAAAGACTATCAATGGACATAACAGAAATAGAATCAATCATGTCAAGCCTCGACAAACGCAAAGAAATATTTAGTACAACTACAGGAAACCAACAACTACAGATGACATCAACCCCGTGTCTAACACAAGTAACCGGAAAAAGACTCATCAAGACAGAAAGCGACACGAACCAACTAGGAAATCAGAATATCCCCGACCGATTTAACTACGATACGATAGAATCCTTCTACACACCGGATAACATAAACAAAAACGACAACTCAATGCTGCTACCAGAACCAACAGAACGCAATTCTCCTACCACAACACCCAACAAACCGGAAAATGACGAAAATACCAACCTAAGAATTCCAACTACAATGATCGATTTGCAAAACATGTTGATGGCAGTACTTTCTCAAACTATGATACCTTTCATCAAATTACACGAAGCAATGAACGATAATATCAAAGACCAAGGAACCCTCTTAGCAATGATCCACGCCAAACAGATTTATATCGAAAACTTTCTAAACAAAACAGAGGCCCGTCTCAATTCAGAAGCAGAGCATTCGAATCGATGGCAACAACGTCTAATCGAAATGGCCAGAACCGACCGACAGGAAAAAACCCACCTAAACAACGAACTTCTAGCTCTACTGAAATTACAACAACAATGCCAATCTAACCAAAAATTAATCTCAAAGAGCATTCAACCTCAAATACCTCAGTGTTCAAATATCCAACAGACTGCTACACAAACCGAAAGCTCGGACACAACCCTTGCACTACAACCCGTACCAGTGGCTCCTGCCATTCCAATAGAGCCCCTCGTCTCTTCTCAACCACAAGCAACCAAACCGGAACAGTTCAAGATCTTCCTGAAAGAAAAACCGATTCTTACCACCAAATCAACACAGCCCAAGACAACTAAGAAAAAACAAACAGGATCTAGAGCCTTCCTCAGAACAATAAAATCTACGGATCAACCTATACATGCGTCAAAAAACAAAACACTTATACAGGCCCATCAAGCATCATTGGATCAAGCAACATCACAGCTGACAAAACCTTCAAACAGACTACAAGCCTCTAAAGATACTTCAAATATGCAGCTGCCACAACTCCTCCCACATTCACCTGCCAACGACGAAGAACTTCTAAACTGTTCAACACACGAAGACTCCGAACTAGATGACACACCGCCACCCATTCACTCCATAACATCACCAGGATATATCATTCTTGATGAATACTCCAACACCCGTGAATCACAATTCTCATACCAATATGAAAATATCTCAGAACATCCCTTACAGGAAACTTCCAAGATTTCCTCGAATACTTCTGCTTGCACATCATCACTTGCTGATGACTATGATCAAGTCTCAGATGCCTCCTTTGCCTCTCATAAAATGGATTCCACTGACTGCACATTTCCTTCCTTCATCAATCCGCTAGAACAAAACCTAATTTATCAAATTCACATTGAAAATCAAACTACCAGACCAAAACCTCTAATACTCAATAGAACTAATACCCTTAGACTATTTGGAGCGATATCACAGCTAAAACACATAACATCTAGCAAGATCGATTCAATAATTTTCAAAGATGAAGAGCACTTAGATAGAATCATCGTAGAATTATCTGATCCAGACGATCAAGAACTAATTATAACAAAACGTGACCAACTCCTCAAACTTGGATTCAACTGCTGGGCCTCAACATCAAGGAAAAATCCTACAAAAAAGTACACGCAAAATCGTAATAAAAAACACTCAACGAAACACCCAATCTCCCCGTACTTCCCAATTCTAGAAGAATTGAACATACATGAAAGACCATTCAAGAGAATTTATGATCCAGAAACGTCATTTACAGAAACCATTTCCTCAAGAAGTTCAATCTACTCTCAAGCATAGCAACTAAACAATAAGAATATAACATGGTCACTCTGTTCATGGAACACAAGAGGAAACCAACATCTGTTCACTCAACCTTTGCCTGACCTCGAGAACTATCTCATCATCTGTCTCCAAGAGACTTCGATCACTGAAACACCAGCATGCGACGGCTACCTCACTTTCCTAAATCCTGCCATAAAAAAACAACAAGGAAGACCAGCATCAGGCCTACTCACCCTAATCAAAATTACCCCGCATTGGAAAGTAGTACGCAACGAAAATATAAATCCCTGGATTCAATTGCTGATAATAACAACACAAGCGCACCAACAACGAAAAAAAGGAGATGGCGAAACAACAATCGCCATCTTGAACTTGTACTGGAATCCTGCAGCCATTTCACCTGTCGCATTCATTGATGGCGTATTCACAACAATAGACAACCTAGTAATGACCCATCAATGCCTTGAACTTATACTGTGCGGAGATCTCAATATCAACCTAATCACACCAAATGGAACCCCGCGCCCACTCGAACAACTGACAGGCAAAGCAGCGACATGGATGAACGAAATCAGAACGCGAAACCTTACTCTCCTAAATCATGCAAAAGATAACTCTACTCCCTTTGTCCCAACATGGAACAGAGGCCATTCAGCAGCAATAATTGACTATATATTTCTCTCCCAAAACCTTCATGAATCGGTCAAGACAGCTCTAACATTAACCTCTGACCACAGCGACCACAACAAGATAACTGTCACCTCACACACCATCAGCCAACAAAACGCAAAAGTTGCTCCGCTCGAACTTACTGGCACATCATCAAGGCTACGAATACCACAATCAGCGCTAACACTCCTGCCGATGAAACTACAAGCTTCAACAAAACCAGATCTTGAAAAGTTGAATTATGAATGGATTCTGCTCCCATTTCATCAAACATTAAAAAACCGTCCACAAAGAACTCATCTACATTCCTACAACGGAGAAATAGCACAAAGAAAAAAAGAGTTAGCTAAACAGATACGACAACTCAAGAAAAACAAAACATCAGAAAACATGACAAAGAGTAGAAAACTGAAACTTCGATACAACAACTGGAGGAAATCACAACAAGCAATCCTCCTCCAGACAGATGCCGAAACAATAATGAAAACCTACAAGACAAATAATACAAGAGAACTGTGGAACCTACTGAACGATAACCAGCAAAAACAACACAAGCTCGTAGCTAACGTACCAGAACAAACATGGATTACCCACTTCTCGTCCATGTATGCAGCACACGAACAACAATCTCAAGAAAACTTCAACCTCAAACCCAAAACAAACTGGACTGTAGTCATCATGTACGAAGAGCTACTACTCATGATCCAAAACCTTAATCCCTCAAGAGCCCCGGGTCCTGATGGTCTTTCCAATGCTGCCCTCAAACAAGATCCTGAGGCATGGGCTGAATTCATGATACAGATCTTGGAAATTATAAACACACACAACCGAATTCCAACTACATGGAGAACAGCCACCATAGTGCCGATCCATAAACAAGGACCACGTGACCTTCCTCAGAACTTTCGTCCGATTGCCTTGCTTGATCCACTCGGAAAAATCTTTGCAACAGCACTCTTGAGGCAACTCACTGAATGGGCCACTTCCACTGGACGACTATCACCGCGACAAACAGGCTTCACACGTAACGTTGGAACTAACATCAATCTTCTTTTATTGCACGTAATTAAGCACGAAGCAATAAACAACAAGTCCATGATCTACACGGCCTTCATTGACTTAAAGATGGCCTTTGATGCAATACCTCGCCAAAAGCTTTGGGCTAAATTGAGCAAATGGAACTGCCCTGCGAATATCCTAGAACCCATTATACAACTTTATTCAAACACTTCAATAAAAATCAGACTCACAAAACAAGGTCTGACAACGGAGCCTATCAACACAGTGAATGGTCTAAAACAAGGATGTCCCCTTGCAGCGACCTTATACAACCTGTTTACATCAGACATTGATCAATACCTCTCCAATACTCAAACAAACCCTCCGAAAATAAACTCAATACCGGTCCCCATTATGTCCTATGCAGACGACATCGTCTTGCTCGACAAAACACCATTTGGTCTCCAAATTTCTCTTACAGCACTAAGTGCCTACATGAATCAAAATGAGCTAACAATTAACAGCACAAAAACAAAAACCATGGCTCTAACAAAACCTAAACCAAAAGCAAAAAAAACACCGGATTTCAGCATCAATGGAATACGTTTGGAAAATGTCACAACATTTAAATATCTTGGCATCATGATCAATCAATCAAAGACAGAAAGAGATTGGCTAGACAACCTAGAACAAAAGGCTCAAGCACTCGCACGACAGGGCTCCATCCTACACAGAAAATATGGAAAATTTTCATTTAAGCCCATCATCATGTTCTACAGACAAAAATACATTCCCATCATAACCTATGGAACGGAAACAATGATGAACGCAGACCAGGTAGACTGGGTGAAATTTGAAGCAATATTCTGGCGCAGGATCTTAACTCTTCCTCAATCGTATCCCATGGCGAGAATTCGATACGAAGTAGCTACTCAATCCATCGGCTCCATGGTACGATGGAAAAGACTAGACATATACCGAAAAATACTGTCGGATGACAAGACCCCGGCAACCCAAATTCTGAAAACTAATTCAACTGCTCTAAATAACACCATACTACAAACCTGGAAAAAAACAATAACCAATGAAATGGAACAAGAAAACATATCTGAAGAACTCCTAACGAAACGTCCTCAACACGCTAAAACCAAAATTCTACAAAATGATTGGATCAAAACCATCGAAAAGAAAAATACATACAAACGGACTTTGCGATGCAACAAGGACAACAGAAAATTACATGAACCACAGCCATACATCTTGTCATTCCCTGATCCAAATATCAGATCGACCTTTTTAAAAATCCGCCTGAACACTTTACCAACTAATGAGTACTTGGCATCCATTAGACAAATTCCAAAAAACCAGAACCACTGTCGATTTTGTGAAATCACCACGATACCAGAAACCATATTTCATTTGATCATGGAATGTCCCTTTCTTGCCAACCGCCGCAAGCAGTTTGGGGCCTACTTTGACATGGCCTCGCAGCAAATGACAACAGATGAGAGATGGGCTGCGATTCTCAGTGGACAAAATAACAAATACATTTTCACAGCTGTCCTTTACCTTCACAGCATTCTCGAGATTAATGGAGGAAAAATGATATCCTAGAAATGTAGACTGCAATTCTGACTCTTCTTCTATCCACGTACTCCGCACGAACCACAAGATGAAAAAGTTTGAGACAAAACTAAAACATCAAAAAAAAAAAAAAATAATGGGACATTGAGGACTGCAGCGGCCATGGAAACATAACGGAGACATGGCCTGTTTAGCACCCAGAGCTGTGGCGGGGAAACAAAGGAGCGCAACTCTGGGCGAGAAGAGCCGGAGTGAAGTATAGTTTGCGTGTGTATGTGCCCTGTCCCACAGAAGGACTGCATGACCAAGCCCCCATCACATCAGCATGGTGGGCATGGGCGGTGAAGCCCCCTAGATGAACAGTGGATATGCATGGGGCAGGGACTGTTTGTTTTGGTGCACGTGTGTAAGAAGTGCGTGGGGCATGGCAAGTCATCAGTTGGGGTGAGAAAGGATGATACAACCCTGGCAGCACGATGGTGCAACCCTGGCAGCACCTCATCTACGGTCCACCAAGAGGAGGGAAAGCAGAATACAGCTCTGTGCAGCGCCTCATCCACCGTCGTCAAGTAGGGGCAGAGGTAAAAAAAGCCCATTGTAAGTTGTCAGCTAACCACCCGCCCCCCAAGAGGAGGATACACCTATTATGGCAAGGGATCCGGGAGGGTAGCGGCTCCACAGTGAGTGCTCGTGCACCCTCGGTAACAACAAACTAGCCAAGCCACACCAACGCGCACCAAAAGTGCTGGCACCATCCCAGGGCCACGTGGCAGTGACTCCTGAGAAGAAAAAAAAGAAGGACTTAGCGGAAAAGGGTGCAGCTATTGCCAATGCTTGAGGGCCCTTTTACGCCGTCAGTGTCCGGCAAGCGGCCCAGGTGTGGAGGGTGAAGTGAGTGGCACGTTATTCCTCCACCAGCATCCTGTCACAGTCTTTGGCCACCAGCTAAGGAGTAGGCCGATGTGGCCCCTGGTGCCCTCACAGGTGCGGCTTTGCTGGCCCCGGAACATTGCAGTCATCCCGCTACCACCAGCATCCTGTCACGGTCTCTGCCTACCAGCTAAGTAAAGACTAGGCCGATGTGGCCCCTGGTGTCCCAGGTGCGTCCTTGCCGGCCCTTGAGCTTTGAACTTTCCCAAAAAGATGCCCAGAAGTCAGACTGCTATTCTGAGTATGTGGGTGGTGTTGAGGGGGGCCGGGCACGAGCGAGGGTATTATGTCAGTGGTGAAAGTTCCACTCACCCAGGTTAATAAAGGGTGTGCTTGCAGGTGGAGTTTCCAACATGTTATCAGTAACCCACAAACCCTGTCTGCTATCCCCATGTGTACCAAGGCCTAGTGGGCGGGGGTCACCTGGACTTCTAAGTGTGTGAAAATGTGTTGCATCTATATTCCTAGTGTCATTGTATTGTGGGGTGATGTATTGTTTTTAGCGTTGTTTGGTCTTTATGGAAAAGGAGGAGTGTCGCATGCCACCCCTTCTGGGAGCATGGTAGCTCCCATGACTTGTGACTGTGTCACATGGTGCTAACCATGTGACCCACCGAAATAAAAGGGACGAGCCGTTTACAGCTCATCAGTTTAACAAAGAACTGACTCTGGCGTGTTATTGACTGCACCATGCTGGTGCCACGCCGCATGCAGCAGGCCCACTGGCGAGGCCCTGCATGTGGACAGTGACCCTGCTGGGCAACGCCGTCCCAACTGAATGTATTGACTGTGTGACCACAGCAACTGGTGCAACCCCGGTCTGGGTGCCCCCAGAGCCGGGGCTGCAGTGTGCTGGGTGCCCCCAACCAGGGAGCGTGGCTCCGGAGGCCACAGGGTGCCGCCTTCGGTCCGCCACCAACTGTATATCCAGTGTTCCGGATGTGGTAGGGTGCCCCCTACAGTCCGCCCCTCTGCATGATTGCAGAGCAGTGTGGGTAGCTTGGTGACCCAGGCATCCAACACCCATTATCCTAAACTATGATCATTATGTGTGTGTGCGCTGGTACTTTATGCCACCCATGCATAAGTCAGTGCCCCACTTGGGCCACCCCGCGCAAAAGAGTCTGGACACACCACGTTTGTTAGAGCAGTATAAGGCAATGCATATGTACAAGCACCCATCATAGCATGTGCGGGCTCTATGCCTCTCCCTTCTCCCTTTTGCAACCGCCTTTTGGATTTGGGACGACCTATGCAAGTTACCACCATAACATCCGTGCACTTATTCTGGCAATACTTGTCAGGTTTGTGATACCACATTTCTAATTTCGCATTGGTGTATAGTATGTCAATTGTGTCTATGTATGCTGTGAAGTGTGTTCAAACAGAACGACAAGAAGAAGATTGCATAATGAACAAACACATACAGGTGACCCATCCTGACTAGAATTGGCAGGTTGGACGAGGAACATTAACAAATAGAATCCTTTTATGATGCCGTCCTCCTGGCAGGACTCTGAAAAGCGGTAGAAACAATAGTAAGCACATCTCCCGCCCGCCCCCAAAGAGGGCACGTGCTGGAACCCTAGGCCCGCCCCTGCCCGTCCCCAGCACGCACCTTGCGCCCCTCCCGCTGCTGGGCCTGCCGTAGCCCGTACAATGAGAGCCGCTCGAGAAAGGGCCAGTCGCCAGACTCCAGCTCATACTCCAGCTCATACTCATTCCGGTTTCGCTCCCTGCGGGCCTTGGACGCCATGAGTCGAGCAGCGACTGTAACCCGGCAACCAGCAAACACAGGCAGGCCCTGGGGAGGGCCGGCGTGCTGCGGCCGGCAGGGAGGAGACCAGGAAACGCGACCCCATGTGGGCAGCGCACCAACTCTGAATCTCTCTGTATGACGTGTTAGACGAGAAGAATATTTTGCATTCAATTTAAAGCAGCATTTAAGCCTGTCATAATTTAAAACAATGTTAACGCATAGCGCAACATATTAAATATTAAAACGCGTAAAGGATGGTGTACATAGAATGCAAAATAATGTTGTCATCTAACACGTCACACCGCAACAGCGGGAAGCATCCAGCGATGGAGATGTTGTGATGGAAGGCCAGCACGCTGTATTTGACTACTCTCGTTTCCTGTGGGGTCTGGACCTTTCTGGGGGTGCGGGAAGGAGAGCGGGTGGAGGTTATCGGGGGACGACAAAGTATGCATACACAGAAATGCCAATGATATAGGGGAGACACCTTTAAAATAAGGGAGGCAGGCATGTGTGCATACATAAATACAAATGAGCGGGGACACATTGTTTACAATGTGAACATACTTTGCTACTTTTACAGACTATGAGGTAGAACATGCAGATAAGCAATGGCCCGTTTGTTTTTTGCTGGGGTATTTATAAGGAACCCGACCAAGTCACTGCGCCCGATTCACTCCATGCGTTTGGGAGGCGCAGCGTAACTTGGGTACATTATACATTGTTATTTTAGGGGGACGTAGAACGGTGGTATGGGGTGTCCTTCCTCCCTCCACATAATAAATTCAGAAACAAAAGTGGTATTGTCCCGAATCCGTTTATGAGGTTTACACGCCCAATCCAATTTGTAAGCATTTGAAGATGTTTATGTTGACTTTCGTGATGCTATATAAAAAGGTAGTCAAATCTGCCCCCTGGTAGTGGAACTATGCCCCCCCACCCCTCCAAATAACTCCGCAAATACCTCCCCTTTCGAGCTGTTCACTCCTCTAGCTCTAACTCCCTCAGACCCGGTCAGTCATTTTTCAAAGAAACGAGCTGGGGGTAGATCTCTGTCTTTAGCTGGGGCCTCCCTCTGGAACAGCCTCCCTGCCACTCTAAAATTTGAGGACAACCATCTCTTGTTCCGGAAGCACCTCAAGACCTTCCTCTTCTTCTGCCTTCGCTCCCCCTCTCCCCTGCTGATCTGTTCTCTCTTGGCACCATGCACCTGGCCACCCTCTGTCCGCCGCGCCCTGCTCACCCTGCCACCCTCCCACACTGCCACCGGGCCATCCCTTGCACTGGGGTCTGTATCTGTACCCATACTGTCCCCCCCATTTTTCTTCCTGCTCTTATCAGACCTCCCCTGTCTGCTGCCTTAAACCCAGCACTTGCCACTTGCTGGCTGCACTACCACGGTTTGTTCCCTTTATTATTTATTCATTATTATTTATCTGTTTCTCCTTTGGTCCGCACTTTCCACTTCTCCTCCCTTCCGTGCACTTTTCCCCTCCCCCATGCACTTGTGCATTCTGGGCCTAGAAATATCGTTGTTTTGTCCTCCCATGTTCCCCTCCCTTGCCATGTCGTGCTCTGAAACACTTGTGTACGAGAGCTATAGAAATAACATATCAATTCAATTTCAAACCAACCCGCCCCTCGCCTGCCCCATTTTCCATAATGCAAACCCACCACCTCATATCCTGCCTTCACTCTACTACCCTTCACAAGCAAAAAATCCGATGAGTTGACAGTGAACGCCTAAACCTCGCTACAAACCCTAACTTTTACCTGATAAGGGCTAGAACGTTTGTGGCGATCTCCAAGTGGGAGTTGTACAAATGTCCACGAGGGGGCACAAAGCCTTCATTATTGACACGAGCACCTTCCTGGCTGAATCCCCCTGTTTGTTTGGAGATAGCATCATATTCACTACTGAATACTCCGCGGTGTTTAAAGTCCTACTTCATTTATTTGTATTAATTTTGGGGCCAGAGACTGAGAGATACAAGCGGGGGGTGGCGGGGCGTGGAGGGGTCACCTTCCAGATTTGCATACAACAGTGAGCTAGCGTCAAGGCTGTACATGAAGGGGTTAGCACTTGCAGTGGCCACAGGGAGCAGCCAAGGAGGAGAGGCCCTTACGAGGGGAGAGTGGCAGATTAGAGCTCCAAGTGTCCATTCTGCGCCCGAGCAGGGAAGGCCTAGATGCGAAAGAGGAGCAGGTCCTTGACGAATAAGCTCCCCGGCTCCTTCCTAAACTGCAACCATCGGCCTATTGAAGCAGCTGAGGGTCTCTGTCCTTTTCAACCTTCTCCACAGGCCACAAAGAGACTGCAGCATCCTCAACCTTCCGAGACATGTCCAGATCAGGGAAGACAGCCATTCCTGTATCCAAACTGGTCAGATTCATTTCCTCAAGAGAAGGGTTAGGACGCAACGCTGGCAGAATAATGCCCTGCTCCGTATGAGCGGAAGTATACATCTTGGGCAGATAATTTGTGCCTGCCCCCAAAACCTCTGGAAGACATCTAAAACCGAGAGCCCCATCATCCCCAATCTTACACAGCGGTGCAAGGGGGGCTAACTAGTGGTAGGTACTCTGGCTGCATTCACAAAGTAAGGGGTGCTGGAGTGGGGGTAGCGAGAAAGGCAAAGAAGGCATTGGGCAGAGCTTGGGCACTAACATTTGCTGCATTGAGGGTTGACTATATTTTGTTTCAGTTTTTTTTGTTAATTCGACCACTTGGTCTAGCGAAATTACTGCCAGATTACAAATGGTGGTATGGCGGCGTTAGCCAGCAAATAAAACTCACATGGAACCCCTGTGAGAATCACAGGCTCGCGTGCTGCCCAATTCCTGGGCTAAAAATAAAGTTACAGTAGTACTAAAGACAAAAGAAACTCTTCTGCAGTGTCACTCTTTACATCCAATGAAAAGAGCTCAAAATTCAGGTTCGGACACAATGCATTTTTATATACAAGAGCAGAAACAAGGCAGTGTTACACTAACAAGGGGTTTGTGAAGTGCCTATGCATTTCGGATATTATACATCACCAGGACCAACCCCTATAGTAATGATTAACACAGAGGTAAATAAACACACAAACACAGATACATGTGAAGTGGGAGAATGGGAGAAAAAACTCCCCCCAATCTCCTCGCGACCATGGCCTAGAGGATCGCGGCCCAGACACCCACCACAAGATGAATTAGTCTATCTACCAGACGACCAAATACTCTGGTTCAAGAACATAAGGATATGCCCACCAGCTTGCCCTACTCAAGCCGACACCTGCGGCATGGATGCACTTGACTAAGACCTCAACAACAAGCACCCACATCGTTAGAGATGCCATAACGACCTAGCCAACTGCCAAGAACACACGTGCCATCATGCACACTGGTCACTCACTCACCAACCTACACGAAGAATATATTCAGTACTATGACGTAGGTGACGGATACACCCACTGACGCGCATCTTTATTATTTTTCACATAGGTTTTTCTAGTAATGCAGAAACGCAAGACGCATAAAGCACTCGCGTATACGCTTGCTGACGCTTCTCCCACCCCTCTCATCATGATGAGAATATAAAGAAGACATAATGCTGCCTATGAAGCCATGTCAAACCGCAACACAGGTGCCGTGCATTACACATCCCCACCCATGAACCAGGCCCAAGTAGGCCGCAAGCAAGAACCACCATGAACACTGTATGAGCGAGAGTACAAGTGCTGATCACGCAGAACGAGCCCAGCGAGAGCTCACAGCCAAGGGGACGATGTTGCAACTCGTATGCTACCAGCCCGCGCCAAGGTCACACCTGTAAGCAAAGCCAAGCACACAGAAGCAAAATACAACTTTAAATGTGCAGAATTCCGCCCCAGCTACGGTCTTTCCACACGTGACCAAGCCGACCTGACAAGGTGCCAGACCCACGAGGAAGAAGTCACCTGGGTCCCACGTCTGGGACACAGGTTGCAACAGTGAAATTACTAGATGGACACCTACAGCGATGGGAATGGCCTGCTCTCAGGCCTATGAGCAAACCCGCACATTGTCTGCACGAACACATAGTTACACATTGTTGCTAGTGACAGGTACACCGCGAGCTGGGAACACCGATGGTCCCAGACTGGGGGGCTCGCGGGAGGACCAATCAGAACATGGGGGCACTCATCACTGACGCCACTATCATTAGCCAATCATCAGGGGTCTTCATGTAACAATTTTCAACTATCTAATAGAAGGGACAACCCAAGTATACCACCTGACTCATCCTCAACCACTAATATTGCTCTCTATATGTATACTATACTAACCCTACCACTCGAGGAACCAATCCGGAGTGGCAATAGGTTTTTCGCTAACTTTCCCAGGTGACGCAATTAGCGCGTCATACTGCGGCAAAAAGGGCCTGCGAGCCCCACGAATTTTGAGAGCCTGGACGGACGCGTACGATCCTAGACCCATCCCTGCCGTTGTTTTAATAAACAGCAGAACCGCCTTGCTTCTTGTGTGTGTCTCATACTCATTTTTTGGGAACACGGGAGGAGTTGGGGCCTCCCAGCCCGGAGGTCCGAGGACGGCTCAGCCGACCCCGGGATAACCACCGCGACAAGTTGGAGGCACTGCTGAGATATGTTTACGATCTACCTTTTCATTTTTATTTTTCCAAGGCCTCTCGTTGCGAGGAAGCCCGGCGGCGCGGGCCCCCTCTGCCGCTGCCCCCTTTTTGAGGACTACAGGACCATCGCGGAACTGCGAGAAGACCGGACAGTGCAATCCGGATATTGGCCCTCGGGAGCCGGTTGAGAAGTATCCCGCCCGCGGTTGGCGAGTGTCCAGACGTGGTCCAGACGAGGGGAGGTGGCGAGCCGCTTGGAGGGGTGACGCAGTCGAGCGGCCCCGCATCAAGAGAACTTGGTGAGTATGTGACACCCAACAAGCAATGTGAGATTGTGAGGGAGGGGGGAGGAGTGCAATAAGGGCGGTGGGAGGTGTTACTAAGGTGTGCGGCGAAGATTTGATCAATTAGTGTCGACGGTGAAGTGAATGGTAGCAGGACAGGCGCGAGAGCCGTCCGCTACAATGTCATGGAAAAGGGTGGGTGGAGCAAGAAAGCACCACGTGCGGTTGCTCGTAGACACTGATTGGCCTAGGTCGTGGCCACCTGTAAGGGGGGTGTGTGTGTGGCTTTCCTACGAATTGGCGGTTATTGATCAATGAGTAGATGAGGATCCCTATTGATCGAGCGGTGAAACTCGATAGATAGATGACGTTTTCCTTTAGGTGGTAGCTAACTTGTTGCCTAGTACGGAAGATAATTGGCTGGTTAAGCCCTCTCGTTGAGGTGCGTATCACACGCGAGGCGACGCAGCGTGCGCAGTTCGATTATACGAGTATATTGTTGGTTACCTTGTTCCAGGCGTAACAAGAGGACAGCTATGGGGTTAACCAGGACAAACAGTAAAAACTTATTGCGAGCTTTCTGAAGTGTAAAAGATCTTATCGGTAGTTTTTGGAAGAGGTCGGTGACGTCACCCGTAGGGCTTTCATAGGATTCCTTGACCACACAGCATTGTTGAAGGGTGGTGGGGAAGTGAATAGAGGGCAGGGAGTGAGCACGGAGGTCGTCGGCCACCCCAAATACGGGACAGGTGGAGAGGGGGAAGTGACCGTGCACGGAGAACGCCGGCCACACCGAGTGAGGTAGGAGGAGGAGGGGAGGAGAAAAGTGAGACGGCTGTATAAGCACGTCACACAGGGCACGCAGCCGCAGGGGGCTTCGTGCGCCGTGGCCGCAGGGGGCCATAGCGGTATTAAGGAAGAAAAACAAACACAGGAAAAGACAGCATATTTGCAATTGTTATATTTGACTGTTTTCTTTTAGCGGACGGTCGCAAGTCCCCAAACTACGGGGCCAGGGAACAACAACTATACTGATGGGAGCTAAAAACACAGTGTAACCATGTCATAGGGGTTAGGATCGGGAGGGTGGGGGAATACCCTCACTACCCCACTCCAGCATATGTGTAAAACACTATCGCCCCATAGGGAAAAACTGATGAAATACAGCATAGAATGGACACAAGGGACAGACAACAAAATGACAACACCCTGGCCGCCTAACGGCAGTTTCGACCTGTACGTCCAACACTGACTACTGACACGCATACATAACACATACAAGGGGAAGAAGTTGGCACATCACGTGGAGGTGTTTAACTGATGGAGGATGTTCCAGGGGTCCCGACCAGGACCAACCGGGATGTTCACTGTGGAGGAAACGAAGGAGGGGAAGAAGATTAAGGAGGAAGAGGGAAACGGGGAAAAGGAGGTTGACAGCGCACAGTGCGCGGGAAGAGACCGAGAGGGGGACGAAAAGCTTAGCATCGCAAATAAAATAGAAGTAAAGAAGGAAAGGACCGACGACATGCCCCTAGCGAAAATAGTGAAGAAGGAAGAAGGGGGGTTCTATCCTGTGACGGAACTACGAGAAGCAGTAAGGCAACAACTAACGGCAGCTGAGGGATATTCGAACCCCGCGTACAGCGGACCACAATATACAGCTACAGGTAGCTACACAGGGGGTGGGGGGAAGTGACAAGTACGGTAGGCCCAACTTGTACGAAGATGCACGCAAAGGAAGGGAAGAATTGTGAAGAACCAATCCCAACCATAGGACACGACGAGTGGGTAGCCGCGCAGGTGCTGTTAAAATTGCGAGGGACACTAACGGGAGAAGAAAAGGAGGTAGTACGGAGAATGAACCAGGACGATGAGGGTAGCAGTGAAATAAGAGGGGAGGAAGGTAAAAGGAGAGAAGGGGAGCTGTTACGAGCAGAGGAGGAGATGTTGGAGGAACGATTGGCAGAATTAAGGAATGAGCAAAATGCACTGATCAAACAGCTCGAGAAAGAGGAATGAGGGAGAAGGCGGGAAAGGAAGGAAAGTAAGGATGAGTTAGAAAAAATGAGGGAACGAACTGAAGAACGGAAGAGGGAAGCTGAAAGGATGAAGGCGATAGCAGAAAGGGTATCTCGAGCAGCACAGCGTGACAGGAAAAGAGAGGAAGAAGAGAAAAAAAAGGAAATGGAAATATGGAAGAAGAAAATACTATCCGAGAGCACCAGGAAATACGAGGAAGGTAAAGTAATAGAAAGCATATTAGAAAGGGAGAGAGAGAGATGGGAAAGGGGGAGAGAGGAAGAAAGGATATTAGAGAAGGTGAGTAGTGAGGTGATGGAGGAATTGAAAAAGAAAAGAGAGGAAATAGGTGGTGAAATAGTGGAGAAGAGGGAAGAGGAAAGAAGAGAGAGGAAAGGGGGGAGTGGGGTAAGGACATATGTACGTCGGGATGCAGAAGTAGCCACAACATCAGCGCAAAGGGGAGCAATTGGTAAAGGAGAAGAGGAAGGAACGGATTTAATAGACTTAAAAACGGTGACGATTAGGGGGAAAAGGACAGATTGGGGTTTGTCGCTCCTAGATGAATTCTGCAGCGAAGAAGAAGAAGGAATGGGGGGAGAAGGAAGAAGCGGCGGTAGGGAAAGCTTAGACGAATTGTACATCACCCGCACCAACCGGGAATCACCATGGGCATGCAGGAAGAAGTGGAGGGAAGTGAGGAGAAAGAACGAGAAGTGGCAGGAGGGCAAACACATGCAGTTACACCTGCATCATTCCGCCCAACATGCCCGCCCACACCCGCTCCTGAACACACCCCCTACGCCGGCAGGCTTAGAGATCTCCCCGGACGTAGGCAGGAAGAACGGACATACACACCCACATTAAATAAAGAAAATAATAAGAGAAGAGGGAGAAATGAAGGGGAAGCTACAACAAGCAGCGGTAATATGGACATGACAGATGATCTAGTTGACACAGAAGAAGAAGAGGGGTATACGGACTCCACACCACGACAACTGGGGGGGACAGATGGGACACAATCTAATGCCGCTATTGGAGAGGGGGGGTTAGACCACAATACGTCCCTTGGAAGCATGCCAATAAGGAAAATATAAAGTGCAGGCTCCCATCACTAAGTGGAGTAGCAGGAAAATGGATATACGAGATGGAAAAGCACACTGCAGGACAGAAACTAGCAGTAGGAGACGTGAAGGGCCTATTAATATCAATATTAGGGGATGCGGCAGATGACATCTGGAAGAGAGCGGGTTTCCCCGGGGTCACAATAATGAACACATCACATGACGGGGCGCCATTTGCGAATTGCAGGCATGCATTATGGCAAGCTCTGAGGGTACAATACCCAGACACCTCAGATATAGGAGCAATTACGTCACGCAAGATGCGTGAGAACGAAGATCCTGTTGATTATATCCAGGAGATTCAGGAGAAGTGGCGTATGGAAACTAGAGAGCAATGGGACAAGACACTGGCAATATTTTACCACATACTAATACAAGGGCTTCCGGAGACAGTACAAAAACAATTGAAGAAAATAGTGGGGATGGAAGCCAAGGCCTGGCCGGAAATACAATTGACAATAGTACACCATTGTAGGATGTGGCAAGAAAAGATGAAACAAAAGGAAGAAGATAGAAAAGCGGAAGAGGCTAAATTAGTGCAGAAAAAACTGACTAAATACACCATGGAAGGAGCACTAATAACTACACCAACAACAATGACACCAAACCCCACGCAAGTAGTGGCCGCACAGGATCCCTCACAACTACAAATAGCACCACTACCACAATCACCACGACTTATAATACAACAGCTGCCACCACCCCCACCATACACGGCTAACATAGGAGGAGGGTATATGGTACCAGGAAATGGATATTATAACAACCTCAGGGGAAGGGGAGGAATGATGAGGGGGAGGGGATATGGCCAACCTGCACAACAACAAGGGGGTGGATTTCGAAGTTTCTACCCCACTGGGCAACCAGGGTACCAAGATAATGCAGGAAGTTTCCCATGGCAGACCAGGGAACCACCTGTATGTTGGGTTTGTGGGATGTTAGGACACATGTCGCGTACATGTAGAATGAGACCCTCCCCACCAGCATGGGGGGAACAAGGACAACAAGGGCCTATGAGGGAGCAGCAGGGTTACCAACAACCACAGGGACTACAACAGAGCAGCACACAGCAGCAATTGGCAACACAATAACAGCTGCAGACATATTCACTACCGCAACAACAGGTGGCAATAACACAACACCAAGTGCAGCCAGTGCAGCAGCTCACTCAAATACAGGACCATAAGTTAACCCCCACCGATACAAAGCTACAACAAACACAGTTGGGAAGGGTGACTATCCTGGGACACAACCCTTACACAGGAAGCGGTCAGTCATTATACCCACAATAGGACAGCCCACAGACGTCCTTGGTGTTTCCCATCCGGTCGATAACACCTAATAGTGCGGAGGAACCACGCATTGAGGTAACGATAGGTGACAAAAAATGATCATTCCTTGTTGACACTGGGGCAACCAGGTCTTGCATAAGGGAGGGTAGATTCAAAATGTCAGGTAAGGCCATGAACACCCAAGGATTTTCTGGGGCTAGGGGGTTGGTTTCCTTTACTGATAACATCTCCTTATCTATTGGAGATTATGACATGTCAGTCCCGCTCCTGTATTCAAGGGAGTCGCCAGTGAACATACTTGGGAGGGACATAATGAGCAGATTAAATATGCAATCTCCTTCACGGAGGATGGCATAATTTGCTCCACACCAGGAATAAACAAGCTTACTGCACGACAAATACTGCAAGCGTACTGTGGCCAGAAGTAGCTCGGGCTGAGCCAGTGGATGGTGAACTGTTCCAGTACGGAACAGACATGGCATTTGCCTGGAAGCCAGTAATAGAAGGAAAGATCTGGAGGAGGCCAGCAGCATATTTGTTCAGGCCTGAGACACCAGCCAATGAACCAGAAGGGAAAGTGATTTCGGTGAGCATAGAGAGTATTATAGCAACTGCTGATTATATTGCAGTACATGCCCAAGACCGGGAAGGGAGAGCATGGAGGGCAGTGATAGCCCTGGCTGAGGGATGCAGGCTCACCCAGGTGTCCGATGAAGAGCTCTTTTCAGAAGACAAGTAAGAAGGTGAGATGGTATTTATGATGAGTGTAGATATATGGCTAAGAGTGACGTATAAGCAAGTGGCACAGAAAATGGCCATGGCACTTGAGGCACCCGCATCTACCCCAGTTCCATTCTACGAGGAAGATATGGCTAAGGTTCCAGCATCACTTTGGACCACCAGTCCCTATGACGTGGGCTGCATAAAGAGTATCGGAGGAGTAAGAATAAAGCTGAAGAAGGGTGCAATACTACCTAGAGTGAAACAATACCCACTATCAAAAGAGGCAGATGAGGGCATCTACGAAACCATAACAGCCCTGATAAATAATGGCATATTGGTACCATCAGAATCACCACGTAACACGGCCGTGTACCCAGTGCGTAAAGCTAAAGGAGGGTCTTGGCGCTTTATCCAGGACCTCAGACCCTTGAATAACATTGTAGAGGCAGAATACCCCATAGCAGAAAACCCAGCCACAATATTATGTGGAATTCCGGCAGAGGCCTCACGGTTCACCGTGATTGACCTCAAAAATGCCTTTTTCTCAATACCCCTGCACCCAGATTCACAAGACTTGACAAGCTTCACATACAGGAACACAAAATGGAAACACACCAGGTTACCACAAGGGTACTGCAAGTCACCCTCAATTTTCAACAGAGTAATACAGATGGACTTGGGAAACATTGAATTAGAAAGTACGGTGCTGCAATATGTTGACGATATAATAATTTGCAGCACAACCGAGAAAAGGTGCAGGGAGGACTCAATGAAAATGCTGACAGTGTTGGCTGAAAAGGGTTACAAGGTAGACAAATAAAAGTTACAGTACTGTCAGGAACAGGTACTATACATTGGTCAACTAATATCCCAGCACGGAAGAAAGAATGCACCACAAAGAGCACAAGCTATATCCAACACGCCACAACCACAAACGGTGAGGGAGCTGCAGCAGTTCCTGGGATTATGCAACTACTGTAGAGCATGGGTTTTTGACTACAGCTCATACATAGGACCCCTACTTGAGGCATTGAGAGAAGCACACAAAGGGGACAAAACATTGGGATGGACAAGGGAAATGAAGGAGGCATTTGATGAGTTGAAACACGCCATAGCCACTGCTCCGGTACTAGCCACCCCAGATTATGAACGACAGTTCTTTGTCTTTTCGCATTGCGACTCAGCAGTAATGAAAGCAGTATTGACTCAGAAAACCAGCATGGGACATAAGCCAATAGAGTTCTACAGCGGTCACTTGGACCCTGTCATGCTAGGACATTCCCCTTGCGAACAGAGTCTCGCCGCAGCTGCATTAGCGGTGGAGAAATCATCATCGATTACAATGGGGTGCCCAACCACACTATTTGTGGAGCATGCGCTATTTGCAATATTGAATAAGTCTAAGTCCACACTAACCACACAGAGGGCGTCAGGTTATGAGATCATCTTGTCTAGACCCGAATTGTCAATTGTCAGATGCAGTACAGTTAACCCAGCCAGATTTATTGCGGAAGTTATTGAGGAAGGTGATTATGCTCACGATTGTACACAGACTATCGAAACGTACTCATGCACTAGAAAAGTTGAAGAGGATGCACTTAAGGGTGGGGAGATTTTGTACATTGATGGGTCATCAACAATAGACCAAAGTGATGGGATAAGGAGAACTGGGCAACAGAAGATTTGATGTATGTCCCGGTGAAATGCGTGCAGTTACCACAGCATTATTCGGCTCAAGCAGCGGAATTGGTTGCACTGATCTTGGCATTGAAGGAAAGCGTTGACAAAAGAGTTACTATATATTCTGATAGCGCATATGTCACGTCAACCGTCCACTCTGGGCTGATAAAATGGCAGAGAAGAGGGTTGAGGAGAGCTGATGGCACCCTAGTGCAACATGCTCTTTTGTTAGCAGAATTAATTGAAGTAATTAATGATCCCCAAGAGATAGCTTTGGTTAAATGCCCGGCACACACTAATGGAGACGACCATATCTCGAAATGGAATGAAACAGCAGACGCACATGCCAAGCATGCGGCATACTTTGGTGAAATATGGAACCCCCCAGAGTCAGAGAGAGGGAGGGGGAGGGGGATGGCAAAACAGATGATGATGAAAGAAGGGTACACCGATCTCCCCGCAACACAGATAATGGAATTACAGGCAGCCGCACCAATGACAGAAAAGGAACTATGGGTAAAAAGAGGATGTACGATGTCCCCAACAGACGCACTGTGGCATCAAAATAACACCGGAAAGGTGGTCATGCCATTGGCACTGTTGAACACCGCCCTGGCCCAGCTCCATCGTCCAGCACATACAGGAAAGGAAATAATTGCAGCACGAATTAGGGAAGATTGGTTCTGCCCCGAGTTAAATTCTCATGTAACAAATTTCATCAGCAATTGCCTCACATGCCAACAGTTTACGGCCGGTCACACGCTGCAAGTGATAAAAGGTACTATACCCCGGCCAGAGGGACCCTTCCTACACATTCATATTGACTACGTTGATATGATCAATGTATGTCAAGGACATAGGTAAATGATTGTAGTGGTATGCCCATTCTCCACGTGGATCGAAGCCGGGCCCTGCTCACACGCGGATGCGTTCAGAGCAGCTACATTTTTAGTGAGAGAGGTCTTCCCCAGTGTAACGCTCACCTGACCCCCACGGAGACGCTGACCAGGTCTGGACTGCTGCAGCCTCTTCTAAGGTGATGCGCAGAACTCGGAAGACCGACTAGACAGGACCCCCAAATCTCACTTGTCTGACTCGCAGGAGAATCCTTCTGCAGATGGAGAAAGGGGATTAACTACCTGCGGAGTAGCGCGTCGGCCTCCCACTTCCCTCTTTCACTCTCCTCAGACCACCTCCGAAATTCCCCGTTAACTCTCACCTTAAGGTTTGAAAGGACGAGCTCTCCATCCTGCTTCTGGTGCAGGGGTGCGATTATATCAAGTTACTTCACTGGTGTTCGGATTGGTGAGGATCCAAGCTTACTTGACTTTCCTGGCAAGGTGCCGTAAGTATACTGTTGTAAAAGTTCAAGAGTTGGCCTCCTTTTCTATTTGCCTTTATATTCAGTAGTCCGTCTCTTATCCCTTTTATCACAGGTGCTGAGTGAAGATTTCGTGTAGAGGAAACAATTCGCCGAAGGTAAACTCAGGTGAGTTTATGATGGGTGGTTCCTTTAATGTCCTTATATTCACCCACTAATGATGTGTCTTTTTTCCCCATAGGGGCCGGGGTACGGTACTGCCGAAGAAGCAGCGCCGACCCGAGATGAGGAAAGATTCTCCCAACAATAATCAGGTAAGTCTTATGGCGAAAATCTGGCTTTCCTCAATATGTTCCTTTTGCTCACCTTTTGTTCTTCTCTTCCCCCTTAGGCGCAGGTATGCGGCGGATCGTGCAGATGGTCGCTAAGGAGCACGGAGATGCCTCGTGAACAGGTGAGTGGAATGCGGCGCTGCAGCGAGCAACGCGATGCGTCTTTAAAATAAATGTCTTCCCTTAGGATCGCCGGCGTGATGACTCCGGACTCCGGGTAGAAGCAGGTAATGTTCTTCTGTTCACCTTTTCCCTTCTCTTCTTTCCTTTCAGGTGTTCCAGGATGGAGGCGGGCGTGGCTGGAGTCAGGATGCAGGAGCAGACGTGGTGAGCGTCCAGCTGCTAGGTGCAGAACAACGCGAAGCGTGAGCTGCTGTCTGGGCGTGGCTTAAATAGCCCCCAAAGTAGTTCCAGGTACGTATTCTTCCCTGGTGACGCCCGAGTGGCAAAATAGTCCCACAGGTAAAATAGTCCCTTTCAGGCCTCAAAGAGGTCTGGATCTGGCAGCACGGTCTGCATCAGGTAAGTTCACATAAACACTCCCTTTATGAGCCTGGCACCAAAGGCGCCAGGACAGTGTCCAAAGGGCCCCTACTAGGGGTTGCTGGCCTTTTCCCCGGGAACATGATGTCTGCTTCCGGGGACGCTGGTCCTGGACTGGTTCTCCGGGAGTAGGCATCATGACACCCAGGTGGGGTGTGTGCGAAGTGCTGCGGTCAGATAACGGCCCACACTTTGCTAATGAAATGTTTCAGCACATCACGTCCTTGCTGAGTATTAAACATAAATTTGCATGTGCATATCTCCCGCAGGCCAACTGCTTATGTGAACGCCTAAATGGCCTATTGAAAGAAGAAATCGCAAACATTCAGCAGACAACCAAGAAGAGCTGGTTGTACTGTCTTCCGCTGGCTCTATTTGAGCTAAGGAATAGGCCAGGGTCTGACCACCACCTCACTCCCCACGAGGTGGTGACAGGACGTCAAATGCACCTTCCTCTAGCGCCTACATCAAGAGCATTCACAGACCATGAAAACACTGCAACTGTTCTTGGTGACGAAATGTATCAATATATGTCTTCTTTGATTACTAGTGTAGCGTTTGTATCTCAACAGCTCGAGCGCACACGGGGCGGGTCGAAGAGTTATCAACAAGAAGACACCAACAAGGAACTGGGAAAGGAAGGACTATGCACTATTGCTAAAGGTGACCATGTGCTACTCTGCAACTTTAATAGAAAGTGGAACGGCCGACGCTTTACTGGTCCTCATTTGGTAGAAGAGGTAGCTACCAGAGCGGTAAAATTGCAGGATAAGCATGCCTGGAATCACCTACACGACATAAAGATCTACAAACTCCAGACCCGCCCTAGCGTTAACGACAGGGCCATTGAAAGAGCAACGGCATCAACAGCATCGGATACAGAGAAGGAGACATCGATCACAGCTGATGACAGTAGTGTCACTACACCTGATCACCCCTCAGATTCCCCAGAGGCAACTACTGAGATAGACATTGGACACTTGCCCACAGCCCATCCCATGGTCACGAGATCACAAAGTAAACAACTTCTGCCCAATTGAGCCCCAGCCCCCTCCCCTCTAAGGTCACCCCCAATTGAAGGACGTTGTATAACAAACTTGGGTATTGCACACACACACACATATAAGACACTTGTATGTTTTCTCTATTTTTTTTCTCTCGCACCTGCAGGTACCGTGTATAATTCTATTGTTAAGAAAATAAGTAACTAACAGTGTACTCTGCCCAGGAGTAGATGCTGCCCACGGATGATAACACCCCTGAAGCCCTATCACACCAATTTGTATATCATATAAGAAGACCAAAGTACCTAAAAAGAAGGAGGGTACGCATATATTACACCGCATTTTTTTTGGCCATAGAACAATCATTTCCCCATCTTCACGAGCACTTACCGGCTCTAAGAGATAGATCACTAAGATTAGCGTGGGAACAGCTCTTCGCCTGGGCACTGAACGGTTACTTGATAGGGAGAGCTTAATAACAACGACTAACAATAATAACAAGCGTATTGAGGATTTTCAGGCGGGCACCTTTAACGTCGCAAGAATAAGCTGCCGGACTGCAGCAAGGTAAGAGCAAAATGCCGGTGAGACTAGCTCTTGTAATAAAAATGATAGGAGTATTGGTCATCACTGGTCTGCTGGCTGCCTCTGTATGGCAGAAAAGTTATCCTATCAATATTATGGCTGCACCCAAAACTAACATGCCCCCTCCCACGGCTGCAACAGGTATGACGTCAGGTGGTACTAGCAACCCTACGGATAAGGGAAGTAGAGCTAAACGCAGCACATATACTGATAACAAGGGTATTGATAATTACATAACAGATTCAGCACACGTCTCAAACAACATGTGGTACCAGCACATGACCCAAATTGGTAATCAGACAACAGAAGATAGCATTGATCCCATACGTCATGAGCGCTTCACGGACATTCGTCGCCACAGAAATACAGGAAAAGACGGCGCGATGTATAGTATATCTGGCACTATTTCAAATGAGAGGACGATTCCAAGGAACGGTGGTGAGAATGCAGTGGGAAACAAGAGACACATACCCATATGAAAACAATTTCCTCAAGTCATATTTGAGTTACCATAAGAGCAGTTTACACGCTGAAGCGTTCAGATACATGACGAGTGGCCCTGAAAAGGGACAAACGAAGAAGATAACACTACAATACCTACCATGTGATTGGTATGCCACTGAAGTTCCTGGTATACAAGGATGTTGGGAAAGGCCACTGATAACAATAACAGGGAAGGTATACATGAACAATGAATGGAAAATAGGAGTGGTCGGTAGCAACATGATAACAAGAGAAAATATTACCACCATACAGGAACACGACGACAGATGTTGGACGACATGGGGCAAATACGTTCCCATGCTGACATGGATGGAGAAGGATGAAGACCCAATAAGCATACTACCGCTGACCGCGGCCAAGTTATGCTACCAACACAGAGGAGATGTGGAGGTGGGATATAACACCAACTGTGGAAGCGTGTTAGAATTACCAGAGGGGGGGTGCTGGAACGGCAGTGATAATGGATCATTATTGGGCCTGCGGAGATAAGGCATATCACACCTTGCCTCCGTTGTGGAATGGTATATGCAAAATGGTACACATCAACGTACCATCACTAGTGGTGCCCCAAAAACATGTGAACATGGCCAATTTCCCCAAAATGGATAAAGGAAACAAGAGGAAGAGGAGATCCGTACAATCACAGGAGGGAGAGAACAACAACAACAATAACGTCCTAACAAGGATAAAGAGACAAGGAGAACCACTGACAGGTAACTACCTGTGGGGAAGGTCGGAAACAGCACTCACTTCTATTCTACCAGAACATAGATTATTCAGCAGGGCTGCAATGTTCTTCTCATCAATAATACACCCAGGACTGCAAGCTTATGCAAACGCTAAATGGCTCCAGATCACCCGATGGGAACTAATGATGACGATTAATTCAACGGGAACTAATGATGACGATTAATTCAACAGTAAACGGATTCAATGCCATAAAAAAGGAGCTGCGAGCGGTAAGAATGGTAGCACTACAGAAAAGATATGTACTGGATCTTCTCACAGCAATGGAAGGAGGAGTTTGTGCAAAAATAGGACAATCATGCTGCACATTTATTCCTGCTAACGATGCAGATAATGGTACACTTACTGAAGCAGTATCACAACTGGCCCAGATGCACTCCAAGATGATGGAAGAAAGTAAAGGAGTAAAGAAGGATAATAGCTGGTTTTCATTGTTATGGTCATGGATGCCATCATGGCTGTCGGACGGGCTGAAGGTAATAGTTGGATGCATAATACTGGCTCCAGCTTTATTGATTGTAATAAGGTTTTGGAAGGCCAGGAAGGCACGCACTACAGACTAAATGATCAAAATGGTTAGCATGCACCCCTTGATGCCAACTGATGATGACCAGCACACCGACGTGATAATAAAGGAAAGAGAGAAACTGTGCAAACAGATCATCACCAAAAACTTAGACACACCATCCGTAAAGCTTGAGAACCCAAGAAACCCGAGGAGCTATATCGGAAGATGGGTATACTGCAAACCGGGAGGGAGCTGTGTATATATGTACTGGTCATTTGAAGACCATGTCAACCACTATGGACACCTGGGAGGAGTGACCAAAATATGGAGAGTAAGAGGAGATAAAGAAAAAGATATGTTTGTGGTCGACAAGTCGACCAGAGGGGGGACTGAAGTGGAAGAATGGGAGAAAAAGCTCCCCCCAATCTCCTTGCGATCATGGCCTAGAGGATCGCGGCCCAGACACCCACCACAAGATGAATTTGTCTATCTACCAGACGACCAAATACCCTGGTTCAAGAACATAAGGATATGCCCACCAGCCTGCCCTACTCAAGCCGACACCTGCGGCATGGATGAACTCAACTAAGACCTCAACAACAAGCACCCACATCGTTAGAGATGCCATAACGACCTAGCCAACTGCCAAGAACACACGTGCCACCATGCACACTGGTCACTCACGCACCAACCTACACAAAGAATATATTCAGTGCTATGACGTAGGTGACGGATACACCCACTGACGCGCATCTTTATTATTTTTCACATAGGTTTTTTTAGTAATGCAGAAACGCAAGACGCATAAAGCACTCGCGTATACGCTTGCTGACGCTTCTCCCACCCCTCCCATCGTGATGAGAATATAAAGAAGACGTAATACTGTCTATGAAGCCATGTCAAACCGCAACACAGGTGCCGTGCATTACACATCCCCACCCATGAACCAGGCCCAAGTAGGCCACAAGCAAGAACCACCATGAACACTATGAGCGAGAGTACAAGTGCTGATCACGCAGAACGAGCCCAGCGAGAGCTCAAAGCCAAGGGGGCAATGTTGCAACTCGTATGCTACCAGCCGGCGCCAAGGTCACACCGGTATGCAAAGCCAAGCACACAGAAGCAAAATACAACTTTAAATGTGCAGAATTCCGCCCCAGCTACGGTCTCTCCTCACGTGACCAAGCCGACCTGACAAGGTGCCAGACCCACGAGGAAGAAGTCGCCTGGGTCCCACGTCTGGGACACAGGTTGCAACAGTGAAATGACTAGATGGACACCTACAGCGATGGGAATGGCCTGCTCTCAGGCCTATGAGCAAACCCTCACATTGTCTGCACGAACACATAGTTACACATTGTTGCTAGTGACAGGTACACCGCGAGCTGGGAACAACGATGGTCCCAGACTGGGGGGCTCGCGGGAGGACCAATCAGAACATGGGGGTACGCATCACTGATGCCACTAAGATTAGCCAATCATCAGGGGTCTTTGTTTAACAATTTTCAACTATCTAATTGAAGGGACAACCCAAGTATACCACCTGACTCATCCTCAACCACTAATATTGCTCTCTATATGTATACTATACTAACCCTACCACTCGAGGAACCAATCCGGAGTGGCAATAGGTTTTTCGCTAACTTTCCCAGTTGACGCAAGTAGCGCGTCATACTGCGGCAAAAAGGGCCTGCGAGCCCCATGAATTTTGAGAGTCTGGACGGACGCGTACGATCCTAGACCCATTCCTGCCGTTGTTTTAATAAACAGCAGAACCGCCTTGCTTCTTTTGTGTGTCTCATACTCATTTTTTGGGAACACGGGAGGAGTTGGGGCCTCCCAGCCCAGAGGTCCGCGGACGGCTCAGCCGACCCCGGGATAACCACCCCGACAAGTTGGAAGCACTGCTGTAAAAAAACCTGAAAATGGAACAAAATCCAGAATAAAACATCAACCAGGAAACAAAAGCTGACCAAAAACAGAAGATAAAATAAATCTCAATCATGATATGATTGGTTATTTATAACACACTTAATACCCAAAGGTTTCTAATCGCAGACTCCGTGTCGTCTTGCTTCCAAGGCAAGATTGTTGCCCCTGAGCTATCTTCCCGAGACAATTAGTGATGCCAATCTCATTTTCACATCCATCTGAAGAAAAGGTGCCCCAGCCAAATGAATGGGGACAAAATTGTGTGCCATGAAAGTTGGGCGTGGGGGACAAACACCTCTGCCCCCCCCTAAAATTAAGCCCATGCAGCCATCATGGTGCATGTACAGAAGCGAAGCTAAATCGCATATCTTAACACTGCTGGATGAAAATGAAAACAAGTGAAGAATGATCAGCATGATCAATATCATAAACGTTAAGCCCATAGTTGCACTCCTTCATTTCAAAGCGGTGCGCCCTCACCTGTGTCTTTCATCCTCCCTGCAAAGTGAGCATCTACAAAACATCAACATATCTGTGCTCAGTCAGGCAAATATACCTTGTTAACCAGATTGTGTTCTAGATCGTGTGCTCTGTAAAAATGCTTTGTAACAACACTGTCACACTTACCCATAGATTTAGCATCTGTCTGCCAGCTCAACGTAGCGCGTGAAAAGCGGGTGATCCCCATGACCGCCCATCCTCAAATGAGTATCGGGCCCCCATGCTGTCACACGCACAATGGTATGATGATGTCACAGTGTTGGAGGAGACACGGTATGCCAGAGGTCTGGGGATTGCTACAAGCTCACCCGTTCAACTCCCGCAGGCCCAACAACCCTTTCCCCAGAAAAAACAGAGGACTCAACCAAGGTCAAGTTAGAACAGTGGTTTATTACAAAAACGGACAGGGATCATAGAGGAGAATCACAGATCTCCAGAATCGCCATTTCCACAAGACGCGTCTCCCCATTTTGATGTAAAATAGTGTCAGCACCTGTGCCCTCCCCCAACAGCCTATCACTCACGTCTATTGGGTGCTCGGAGTGGTAGACACTATGGTTTACTCTACTGGTCCTTCCATGTCAGGTGGCTGGCCTGCCCTGTCCCCAAGAAACTATCTATTACATTGTTACAGGGTCGCAGACGTACCATTGGCCCTTGCCCCCTGCCATCCACCACGGGGTTTCTGTCTCCTTATTGGCTGGAATTGGTCTCCCCAGGCCTGGGACCCACTTCGGCTCTCAGCCCTCTGTGAAGCTCTTCAAGGTGATGTGAAATGACTATATGCTCAAAATGTTTCTGGTAGCAGCACCACTTTTGTCTATGGGAGTGCGATCCACATTGCAAGATTGTTAACTTATTCATGTTTCACTTCTCGCCTGGGTTGCTGAGAACTGTTAGTCTTCCCACTGCGGGTGAATACCCATTGTCTAGCTAGGCCGCATCATGTGGTTGTGGACCACAAAACCGAGCACTCTGTGTCTGCAATTATGAGGATTTATTCTGCTTTTCTGCAGCTGGCCCCTTGTCATTTGAATTTAGGAATGTGTTGTTTATCTCTGACCATGGCTGCAAGTTCCTTCTGTCCGCTCAGTGAATCTGGTTCTGCTTCCCTCATCTTTTGTCCTACAGCTAGAGGCATTCTGTGATGTTCATTAGACTTATAATAAGATTTATACACACTTAGATTGTGCAATATTTTCTATAGGTTAGTCGTACTTGGTCCAACCAGGCTCCTTATATACTCCTGTAATTCCGTAGGCTTAGTTGCCATAAGCATCAGTAAGCGTGCTCTGGATCTTTTCCTTGCCTTGGGTTTAGTGTTGCTGCACTTGGCTAATGAGAAAATGATAAAAGCATTGATGTATATGTATCTGTCTGTTATCTACAGAAATGTGTAAGCATGTGCTTTGTGTATACAAGTGTGCGTTTGTGTAAGCTGTACATGGTTGTGAGTGTACTTCATGACTAACGCAGCTATGCCATGGTGTCACTAATGACGTCAGCACAGTGGGTTCGCGGCATTCAGTCAACGTTGTCCATTATGGCATTTGGATCCATGATTACAGTTGAAGCCGCTGTATCCATAAGGATAAACACTGGATAAGGATGGAATAGCTGTCTGAGAGAATAGCTCTCTGCATACGCGTCAGCCAGTGGTACTCCCGGTGGTTGTCCGAATAATGAGTTATTTCCTGCGTTCTTGACTCTTCAGGCTGTCATGTTCATAGGGGTGAGGAGGGGCATTCTTGGGACCCTCTTTTCAATGGTGCCGGGTGACGGGATGCCGTCACTGCACACAAGTCGGCTCATAAGCAAAGAGCCTTTGTTAACGGGACAAGTCCCCACGTTCATACACCGCCTCATGAAACATACACTCAGAAATATTATGAAGCAGGGTTCTTCTCAAAGACTGGAGGCACTCCCAATCACAATGAAACAAACCTTTATTACATCTGTGTTGTTCCTGAAATTGTAATTCTTTCTTAGAAAGCAAAGAATTCAGCACTGTCACTGAAATATGTTCCTAACTCAAACTCATGTTCTTCTTTACTACACCTGCCCGGTAATGTCACCAAGTGGAAACCCAGAGAAATTGAAATCGTCCTATTTGTCTCATTCTCACTTGATCTCGGAGACATTACATTCACCAAGGCTGCAGCAACTGACCTATTGTGGAACCAGCAGACCATGAGCTGCATTTCCCACCACCCTGTCTAATGTGCAAAATAGAGAAACAATAAGGCAATAGATCAGAAATGCGTGTTATGTCAGTCAAAACTATTGTTGCATCAATAAGATTAACAAAGCTGGGTGAGGTCTCATTTTGAGTAATGAGGCTAGGGGTTTATGTCTGAAATTCCATAGCTAGGCTTGGGTGTAACTTTTGTTGGAAGGCAATTTTACAACAGCTGTGCATAAGTAAGGGACTTGCCCGGTGCACGAACTGTAGGTTTGGCGGGAACCATAGCAGCAAGTCACCTCTACACTCCCAGCTCCCCATAAATCCACAGGACTCACCCTGCCAATGGACGACTTAGAAACGCTTGTGCCAGGCCACAATGTTAGATGTGGTCACCACTTCTGAAAGGTTATATCTTTCATGCCCATGTCGAGTGCGAGAAACCGATTTGAATTCTTTCAGAGAGAGGAACTGCTTACTAGAAGTTTTAGACATATAGTAACCATTCTACTGATCGTCCATCTCTCCACAGAGAGTCCTCATGTAATCATCACGCTTTGCGTATGCAACTGTCTTTCAAATGAGGGCAACTTTCCTGTATTTGTGTCAATTCTACCAGAGTCTTAAAGGGAGACTGTTTGCATGACATTTTTACTGGAAGAATATACTCACTCTGGGACTCAGCAACTGCTGCTAGTCTAGCAGTGGAGTTTGCAAGGTCATTGCACAATTTATCTCAATGGCAATGATTGGTGTGCTGCACTTCTATTCATGACTATTTGTATAGGGAGCATAAAGGCATCCAAAAGTGCTTCCACATAGTGGTGGTTCCTAATAGGAGACCCTGCAGAGGTCAGAAACCCTTGTTGCCACAACCCTCCAAAAATCTTGGGCCACTACAAAGGCATACCTTGAGTCAGTGTATATGTTCAAAGATTGCTGTTCTGCCAATTTACATGCCCTTGTGAGTGCCACGGGTTCAGCCACCTGCATCGAGGTAATAGGAGGCGTTTTCCCTAAACTTCCCCAAAGGCACATATGGCACAGCCCGCCACCAATTAACCATTTTTATCTCAGTAACAGATGTATTTTATTTTTCATTTATAAAGCGCACAAACAACCCGTAGGCATTGAGGCGCCGTAACAGGTACAAGTCAGGTAAGCGTAGTTTGTCATACAGTTCACGCAAATTACATCAATGGCAGGAGCATAGGATCAAAAACCTAAACAACTGAATTATCATGCATGCTATTGACAGCGAAGATATCTAAAGGGCGCCTGGCGGAGTCCTGATGTGCCAAGGAGGGTACGTGTATCAAACAACAAAAGTAATCAGGATGAGGGACCCTCAAACAGTTAAATAGATTTTGGACATATTTATTTAAATCTCAAAAAACAGTTTCTAACAGTTTTACATTGCTTTCGCTAAGCACGAAGATGACACGGACAGATTTCATACAACAGAACTGGAGGTCCCACCTAGATATGATTTCTGGGATTACTAGTGTCATTGCAACCTAAACCCTTTTTACTCAAATTGTGCAGAACTCTCAAATGTGTGTGAAAGCTTTGAGTTGCATTGAGTTACATGGTATTGATCCCACAGCCTCATAAGGACACACTCAGGTGGGCACAGAAGTAGACATTGGCATAGAAATGGTGGCAATGAAGTGAAGGCAGTCTGCAGCAGGGAATTATCTGCCATCTGTGCCTGGTTCTACAGGCTACTGAAGCCGCTGTGCCTTTAATTGCTTTGAAGGTGGATTATATTTAAATTGATTCCAGGTGTGAAGCACCTGGCGCGGTAGTTGCGGCAGTGAAGTGAAGGCGGTCTGCAGCAGTCTTCCCAGCAGGAATCAGGTAGTCCGGGAGCCTAACCCTGAACAACCCACAGGTGAGGCGCACAGCAGAACCGTCTTCTTTAATGCCTTTTTCTTCTTGTTTACACCGAAGTCTGCGGCCTCGTTAATACCCAGACATTGTGAGTGAGGGAGGAGTTAAGGGCCCACATGAACAGCCTCACCTTGTGAGTTACTTACTGTCTTTGTTGCCATTGTTGTCCGTTCCGTCACTTGTGTCAGTGTGCTTGAACTATTTTGAACTACTAAGAACTTAGAACTACTTGGTGACTAACAGTAGCAACATCAGTTACCTTGCAAAGTGTACCGAATGTAGTCACTTCAGCAGCCTGCTAGCCACAGATGGCTACTCCCTCAACTACTTTGATGGCGGCGACTATATATAAGCTAAGAAGCGGCAGGAACTTTGACAGTGGTCCTACCATCTTTGCCGTTGATTCTGCGGCGGTGACTGAATCAACTGACAGTTTGGTTTGCAATATGGCGGGGAAGGCAGTCCCCCCAGCGAGTACTATCACTACAGTGCTCATCTCCTATATTCCCCATGGCCTGCATAGCCCTCGGTTGGAAAAAAACTCCAGCAATAAGACCATCAGAGGGGGTGGCTTGACCAAGGTTGGGGGGGAGGGTTATTTGCAAACAAAAAACGCTGGAAACTTGTTATCTGGTGTGGCAGATCCTAGTACAATTATCAGTCCTCTCACCTACGAAACGGAATTCTGGAATCAACTCCGAAATGAATGAACAGTTTGTATGCAAAAAAGTGTGATGAGGGACTTTCTACGGCACCCAGTAAAATGGACACTCTTAATGAACACTTTGAAGATTCAATGATGCTGGATGCATCTTTCCTCTGTCTTTGCCGACATATGGGAGACCTTTGCAATTGGGGGGAATCAAGACACTCCAGGGCTACGTAAACTGGGCTTGCCATTAACAAGTACACACAATGGGAGAATCACAGTCTTCTGGATCAATCGGTATGCCAGGGGCCCCAGTCAGAAGTCTTGTTCAAACCAATTTTGAAACCAGCTTCCATCTTCAAATATTAGACTCCCAAAAGCATTCCGGGCTGGGGCAATTCTAACACCCTCCCCAACATTAACTCCCTGGGCCCTACTTACATTTCCGCTCGCCATCAGGTCATTTGGTCTATTCTGTGCTCCTACCACAATATTAAAGACAGCATACAGGACAATGCAGAGAAACTGGCCTCTATAAGTGGGAATGTGAGTTCTTTGAAGGATTCTTTGGCTACTCTCCAAGAAGAAATTCGAACCCAGGGCAGGCCACGTAAGTGTGCTGCTGAATAAGGGGTGGAGCACTGCAAGGATTTTTTTCCAAGCATGGGCTGGGTAGTTCCTTCGGAGGACTGCAAAAAGCAAAAGTCGTGGGGAGCAAACCTTATGTATTGTTCTGAAACTTACTAATTGTAAAGGGTGCAAGGGAAAAAAAAAACAACCCTGGCACTGGGTCGAGTATACAACATGTAAAAATGCCCACAGTCTGTGGTACACTCACGCCCCCTGCACACATATAACAGCTGGGTACCAGACAATAGACGGTGGGCATTTTTTGTATGTTCATGGTTCCTGAGGAGGACCACTTAGATACCTAGAACCTGAGAGCCCACCTGCTCTCCTGGCTTGTGTATCAATTTCTAAGGTTCCTCCTGTACCTTTGGACCTCACTGAGGGTCTATCCGAAGGTCTAACTGAGAACAATGGGACACCAGGACTTGGAGCCGTCTCCGAACCAAGTCACCTTTGAGGACCCAAGCCCACAGCAACAGTGGGAGATGTACAGAGGGAGAAAAAAGAAGGGACATAAGGCTAAAAAGACTAAGACGAAGAACCAACCAACGGGGAACACGAACAAGCATTGTTCACCAACAAACTTTTTGAACATCATATCTGGTTTGGATGAAATTATGGACTTGACCTAGGGGGCCACTATGCCCTTAAAAGGTGGGGGCTGGGGTGCAAAGAAGTCAAACAGGCCTCCGCTGGGGTCCGGAAATGGGTTGGATTTAACATTTAAGAAATGCACCCACCGAAAAATCACAACTCTTAATACCAGCCACTGATGAGAAGCAGAACATGGCTCTGCAAATGCAAGAAGAGGAAGATGAGGCTGAGGTGGGTAAGGATGATGAGGTTGTGGGAGCTTGTGAGGTTGCTTCATCGGTTCAGCCTTCCCAGGTGCAGTCCCTGGAGGGTTGTCCAGTGGTGACTGTTGTATACTATCAGCATGTTTCCCTGACCACCACAACTCCAAAAGCGCCCATTAGCTGCATCCAAACCTCTTATTCCCCTAGTTACTTCCATGGGTAGGGTGTCCATTCCAAACATCTGTGGAGACTCTGCCCTGAATAGAGGAACCTTTGTAAATCTTTGTTTCTCATCCTAGCTCTTTGTTTGTTACACACAGGTCATGTGGACCACGTTCCTTTCCCACACTCTGGTGATGATCGTTTGGTCAGTCACTTTCATTCTTACTTCTTTTCCAACTTGGTCTGGGAGGAAAGAGAGGCTATGCGATCACTGGGCTTTGTTAAACTATCTGGACCAGTGAAGGTGGAAACTTTCTTGTCTGCTCCTATGGCCAATGGTGCTGGCCCGGTGGTACCTCAAAAACTAACCAAAAATCCTAGGGAAAGCCCCATTGGTCCATCAGGTGCCTCTACAACTGCTCAGGACAAGTACTGGTCATGTTTAGAGGTGGCTATTATTATGTTTAACAAAGCCAGAGAGGCCTCAAAGGATCTTTAACTCAATCCAACAGTTGCTTACCTCTTCCTGGAATGTGTGTGGTTTTAAAAATAGTTGTAGGGTGATGCACAGCAATATTTCTCCCTTTAGCAATTATAGACTTATGCTCCAGGAAACTATGGTGATCCAACTGTTAAAAATGGAGGGGTTTGTAACCTATTCTAAGCTGTCTAGAAAGGGCGATAGAGGCAGGCATAGTGGTGGTCTGCTCATCGCTGTGGACCTGACTCTAAACGCCCAGTGTTCTGAGATTACTACTGCTTCCAACCACATCCTGGCAATCCGAGTGAGGATGGTGCCCTGTGGGAGAACCTTTCTGATCATCAATGAGTACTGGAACCCAGCCTCTACCAAAAGATCTGTAATTCTGGTGGGTTGAGTTCCATGGTAGGTGACTGGTTAGAGGTGGGGCTCCCACACAACATCATAGTTGGGGGTGGATTTAGTTTGGATTGTCACTTGGGGGCAAGTCTGGGGAAGTGTCTGTTGGTCAAGGCACCTGTGGGGCTGTCTACATGAGCTTCTGGCCATTCATGGCACTCCTTTATGAGCCAATGGGAGTTGTCCATATGTGTTCCAGAGGGCTTAAGGGAGGGTTAGTCACTCTATAGCTGGCACAGGGGTCGTGCACGTTCCTGAATAGATCATCCAGGAATGGTGTGCCGCCAACGACCTCTGCCTTAATGCCAGTAAGACCGAGATTCTACTCATCAGCACACCCACTCCCTCCTTCCCTGCAGCTCTCTTGCCGGCATCTCTTGGCCCTCTTCCTGCTCCTACCTGCAAGGCAAAAAACCTCGGGGTCATCTTCGACTCCACACTCTCCTTCTCTCCTCACATTTCTGACATTTCTAAGAAGTCACACTACCAGCTGCACCTCCTCAGAGGTATCCTTCCTTTCCTCTCCTTCCCCCAGAAGCTCACTGTCTCCAGAGTCCTGGTTCTCTCGAAGCTGGACTACTGTAACAGCCTCTATCTAAATCTGCCTGCCTCTACTCTCCACCCTCTGCAACTCATCCAGAACAGGACTGCGAGACTTGTCCTTGGCCTCAAGCCCAGGGACCGTATCTCTCCAGGACTGAAATCGCTTCACTGGCTCCCTGTGGCTGCGAGGATTAAGTTCAAAACCCTCTGCATTGTCCACAAGGCCTTCTGGGGCCTGGGGCCAAATTACCTTCAACTCTCCCTTCCTAAATATCTTCCTTCTCGAGCACTTCGCTCTTCCGCCTCCAACTCCCTCAGGGTCAGCCGCTTCTCCAAGCAACGAGTTGGGGGGAGATCTCTTCCGCAGCAGGGGCCTCCCTCTGGAACAGCCTTCCTGCCCCCCTGAAACTTGAGGAGAACCATCTCTGGTTCCGGAAGCACCTCAAAACCTTCCTCTTTGCTTCTGCTTTCTCTCTCCCTCTCCCCTGCTAAATCACTGAAACTGTACTGAATCAGCAACTGGGCCACTCACCAATATCGGTCCTAGGCCCAGCCAATCTCCCCTGCACTGCCTTCCTGGCAAACCCTGCACTGCAGGACTGTCTCTGTATCCCTACAGCCCCCCTTCCCAGCCCTTGTCTGCACTTGCCACCAGCTGGCCCTTATTACCTATCTTGTTCATTACTAACCCTGTACTGCACTTTCCCCTCTCCCTTTCCCCCTTGCACTTTTCCCGTCCCCCTTACCCATGCACTTGCGCGATCTGAATGACACCTGGCAGAGTAGGATCGTTGTCTGTCTCCCCTTGTTCCCCCCTCCCTGCCTCGTCGCGCCTTGAAACCCTTGTGTATAGGCGCGTTACAAATGCCTTATCATATCATTTCATATAAACAGATCTCACATTACCTAGAAGCCTGTTTTTCTCCATTGACTTGTGGACCTACACATCAGTGACCATTTGACACTGAACATCACAATCAACCTTCCAGCATATTTACATGTGCTACATCCTTCCTCTGCATTTCTCGAAGTTGATCGAGGGGGCCTCACAATTAAATGGAATACTTGGTCCTGTTTGACATTTGTAAGGGAGCTACAAGGAGAAATGATCGTGGGGGGAGTTCCTCAACACAGAATATCGGTTGTGTCTTTTAATGTATTGATGTTGCAGTGTTTGAGGGCAGTTTCTGGTACTAAAAATCAGTCTGGGACCTCATCTCATGTCTCAGCCTTTAGGATAAAGAACGCCAAATGCTTAAAAACACAACAACTGAGGTAGTTGAGCAAGGAAAAAAGTTCTGTTGAATCCTACCAGAAGGCCAAGAAATTCATCCAACTTCATTACAGGAGCTTCCATAAATCCATCAGGATGAGCAGGCTGAATAACGACAATTGGGGTATGTAACTGTGTACATTTATGGTCCACTATTAACATAAACATGGCCACAGAGGCGACATGGGTAGAGGTTTTTACTAACACATTTAAGTCCCGATGGGAATTCATTTTGGGTGAGCTCTAGTTTGTAGACTGAATCTCCAACACCATTTCCATGGGTGGAGGATGATGTGGTATGGGCTATCAACAAGCCAAAGGCCTCCCGGGTGCCAGGCCTGGTTGGTCTGGTGCCTGTGGTGATCAAAAGTGATACCCTCCCATGGGCAGGGGTGTTGTGTCCTTTGTTTAGGACTATCTGGGAGGCCAATTTGGTGTCTACATCTTGGAGGAAATCGCTGATCATTCTCATCCTAACAATTTTAGATGCATAGCATTGTTTGATGCTTTGAGTAAAATCTTTGCCACTTTCCTGCTGAAAGAACGTAATTACTTGTTTTGGAGGTTGGGGGTGATTTCCCACTACCAAGTTGGACTCAGGGTGGGTATGGGCACCATGTTGGTTGCAACTTTAATGGCCCACCTTAGAGCCATGATTGGGAGGGTGGTCATGGCATGGCCTACATGGCCTCACTGGACATGAGATCTGATTTTGACAGTCAAGCGCAGTGTATTATGGAAGAAACTGGTGACTTTGTAGGTTCTCACTAAATTGGTCTCGCTGATTGAGCAGTTACACACAGATACATCTCTGCAGGTGAGGCGTACTAGGGAGGGGGCATACACGGGGCCAGTACCAACCCACATGGGTGTTAAGCAGGGTTGTGTCCTAGCCACCCTACTCTTTAATATGTTTGGAGGACACTACTTTCCCAGTCAGAATGGGTCAGCTGAACATCAATTGGATCGCATTTGCAGACAACTTAGTTCTTTTTGGATCGAACAGCAATTGGTCTGCATAGAAAACTCAACCTTTTTTCTATTCATGTGGAGAAAAACAACTTGCTAGTAAATGGCTCAACGTCTAAGGTGGTCATGTTCTCCAATGGTTTGAGACCTAAGACCATGTGTTAGGTTATAGGGGATCAAAGAACAGAGACAATTCAGACGACACGCTATCTAGTTACAACTTAACTAACACCAGTAAATTGGCAGAAACCAGGGCTGTGCTGAAGGCAAAATCGAGACCGTGGGTCTCACAATTATAAAAGATCTACAATCATCTTTGTAGATTCTCTCTTTTGCCACTTATAAAATTCTACTTAGCCACGGTAGAGCCCATTGTTCTGTATGGTCTGGACCTTTCATTACTGGACCTGGAGGAAATCCTTGATTCGATCAAGGGAATGGTGTGGAAAAAGACTCTGAGCTTGCTGTTGAGGCTTCCTAATACAATAATCCATTGTGAGCTATGCCTGGTCTCTCTGAGATCAAGGTACATATGGAGGCAGCTGGATGGTTACGTGAAGATCGTCAAACAGCCCCGCACTCATTGAGGACCTAGGGGTCATTTGCCAGCGTGAGACGGTTACCTCGTTGGTCACATTTAAAAATTCTATGTGTATCTTTTTGAGCGAAAACAATTCATCTGAAGATGAGTTGGTGAATAGGCCAGTTATGACAAAACGCAAACTGTTCACGCTTGACTGTGGTATTGAAAAACTGGGTTCCTACTCGTCCTATAGGGAGTATGCAAACCTTCCAAGAAAAAGATCCAACTTGCCCAGGTATATTTGTGTTTCCTTCACCAACTGTGCAAAGTCAATATCTACGATTTAAATTAAATCTACTACCCACATTGGAACGTATTAGTAAATGGGGGAACAACTTACCATGCTCATTAGCCGGTCGTCTCTGTACACAAACAACTTGCACAGAGAGATTGAAACACCTTACATTATTTCGCTCCAATCTGATTGAACACAGAACCATTTTTCTTGGGGCTTTTTGGGGTTGGAAGCAGAGACACTGGGAGATTTACTTTGGGCACGGCTAATGTGGGGGGACAATACATCACTTATTTTTGCACTTTATAACTTCCTTACGGGAAATATTGGGAAATCTTAAAGTATGTTGAGAATGCACAACGTTCCCTTTTAGACATTTGTATGATGTTTTATGATGATGTATTGTGTAAGAATAGTTTTGTCCTCTTGTTTTTTTTCTTTCTTTGTTTTTCTTCTTTTTGTGAAAGGCTTGCTTTGTACTTTGTTCATTGTCAAGTCATAATAATAAAAACAATTGTTACATAGACAATTAGGAGGTTTTAGATGGAGTTGTATGTGATTGATTGACAGTGGTCAAGCAGGAGTAAGAAAAGTGTGCATCTTTGGGGTAAGAACTTGGAGGTAGATTGCTATATTTTAAACAAAGATGTCTGAAATAGCAGTATCTGTGGTTAAGGACCATGCTCTTTCGAAGTTATATTTGAAGGGGGACTGGAAAGCCACTGATATTGACCTTTGGAAGACAGACATGTTAGAATTGCCTCTGTGGGCTTGGACATTTGAGATGAACGTGGCCCATTAAACCAATCCCTACAGAGGTTATGTATGACTTCCACTGTCAACGAAGAGAACTTTAAGCTAATTTGTCTCTGCGGACTTCAACTGATGGAGGGAAGGTTAGTAGACAGGGATGCTCAGATTAAACAGTGTCAATTAGAGGCCCAGAAAATTCAGAAGAGTTGCTGAGTGCCAGGCAATTATGTAGTGACACATTGCAAGACATTGTGCGGCTACAAGAAACACTGAAGGGCATTCAGGCTTCCATTTTACAACAGCACAAGGTCATGAAGCAAATGCACGCCAACAATTAAGACATCATGTGACGAGCTGCAGAATCAAGTGACACCATTTTTGAGCCTGCAGGACACTTATAATCAGCCTATAGAGGCCCACAATAAGTTACAAGCAAAATATAATGATCAATCTGTGTATAATAATGCTTTGTTAAACAACATTATGACACAAACTACACATAGCAGAATTAAAACAAGAAAGTATTACATTAATTCTCAAAGAAGTTGAGTCCCAGAACAAATTTGAACAAATTAACATTAGTTTAAGTGTCACAAAATGGCAGAGCGATCAGCTTGCACAAGAGTGTGATGCTCTAATATATGAGAAACAGTCACTGGTGCTGAAACCACATCTGGCTCAGGAAAATGAAGGTTTGAACCAAGTCTCTTCCCAAGAATTAGACAAGGTGAAAGATGCAAATTTGCATCTACTGGACAAACTGGAACAAATAGAGATTTACCCGAAATGGGCAGTTCACCTAAAAGGATATTTTGAACATGAAATGCTACACTGCCTTGAGAAAATTCAGGAAAGGTGCAGAATATTTAAAAACTGTCAGTGCAAGAATGAATGTTTACAGCAGAAATTGCAATATAAAAAGGACTTGTTGACTTCACAGAGAAAAACCCTGGACGCTAATCAGGCCAGCATATGTGACATGAGAGAGAAAAGTTAGTCCAGTGTAAGCATGAACCGATTCTTGCAATGGAAAAAAAAGAAAAATGATACCAGGAGGTAAGGGACTATAAAATGGCCCTACAATTAACCAACAGACAACCACAAGGGGCAAATACTTTGGACAGAGGGGACCACTCCCTTTTGCCAAAAGGCCTCATTCCACCCGCCTACAACTTCTTATAGGCAGGATCAGAGGTGTCTAAGATCCCCTCTTCCAAATATTTCTGACCAGGAAGGAGAGGATTTCTTATCTGATATAGATGACTTCTCACCGTTACCAGCAATAAGGGGGCGGGGGGTACCTCATTCAGCATGCCAAAAGGGGACATGAGTGGCAATGACGATAAATCTGGGCTTGAGGAAAAATATTATGATACGATATGATAAATCATTTATAACTTGCCTGTACACAAGTGTTTTGAGGCGTGACGTATGAAGGGTTGTGACATCTAGAATTGCAGAAAATGATCCTGCAGAGAAATCATTTAGCCCACTTAGCTGACATTGAAAGATAAAAGCTGCAGCCAAGGAAGGGAATTTTAAAAGTCTCTTAGCATCAGGGAGACGGGGAGAATTCTTCTAAGTGAATAGGCCAGGTTTATTTTCAACCCTCAGAAGAAGAAATCCTATGTTACCTGACTTCGGATTCTGGGAAAATAGCCCAGAGAAATCCCAACAAAAAGGACAAATAGAGGAGCCTCTGTCCCGTGCATCTAGGAGGCATTTCCAAAATCAGAACTGTAGGGAGGGCCTCGATGACAATGGGGAATGGGGTTCCAACAGTAGCTTTGACTCAAAGGAAGAGTGGATTCAGGTTCATAGACTTAAGAGGAACAGATCCCAATAGGGTTTCATCAAAGACTCTATAAAACAAATAAATGCCATCAAAAGCTTTCTGACCCCTTATCATAAAAACACCAAATATTCCATGTGGGAACATCTAGAGGTTTATGAGCAAATGATGTCCTCATTTGGAATAAGGAATGATTTTAATAACATGGAGTATGTCAAATGGACATTTTCTCCTGAGTTTTCCAGCTTCATTGATGAACTGGAAAACCAGAATCACAATAAATGGTCTACTTATAAAGCAAATGACAGTGTCAGGGACTATCACAATTATAAAAAAAACTCTTTCAGTTTTAGCTCTACCCATATATATCGGATAGCTTTTAACACACAAGAATGGGTATGGAGCACATACTGCTATGTCAATCATTTACTTTAGAACCAATCTGTTTTACCACTATCACTGTCCCTGCATAGAAACATACACTGTCCCTATCAGGGGCTGATCACCCTAGGTCACTGGTGGTGCCCCACCTATCTAACAGAAAAGGGAGAAGAAAAACTGTCCCTATCTAGACACCATGTGCATAACAAATTGCTGAAAAAGTTATAAAAACGCTATAAAGTACAATTACAGTAGCCCATCATCAGCAAAAGGAGATGAAAACAGATATAGTCTCATAGCACCCTGGACATTTCAGAGGGGACTAAACCTTGTTTATTCACCCACACTGAGGTGTGTACAGTTGATGCAAGGTAAGGGCTAACTGTTGGTTAAAATGCTGTGTCAAGCCATAGCTTAGGCTTCCTGATTACCAAGAACCCACTTCCACAACCACTGGTCATGGTGTGGACTAATATTTCTTTTAAGCAGGCTATAATTGCCACATTATAATATCATTGCATCAGGCCAGTCGTCATCATAGCTGGTATCTACCATTTTTACAGTGAGAACTCTTACCTCCCTTATAACAAGGTTCTCAATTGTTACCTCATTTCAAAATTCAAACATAGCAAGCAGATTTAACAACAGGTATAACATACCTTGAGGCTTGGTTGGCCACTCTATGGGCTCAGAGACAACAAGCTTGCCAGAGGCACGAGCTGCTTGTTCTTAGGGCACGCCTCGCTGTTGTAAAACAGAACAAATGGCAGCAATCAAGTTGCTTCAAGGTCAGACTCAGAGCCACATTTCTGAGCATTTTATATGGCTGTGCTCATTACTGATCTCCATATCTGTGTTTTCAGTTAAAAGTATTCAAAATATCAACCATCATGTTAAATATCACAATGCACCCAACTGGGACGTGCCGGTGTCCCACTTAATTGGACAGAAGCTGCAAGGCAAGTGTGGCGGCGTTATCTGTACCACTGTGTCTACAAGGGAGGGAGTGACTCTAACCTTCAACGAAGGCGACGAAAACAATGGGCATATTACTTGACTAAAAACGCCGGGGGTTACGCAGTCTGCCACTAACAGGGCACCCCTCAATTGAGGAAAAATCTTGTAAATGCATGCTTACTGTGTTTTTGCATTACGATTTTTCTCCCGATAGATGACTTCTGCGTACTGTTAGCAGGGAGTCTGTGTGGAGTAGTTAATCCGCCGCATTCTCACGCTGGGCATGAAGTGACCCTGCAGGGGCATGGTCCAGCTGGGAAGCCAACTCACGATTCGAGTGGTGGCCATCTTTGATTGGGGAGTATGCATATTCCCTAGTCTTGCGCAAAGGCACCCAAGCAGGGCTGTGTCCTGCAATCAATGAAAAATGGACGGGTCCGCCTGTGCCACAGGTGTGTCTAATAGCAGTTCATGTTTAATTACAGGTTACAGGAGCACAACTTAATTGTGATTCAATTTGTATTCAATTTGGCACTGTTGGTTGTCTGCAGTGCAACTCCAGCCACCAGGGTGTGCGGTTACTCAGTGGCCATAGGTCTCTCAAATGTTGGCAGCACTAGTAGTCACTGATATGCACTAATGCAGGTAGACAGGCCTATCCCCCGTCTATGTGGAACTCCCATGGGGTAGCCTATTGGATACATATTAATTTTATCACTAAATCATGCCACTGAATGGCTTTGTTAAGGCCAGTCTGGCAGGTATTCAAACAGAAAATCCAAAATTGTTCTCATTTCAGAAGGAGATTGGCAAAGGTCCCTCCCTCGCATGGAGGGGGTGTTTTCTCAAGCACCGTCCATTTGAAATCCTCTGCAGTGTGGCCCATGGCCACAAAGTTTGATATCAAGGGTTTTGTCAGTTTCGAGGTTGTAATGCACAATTTGTGTTCAATGGGCCTTTTCTTAATGGGTCTCACCAGGTTAAGTGATATACCATGCCTGTGCTATTACAGTTAGTGAACAATCTTTGTTGCCACAGTGTCTTCCATCTGATATTGATGTTGGTGCTGCGTGTATTTTGGGGACACATTGTGCAGCTGCCATATGGGGCACGTCCAGTCAGCGGGGTACTCCCCCATAAGGTCTGTTGTGTTTGTTTCTCATCATTTTCAAATAGAGTATGGACTAGCCGATCCCTCAAATTCTGTCTCTGTTTGATGGCAAATGCTTGCTGTGCAATAGTACTAGAGCAGGTATTACAAATTGGCCAGAGATTCCTTATTTCTTCAGGGTGTGCTTCTATGCAGGGACAGTGATAGTGATAGTGGTAATAGTTCTAATTATTGATATACTAGTATGTGCTCCATACCCGTTCTACCTAAAAGGCAGCCATTAAAAAAAGAAATCTGCCCATAGAAACTCACAAGGGGCCCGCAAAGCTGCATATAATATGGTGTGTGGCGAGGACCAATCTCAGAGAGGTTGCTCAAGAGTTTAAGTATGCATTTGCACAAACTTCTCGGCAGGTAAAAACTAACAGTAGGGACTTTATTAGCACATTTTTCTATGCACTCCCGAAATACATTATCACCCAATTAGCGCAGGACTTTGATGATTTGCGAACTCTCGAATGGGTGATCTCACAGGCTACTAGGATTTGTGAGGTCCAAAAACCTGCAGAAAACAAAATAATCCCAAAACTCCCAAATCAAATTCAACAGCTACCATTGCGAAAAATGGCAGAGGTGACGAGTGCCCCTTCCTTTGGATCTAGAGTCAGGGGGTTCAAAGTATGCTCCTCCTAACAGCAAATGGAATGTCTGACAGAGGAGGCCCTGTCTCCAGTCTCAATCGAGCAACACTGTTATGCCAGGTCTTCATGCTTCGATGTACCTAGTGATGCCAAGGTGAGAATATTGCCCAAGTGCCTGGAGTGTTGGTCTGCTGTATTTTGAGTGTAGGAATTCCAGCCCAGGCAGTTGGAACCATGTATTGAGCAAGCAATGAGATCAAGCACACTGTATTTCATAGACTGCGTTCTATTATTCAATAATTCAGAGCTCCAATGGCTTAATTATATTTAATGAGTGTAAAGGGTGCAGGGGAGAATAAACCCTGCACCCTGGTATCAAAGGTCAGAACTAGATCAATGAACAACACGTAATACCCATATTGAATGGGTACTCCCGTCCCCTGCACACCTATCAATGCTGAAAGAATCTTATCATTCAAGATTTAGCATAGGTATTTTATCAAATCATCAACCATGTAGCCTGGTAGGTAGTAACCAGTGGGCTCAGCTCCGGCTCCTGCCCCACTCTTCTCCTAACTGATGTTACCTGAAGAGCTGAATAATGGGACTTGTGTCAAACCTTACCTGCTGCCTCTACAGTATGGCATTTTAACATGTGACAATCAGTGTTCCAAAATAGCAACCCTTCTGACACTCATGCCTACATACGTACACGATACCTGGGCTCTAGGCCAATCGTGGGCTACAGATCCAAATCAAAGGGCCATTACCCCGGGGAATCCTGCTTAGCATTTCTAGCCGGAAAGAAATCCGACACCCTGTCCAAATCAGAATTTTCAACATAATGGTCCTCTTCCCCCTAGATTCCAGGACAATGGAGCCCAGAATCAAAAAAGGGGATACCCAGAAATAAAGGTTACAGTAACTTCCAACCCTAGATACTGTTTTACTCTTATTTACTTTCATGTAATAAAAGCATGCTTCGCTATGCAAGAAATAGCTTGATTCTAGTTTCCTTCCACGCCTGGGTTCTTTTCTTCAACCACACACATGCTTAAGTGTGGTTTGTTGTCCCTTGCACACCGCCTGCCAATTCAATATGTCACAATGTTTTTGAGTCCTGCGTTTGCTTGCTGCTGCTCACATTGATGTGCAATTTCTGTGTTTATAGGGTAATATTGCGGTTCCCAGCATAACGGGACTGGAGCAGCTGAGCGTCCTCCCTCATCGCCAATAAGTGACTAAGCAGAAAAGGGATTGCTTGAACTCCTTTACTGGTAAAAAGCTTGAGACCATGCTTACACCTTCCAACACTACAGTTTCTCGTTTCACGTCTCAAACTCTTTTCCACTGTGAGGGAGGCATGGTATCACAAGCAGACACGGACACAAGAGCTGCACGTTTCAAAACCTTTCTTGATGGTTTAAAAGGGGTTGGAAAACTCCTACCTTGCCCTATAATTAAGATGGGAGTAGGCTCGACCATCAAACAAAATGAAAATACAATCCTAGTCAGTCCTTAGTCAAAATAATATGCCTTATACTAATAAACCTAATGCCTGCCCTCTTTCTAATACAATAAATGTGAAAAGGGAATGTGTAATGCAAAAAGGAAAATCAGTGTTCAAAAGAAATGTCAGTATGGCCGAATAAACTCCCTTCCCCACATTTTGTAGCACGTGTAAGGTGGCACACTTCGACCTTCCAACACACTCTGGCTTTGGACACAAGGAAGCAGTTCCTTTCGTGGACCAAGGTCCACTTGGCCATCCACGAAAAGCCATTAGTTTATCCACTGGACCTCTCGCTTTCTCTCACTCCAGGCCAGTTCACCTTTTAGCTTGTAACACAGTTTAACAAAACATGTTTTCCTTCTGGTTACCACAATTCAGTACAGGTTCTCCTCTGCCGGCTGAAACCTTTCAATCACAATTTGTGGGGGTTCCTTCCCCAAGCTTCAATCACACCTTCATAGGCTTCCCTCTGTCGGGCTCAAGCCTCCTTTCACTGTCAAAGACTTTCAAAACTGCAAGGCTTTTGCTCTTACCTCGGGACAACCACTTCGACCTTTCCTCAAACTTCACTTTTTCTCTCCTACACCAAGGCTTTTTGGTAAATGAATTTTCAAGCACAATGCTTATTTCAAAGATATCTCTCACATCCAGGTTTCCCTCTGCCGGGATCAAACCTAACAGTTCAAAGACATCTCTCACACCCAGGTTTCCCTCTGCGGGGATCAAACCTAACAGTTCAAACCTTGCATCTCAGTTTCCTTCTCTTCCTGCTGCTTCTACGGCATCAGACATTTCACAGAGAAGTTCGATTGGGCAATCTTCTTTCACCAGACAACTCTGGTATTTGTATCTTTAATTTACATTTCTTTGCAATGCTTTGCTTTCTCTCGTGTCTTATCGGCACATGTGCAACCTACATTTGTCGGATACTCTTGCTGTCAAGTTTCATTTAACACAGACAAGCCTTTCATTGCTTTCATCAACTCACCGGCTGTGTCAATTCAATTTTGTCTTTCGCAGCTTTGATCATGAAGTCAAGGCTGATATTACAACTGCTGCTGCACATCCCCAACTCTGCCATTCACCCATGAGAGTGGCTGGTATCATTGAAACACAAAAGAGGTTTGACTGTTCTCTCTGGCTGGGCTTCCTTGTACAACCTTCAAGGCCTTTCGGAGGCAGCAATCTCTTGCCAGGGTGTCCAAGGTTTCGCCATACCTCGGTTCCGTCCCTCGGCCTGTCGCTCTGCTCCACCTCGTTTGCAGTCAGCCTGGAAGAACTGCTCCTTCTTGTGCATCACCTTGCCCAGAGTGTGTCTCAGTGTTCCACCTTTTAACCATGTGGGGAGGTACCAGATGTGTGTAATTAAGAACCAGTGCCTGACCCTGCCTGATCTTATTAGTGGGACATGTCCAATGTATTGCACTCCATTTAGCCTCAGAACTCCTCTTCCTCGGCTCAGTGTTTGTGTAGGAAAGGGGGGGGGGGTTTGGGAAGTTGAAATATCCTATAATATTGGATGGGACAGGGCTATTTGGAAAGGGGGAATACCATGTCTCATCATCGGCATTCCTACCCCACTCCCCGAGGACCCCTCACCCAGGTGATCATTCCACACTTGTTCACCCCCTGCGTCTGGATCCAAAGGCAAACGCCATGCCCTGGCCACCTGAGTAAGAGATCCCAGGGGTCTACGCAATGAAACACCCTTTGGGTTTTTATACAACCAGCTCCCCCGCAATCCAGAGCCTAAAACTCCCTGAGTGGAAACTTTAGCAGTTCCAGTTCTGGCTACCACAATTCTTTCTAATTGCACAAGCCATGGCCTTGACAGCCTGCAATACGACCTCTATTAAGCATTAGTTGACACTTTATTCAGGGATGTCATTTCACCAAAATGCCAGGAGTAGCATAAGTGACATTACAGGAAGTGATGGAACACAACCGTTTACCCCTTGACAAAACAGGAAGTGGCATCACATAGCATTGTTTCTAAGTACACTATGAACAATATGGTTACAATATCACTGTAATGTGATATACATTTTGTACAAGAATGGATCACCATATGTATCAGCAGAAAAAAAAACATGCTATAACTGCAACTTGCAAAAAGCAAATTACATAGTCCGAAATTGATGCTTATTCTACTCAAAATGCTTTTTTTAGGATTCTGTCTGCATTGTGAATTTGAAGTGTTTAAGAAAAATCAGCGACTGACCCCCTGAAGTGTGCCTGAAATAAACCTTTAAATTAGAATTCCAGAAAGAAACTATTTGTCATTCCTCTTCTTTCTTATTTAGGGTCACTATTCAAAGTCTTACACTTGTGGAACCCCCTGTTTTTTTTTTAAGAAGCCTGAACAAGAAAGCCAGCCGCTCTAGAAACAAAGAGGCACATGGCACTGGCCACAGCCCAGGAGCTTCAATTTGTAAAAAATAAAAAAATTAAAAAAACATTTTTATTTTCTTTTTTTAGGGGTAGCAAGGGAGACCACAGGGGTAGCGAGGGAGACCCCTGACGACCCCTAAATGACGTCCCGGACTCTATTGCCCTATATTTTGCAATTATATAACGAGGTGTTCACAGATGGCAGTTCACTGCCTACAGTAAGTGAAGCAAATACTGTAGCATTGCTTGGACCCTGTGAATTACCAGATAACAGAGGGTTTTATCAAGCAATTTTCATGTTAATCACAAACAATAACATATCAGTGAAAATCTTTGCTAATTGTCACTTACCCTTCATGCCACTTGATGACGGGCAATTGATAAAAATGTCTCAGTTAGCCAATAATGTAGCTCTTTGGTCCGAGTTATCTCTAGAACTTTATAAGTACACCCACTGCTTAATCTTCACTGTACACTAAGGACTCAAATAGAACTGGGAGTTGTCCAAAATGCAAAATACTACCAGATGGATTTTTTCATATGATGATGTTGTAGACTACTTCGCTATTGTTTAGAGGTGAGCGAGAAGCTAGGATAAATCGTTGATGTCGATATCCGGCTCTGCCATTAGGATGCTCACTTGGGTTTCAACCCGTCATTCAATAGTCCAGTGAAGTAGCTCCAATGATCGCCGGATGTCCTGTGACCATGCATTGGATGCATAAATACACTCCTAAATCAAATGCCTACTATAAAGATAATGAATAAGTCTTCAGACGCCAGCTGCCAATCTAAAGATGTGTGGGACACTTTCGAATTCATCTGAGCTCCCCCCCCCCCACTTAATTTCGGAATCCTCGGACATGTCTAATTGATACTCTTCTGAAGTTTCACTCTCCTGTGCTGGAATGTTACTGTGTCAAATCTGCAAGGAGCTTGACAATTCTGCTGCAGTCTCTAGCTCCCCTGGCTTGGCTTATCATTTCATCTCTAAAACTGAGGACATCCTGTCCTCTCGCTCTTCCTCTCCCCCTCCTTCCTCTACTTCCTGCTCTTCCTCTGGCCCTTCTTTGGCCACTTCTCCTCCCTCCTTTGCTGCCTTTCCCCTGTTATCCCCAGATTAGGTTTCCAGGCAAGTCTGATCTATGAAAGTCTCATCAAAATAGGTTCACCTCTGTTCCTCCAAAACCATCAAGGACCACATTGACACCCTGGCTCCTCTTCTGGCTGACTTCTGAAAACACTCCTTCACCACTAGAGTCATCCCTTCCCCCTGAAGCACTCCCCTGTGCACCCTCTTTTTCAGAAGAACAAGTTACTCTCTTACCTGGTAACGTTCTTTCGATGGGATGGTCGATGACGTTTTCCATATCTATGACAGTAATCACCACAGCTGTGCTGCTTCGGAAAATCTTAAGCGTCTGCGTCCTCCGTCGATGACGTTGATACGCCGCCCTCGAGGACCTCCTCCAACGGCCAACGTCACTGGATGTTATAAGTAGGACGCACGACGCCCGTAGCCTCAGTTCTAGTTTTTTCCCCAGAACGTGTGGCACCAGTCTTCTGCCAGTCTGACACACAAAGCCTTGCGGAAACGTAAGCTGCAATCGCATAAGAAATTCTGTAGCGGGGCAGGGAGGGAGCTATATGGAATATGTCGTCGGACCATCCCAGCGAAAGAACGTTACCAGGTAAGAGAGTAACTTGTTCTTCGAGGGGATTGGGTCCTCCGACGTATTCCATATCTATGACAGACTCCCAAAGCAGTACCAATGCAAGGAGGTGGGAAAAGAATTTAGTAAACAGAAATTTAGAATGCCCAATCAAATTGCGGAGTAAAGGACCGCCTTGCCAAAGACCAGATCCTGCCCTCGGATGGAATCGAGGGAGTAGTGATGTACAAAAGTATGTACCGAAGCCCAGGTGGCTGCATCACAAATGTTACGAATAGGAACACCCCTCTGTAGGGCAGTAGAGGCAGCCATACCCCTGGTAGAATGGGCCTGTAAGCCGACCGGTGGGTCCTTACCCGCCAAGCGGTAACACTCAGAGATAGCCAAAATAATCCAGCGAGACAAAGTGTGTTTTGTCACAGCTTGTCCCAAACGCTTTCCAGCGTAACCAATGAAGAGTTGATCGTCCACTCTGACCCGGGACATGCGTGAAATATAAAAGCTTAACGCTCTCCTAGGGTCAAGCCTATGGAGCCTCTCCTCTTCCTTACCAGGATGTGGAGGAGGATAAAACGCCGGAAGAACAACCTTCTGGCCTAAATGAAATTCCGACACCACCTTCGGAAGAAAGGAAGGACGAACTCTAAGGACAACCCTGTCCTTATGAAACACAGTGAAGGGTGGCTTAACTGAAAGTGCGTGTAACTCACTCACTCTGCGAGCGGAAGTAACCGCAACCAAAAATACAGTTTTAACAGTTAACAGTCTCAAAGAGCATGAATGCAAAGGCTTAAACGGAGCACTCATCAGAAACCTGAGAACAAGGTCCAAATCCCAACCGGGCACCTGGAAAGGTGACGGAGGGAACACATTAGTGAGCCCTTCAGAAACTGAGAAATTAAAGGAATTTTAAAATAGGAACACTCTTCAGACGAGCGCTTAAATATGGACAGCGCCGCCAGGTAACCTTTAACGGTACCCACTTGCAAGCCCCTGTGGGCCAAAGAAAGCAAAAAAGACAGAACCATGGGAATGTCACATGCAAAAGGATCCACATTCTTAACCCTGCACCAGTCGCAGAACTTACGCCAACGGCAACGGTACAGGGACTTAGTTGCTGGCCGTCTGGCCGAGAGCAATGCCTCCATCACGTCTTCAGGGAGGTCACAATCCTTATACCTCAACCTTTCAGAAACAAAGCTTAAGGTTGAGGGATCTGACCTCTGGATGGAGAACCTGACCCCCCTCCCGTGAGAGCAGATTGTCTCGGTAGGGAAGACGACGTGGAGGGCAGATGGACAAGTCGAGAAGGTCCGGGTACCACGTCCTCCGGGCCCACGCCGGAGCAATGAGGATCATCCGGGAACCGAACCTCCGTAACCTCCGCAGTACTTGCGGGATGACGGGGACTGGAGCAAACGCGTACAGCAGTGGGAATGACCACTCCACCACGAACGCGTTTCCTAAGGCTTCTTTTGGAGGAAATTCCCGCGAGCAGAACCTCTCGCACTTCCGGTTGACACTGGAGGCGAAGAGATCCACTTGAGGGGTCCCCCAAATGGCAAAGATCTCCAGGAGAATCTTCTGAGCCAACTCCCACTCGTGAGAGATCGCGCTCTGCCTGCTGAGAGCATCCGCCGTCTCATTTTCGTCTCCGGCCAGATGAACTGCCGAGATCGAAACTTCCTGCTGGATTGCCCAGAACCAGAGCTGCATCGCCTCCCTGCACAGAGGAAGTGACCCTGCCCCCCCTTTCTGTTGAGGTAGTGCATGGCCACCGTGTTGTCCGTCAGGATCAGGACATTCTTCCCTCGCACAGTCGGCAGAAAAGCCTTCAGGGCTAGCCTGACGGCCCTCAGCTCCAACAGATTGATATGGAGTCTGGACTCCGACGGAGACCAACGACCGCTGATTGTCAAGTCGTTGGCATGAGCTCCCCATCCCTTGAGGGATGCGTCCGTCACGATCGTCACCTCCGGCCAGGGTAGCCAAAATGGAGCCCCCTTCATCAGATTGTCTACGACGGCCCACCACAGAAGGTCCTGGACGACCTAGGACGGCACCTGAACAGGGTTCGACATCCTGTCGGAGGACTGAGACCGCTGGAGCTTGAGTGCCCATTGCAAAGATCTCATGCGCAACCTGGCCTCTGGCACCAGAAGAATGCAGGATGCCATGAGGCCGAGCAATCTCAAGAACTCGAACGCTGGCAGACTCTGGGCAAGCTGAAAGTTGTGCACCATCTGCTGAATGTGATGAGCCCTCACCTGGGGAGGAAAACACTGCCCCAAGGATGTGTTGAGCACTGCTCCGATGTACTGGAGCCTCTGAGTTGGTGTCAAATGGGACTTCTTTAAGTTGAGGGAGAAGCCCAGCTTGTGGAGGGAGTGGCAGGTAACTGACAGATGATCCAGGACTTGCTCGGGAGAGCGCGCCCTGATCAACCAATCGTCCAGGTAGGGGTAGACGTGAATCCCCCCTTTCCTGAGGAGCGCTGCCACCACTACCATGAGCTTGGTGAAGACCCTCAGGGCGGAGGTCAATCCGAACGGCAGGACCCGAAACTGAAAGTGCGAGTCGCCAACCGCAAACCTCAGGTACTTCTTGTGCTTTGGATGTATCAGCACATGGAAATAAGCATCCTTGAGGTCGAGAGACACCAACCAGTCCTGAAGTTGAAGGGCCTGGAGGACTTTAGAGAGAGTAACCATCTTGAACGTGTCCTTCCTGAGGAGTTTGTTCAAACCGCGCAAGTCAATGATGGGTCTCAATCCCCCATCTTTCTTGGAAATCAAAAAATAAGGGGAATACCATCCCTTGTTCCTCTCTGCTACAGGCACCAGTTCTATGGCGCCTTTCTCCAGCAAGGATTGAATTTCCTGCGCAAGGAGCGGATCTGGACTCTTCAAAGAGAGATTTCCCAGTGGATTGTCTTGAGGCCTCTGCTGGAAAGGAAGACAGTAGCCGTGGGTTATGATCTCCAGAACCCACACATCTGAAGTAATGGTGCGCCACTCTGCAAGATGCTGCGCCAGCTTACCCCAACCGGCGAACCATGGGACATGGCCTCATGACTGAGTTGAAGAGGCTGCGGTGTTGCCTGATGGCAAAGAGACAACAGCCCAAGCGGCCTTGGCACCTCGAGTACCTTGTTTTCCACCTCTGGCACTCCTACGGTGGCCCCTTTGACTGGCAAGGAGGAGTAATAACGAAAGGAACCTCCCCTCCATTGCTGTCCCCTAGGATGAAAAGGCGGAGGTTGGCGAACTGCAGCGCCCAAGGACTTTGCTGCAGCTTTGGAGGTCTGCAACCTCTCAAGGCTCTCGTCAGCCTTTCTGCAAAAAAGATGTTCCCCGTCAAAGGGCATGTTGAGGAGCCGGGCCTGCACATCAGGAGCAAACCCCGACTTCCACAACCACGCAAATCTGCGTATCACGGTGCTCGCCGCCATGGACCGGCTGACTAAATCTGCCATGTCCAAACCTGACTGAACGGCCTCACACATGGCATCCTTGCCATCCTGAATCATGGCAAGGAAACCATCCCGTTCGTCCCTTTCGGGAATATGTTCAGCCGCTAAGGAAACACAGTTCCACAGAGTGTGCGTGAAATGTGGCAAGGCACAAACGGAGTTGGCCGCCTGAAGTGCCATACCCCCTGAAGAAAACACTTTCTTTGCCCAACCGTCAAAAAGCTTGTCGTCCGTATCAGGAGGGATGGTAGGATATGACGCCTGCTTTGCTGGGGCCGTAGCCGCCTGCACCACCAAACTCTCCGGAGTGGGGTGCTTGGTCAAGTAGCAGGGGTCGCTACTGGCTGGGTGGTATTTTCGCGGCAAAGACTTGCCCACTTCCGGGAGACTCTCCGGAGCAGTCCAAGCCGCCACCACCCTCCTCTGTAGAGCCATATGGAACGGCAGTACCGGGTCAGTTGGTGGACCTTGGTCGAGGATATCCGTAAGGTCATCCTGAAGAAAATCACCTGGGGGAGCAGACCATCCCAAGTACTCGGTGACCCTGGACATAAGGCACCGGTACCAGGAGTCGGGATGAGTGCCAGGCTCAGGCCTACAAAACTCCACCTACGGAGAGGTGTCCAGCCCACTGGCATTGTGCTGGGAATGCCGCAGGTCCTCAATTTGGCTATGGCCCGAGAGAATCTCATCCGGCACCGTATCCGTAACCATGCCATCATCAGAGCCCTCATCCACCACTGAAATAAACTCAAGCTGGTGGTAAGAAAGCACAGAATGTGGAACAAAGCCATGCTTGACCTTTGCCAGAGCCTTTCTAGGTGGTTCTACCGAGCTCCGGGGAACCCCCGTTGAAACAGCCTCAAAAGGCGTCGAATGAATTGGCGTCGACGCCGAACGCGGCGCGGACAGCATCGATGGCGTCGACAGTCCTCGAGGCCGGAGCCCTGAGCGTGTCCCTTGACAGCCTGGGCGCCGATGGCGTTGACGACTTCTTCGGAGGCGGGGCCTCGAAAGAGTCCGTCGACGACCTTGGCGCCACCAACGTCGACGTCTTCCTCGAAGACACCAAAGGTGCACACGGTCACGAGCGCGTCGAGGACCGGGACCTGGAACGGGCATGACGAGAACAATATCCCTTGTCCGAGCAGGACCTCTCCCGCGAATCATGCCGACCACCCGAGCCCGAAGGCGTGCGAGCGGTGTCTCTCGACCGATCACGACCAACCCCAATCGGAGGCGTGGATGGGCCAGTGCCCTGCGATTCGAGAATCGCCAACATTTTCTTCCTGAAGGAAACCCATTCCTCTAACGTCGCAAGCTTGGTGGGGTAAACGACCCGCCGACGGGCAGAGTCCTCGGATGAGGACGGGGAAGGCGACCGATGACTGTGCTTCCGGGAGTGGCTCAAAGAGGCAAAGGAGTGGCGGGACCGACTCCGGGACCGGAACCCACTAGTCTTCCGACGACGACGCGGAGAGTCGCCCCTCGAATCGTCCATCGAAAGCCCCGCAGACCTCGACTTCCGTGGCTTGGACACCTTACCTACCGATAACTTCTTCTTGCGCTCCCGCAAGGCTTTGGACGTGAGCGAATGGCAGTCAACACAGTCATCCGTGTCATGGGCCTCCCCGAGGCACCAGAGGCAGGCGTCGTGCGAGTCCATTACCGACATCCTGGACCCACAGTCCCCGCACTTCTTAAAGCCCGGACGCGGTGTGGAAGACGAGGTAGACATCATCATGAAGAAAGACTTCACAATACGAACAGGTTCGAAGAACCGAGAAAGAACAGAAACTCCAGTGTCGAGGCGCGCCAAGATCTCCGAAGCGAACACGTTCGCGGAAAAAACGGAACTGAGGCTACGGGCGCCGTGCATCCTACTTATAACATCCAGTGACGTCGGCCGTCGGAGGAGGTCCTCGAGGGCGGCGTTTCGACCTCATCAACACAGGACATAGACGCTGAAGATTTTCCGAAGCAGCACAGCTGTGGTGATTACTGTCATAGATATGGAATATGTCAGAGGACCCAATCTCCTCGAAACCCCCTGCCAACCCTTCTTGCTCAGCTAACAATCGCCCTATCTCCATCACTCCTTTCCTGGGCGAACTCCTAGAAAAGCTGGTCATCTACCAGCGTAATCTTCACAATGACTCTGCTGGTTGTCTCCATGACCTTCAGTCTGGCTTCAGAGCTGCTAGGAGCATGGAAACCGCTCTCCTGAACATCCATGAAGACCTGCTCTCCAACCTTTATTCCAACACCCCTTGTGTCCTCATCTTACTTGATCTCTCTTCTGCCTTTGACACGGTCAACCATGCCATCCTGCTCAACCGTCTCTGTAATAACCTGGGTATTGCTGATGAGGCCCTGGCTTGGCTGACTTCTTTCCTCTCTGATCGACCCTCGCAGGTCCAACTTGGTTCCTTCCTCTCCTCTATCTCGATCTCTGCCTCTGGTGTTCCCCAGGGGTCTCACCTCTCTGCCTGGATGGTCAACCAGTACCTGGTACTTCTTGCCCACTGCATTGCAGCTCTCTGCCCAAACTCTCAGTATTATGCGGATGACGCTCGATTCATTTTTAGGTTCCCTTCCGCCACCTCTTCTCCTTCTCTCATAACAGACTGTCTGCTATCCAGGAGTGGTGTGCCGCCAATGATCTCTGCCTTAATGCCAGTAAGACTGAGATTCTCCTAATAGGCACACCTGCTCCCTCCTTTCCTGCCACTCTCTGTCCGGCCTCTCTTGGCTCTCTTTCTGCTCCCACCTGTGAGGCTAAAAACCTTGGGGTCATCTTTGACTCCACACTATCCTTCTCCCCTCACATCTCCGACGTCTCTAAGAAGTCACACTACCAGCTGCACCTCCTCAGAGGTATTCTTCCTTTCCTCTCCTTCCCTCAGAAGCTCACTGTCTCCAGAGATCTGGTTCTCTCTAGGCTGGACTACTGCAACAGCCTCTTTCTAAATATGCCTGCCTCTACTCTCCGCACTCTGCAACTCATACAAAACAGTACTGCAAGACTTGTCCTTGGCCTCAAGCCCAAGGATCGTATCTCTCCAGGACTGAAATCTCTGTACTGGCTCCCAGTGGCGGCGAGGATTACGTTCAAAACCCTATGCATTGTCATTCTGGGGCGAGGGCCCTCAATACCTTCAACTTCTCTTTCTAAATATCTTCCTTCTCGAGCTCTTCGCTCATCCTCGTTCAACTCCCTCAGGGTCAGTCGCTTCTCCAAGCAACGAGTTGGTGGTAGATCTCTTTCTTCTGCTGGGGCATCCCTCTGGAACAGCCTCCCTGCCTCTCTGAAACTTGAGGAGAACCATCTCTGGTTCCAGAACCACCTCAAGACCTTCTTTGCTTCTGCTTTCTCTCCTCTGCTTCCCTGCTGATCTCCTGGTTGAAACTGAAACTGCACTGGTTTACCTGCCTACCCTCTGATCTCTGGCCTATATCCCCTCCATGCCAGTTGCACACCTGCACTGCCCCCCTGGCAACCCTTGCACTCTGGGACAGTTCTGTATCCCTACAGCCCCTACTAGCACTTGACACCTGATGTCTGCCCTTACCCTTGAACTTGCCACCAGCTGGTCGCACCTCTTATTTATTGTCTTTATTTCACTTATGTATCTTATTTATTTTTAAAGGTTATCTTATGTACTACACTGCCACCGCCCGCTCCCCCCCCACAATTATCCCCTTAACCCCTCCCCAGCACTTGCGCAATCTCAATGTCAACTGGCCTAGTAAGATCGATATCTCGGTCTTCCCTCTGTTCCCCCTTCCTTGCCGCGTCGTGCCTTGAAACACTTGTGTATAGGCGCATTATAAATGCCACCTCATGTCATCATAGCGTCTTATGTTCCTACTGTGATGCTGTTGTTGCCACGGCTGGCTGAGGATTCGTGCCTCAATTGTATTATTTCGCTGGTCATTATTTTAAGGCTGTGATTTCTTTCTTCTTTTGCGGTTCACATTCTCACGTTTCACTGATAGTTGAACTACACTATTCTTTCTATTTATCCATTTCCATACATATGAATCAATGCATATACCTTTCAAAAGCTAACAAAAAAAAACATTTAATAACAGATACATGTGAGCTCCAGGCATTCCATCTTTAATCCAAATATGTAACTATTGTTTTACCCCCTTCAGAGACTACCTCTTAGCAGGCCTCATTTGGTGTATTATAATTTGGGTCCAGCAAGTAATCACCGCTTGGGTTTACATTTTAGGGAGTAGGTTATGCTTTTCTCTGTGGTAAACCAGTGTTTCAGTGCCCATCGCCACCCAATTTCTCTGCCGCAATTCTACACCACTGATTTTCAGTACAGTAGATACATGTGTATAGACACCCTATATTGCTGCACCAGCTGCAGATGAGCTCACAGCCACGTATACAGCACATTTACTTATGCGACAATGCATGAAATTTCGTCAGCATTTGTCAGTCATATTGGGAGGTGCGGGGGTGAGGGAGAGGGGGAATTCCACAGTTGCTTGAATGTACAGGGCCTAACACTCTGAGTATCAAAGGAGATGCCCCTGCAGGATGGAAAAGGAAGGCTGGCATTGCCCGCCTCAGCCAGAGAAATGAAAAGAAAGGCTAGAAGGGCATGCTAATCCTCCCACTTCACCCATAAGGAATGCTGAAAAATAATATAAAACAAGAAACTCGCTCATCTGTTTTAGGGGTATCCATTGCTAATGCCATGCTATTTTTTGCCGATTAATTATGAAGCAACTACACATGCTTTCATCTTGTAAGTGCATGTGTGTGCACTGGTGGGCGTGTATGTGCATTTATTCTACTTTGCTTCAGCCTTGCCAGGAGTTGTTACCTTTGGAGGTTAATGTACAGAATTGGTTTGAGAGTCTTTAGTAGTGGAGAGAAGGTTCGGGGAAGAGAGGGTGTGCATTTGGAGGTTCCAATACGTGTGGGATCTTGTTCCCAAAAGCATTCTCATCTGCCTCGTTGCCTTGGCACTGATGGGGAGTTGGTTTAAGGGGGCTGGGAAAGGCCCTACATTGAGTGCAAGGAGTTATTCTGTTGGTGCAGTATTGGGGTGGCATGTGTAGAATATTTAAGTAAAATGAACTGTTGGGTAGTGATACATAATTGACGTGAGAGTATACTGATGTATGCAATAGTAAAGACTTTTAGAAATTGCCCACCTACCTTATTGCCAGTCCGGTGAGTAAAAGACAATTGCCTGAGAGCTAGTTTCATGTGTAAAAAAATATTTGTTGACTTTTAAGTTCTTGAAGCAGGTAATTTGGATCTGTAATTCAGTTTTTATAGCTTAACCCTAGCTATGAAACGCTGTAGGATTCTATAAGTAATATGGGGTTAGCAGAGGTTGGTGAAAGTGGAGGTTATAGTTTCTAGTAGCTTGGTTAGCCCTTAAAATATGAGCTGTACAAAACTGGGCCTATTCTAAGTGGCCCCTAGGTAGTCCCTGAAAAGCAGTGTCTTGATTTACTGATTAATCCCTTCAAAAGTGTTTACTTCAGACTTTCACTTCACCTGCTGAAGCCCCTACAGTTTTATTTAAGCAGAAACATGGGTATACCTGCACCCTGTATGGACCACAGGCAGGCAAGAGCAACGTTACCAGGAAAGACAGGTTCACTTCGAAGACCAGAGACAGTGACTCTACTAATCAACATCCTCAACCTTTTTTACAACATTGAGGGAGAGAAAGAAGTCGAGGAGGACGGCAGAACGATTCACCAAGGATTACCAGAAGCTGAGGCCAGGGCGGTCCTCCCCAACTGACATATTAGTCGTTAATGTATTCAACTACACTTTGACTAAATTCGAAAAACAATTTTCCTACAGAAGTGATTATCTTATATACCATCTGTCAGGTATGGCGTCTTTCAAACCCGGGTTGAAGTGACAACCAGTGAGGAAAAATCAATTTTAATCCATTTTCTAGTGACCGAGCTGTAGACTAACAGCACATGACATGACAGGGCTACGTGTTCCATCGCTTTATTATCCTCCTCCACAGAGTAGAGTCAATTACGATCGAGCAGGTCATTCTCAAAAAATGGACAGAGCTAGAACAGCATATAACTTTTGTGCATAACAAGTACATGTAAATGGAGACATTAACCTCAGATTATAATTAAACCTGCCAATAAGGGTGGTGCCATCGTTATCATGAACACACCAGACAACCAAGAAATGGTTGTGATGAATCCTGCAGAGTCATCATTGAATCCCAGCCTAAGATCTCCTCCCACATGTCCAGGGGAAGGCAGCCGCTACCGGATCCTAAACCTGGGGATCGTATCATGAGGGGGGGAATCACATGGAAGAATGTGGCTGTCAGGGTGGAAGGGGCGACCCCTTTGGGGGAGATGCAGTATTTATCTTCCTGTGGGTATGAGAATCCGGATATGCCCAAATATCTGATGGCATGCTGTCATTTTTAAAAATCCATCTCATGAGGAAACGCAGGGACCTTCGCTGAAAAGTTACCTAGAAAGAATAAGTTGTATACCTTGGGAGTGCCTAAATCAGATTTGACATCCTCTAATGGCCATGACTTTGTCTTGAGGAGAATTCTTAGCCCTAATGTTAAGTCACACATTGCTCAAATAACATCTCCTAACTCTAACATCATCCAATTCAACAATCAAATAGAAATGAACAGGCATAAAAGACTTAAAGCCATTATGGACTTCAAGATTCATAATGCCTGTGGTACTGGGACGAAGAAGGAGGACCAAGAGTCAATGATGATCAAAGATGCCACTGAAAGGATTGTGCGGTCTAGTTTTTTGAAGGCAAGGCACCAGAGCGGGACAGTTAGGGGCTGATTCATGGAATTTGTGCGCCGGAAAATTGGGATTTGTGCGCCATTCTGCCTGCAAATCCCCATTTGTTAAACAGGGATTTGCAGGCAGAATGGTGCACAAATCCTCGTTTTTCGGCACACAAATAGCATGAATCAGCCCCTTAAACTTTAAAATGGACCATAGGTGTGGAGGAGAAAAGGAAAAGTAGCAGCAGAGGCAGAAGCAGTCAGGAACGAACCTGAAGTGGTTGGAGATGTAGCAGAAGTGCAAATGCCAGCAGTAGCCAAAGTGGGAAGAGAAGGCATGCTGTTTTGCAGAGTACGCGTATCTGGAAGCGGAGTCATGGTCAGCAGCAGGGAGAGAAGCCCAGCTGTGTGGAAGACATTATCCCGACCCAACGCGAGTTCCTGAAGGTGCTTAAAGGACCAAGAGATCCAGCTGGGATCAAGAGAGGGCGTGCAGGTGGTGATAGTTACGGAAGAGCTGTCAAGAGAATGATGGATTCACTGAGGGTTCACCGCAGCAGTAGGGAGCAAAACGGAGACGCAAAACAGAGTCGGTGAGTTGGTCTGCAAGAGAAGGTAACCCTGGGGTGCTCCGAGTGGAGCGTATGATAAAAACAGACTATATTGAATACAGAGCAATTACAGTAAGGCACGAATAGGGCGCAATTCTCCATTCATGTAATGTCATTTGGGGAAACCTGTAACCTGCACTGTCAACAGTCAAGAGGCTATTCAAAAGTAGAAAGAGCAAAGAGGGCGCAATTCTCCATTTTTGAAATGTCAACTTGGGGAAACCTGTAACCGATATTGCCATTAACAGAAGAGACCAACTGTAATATTAGGAGTTTTTTTTTCTTCCTGACAGGAGAGTGTACCAGGAAAGGGACCACTTGTAGCTAGTCATGGCAGGCAAGTAGACCAGGAAAAAAAAAAAAAAACTGTTGACTTGAATAGATGTGGCCGTGGTTAAAAAAAAAAAAAAAAGGTGTTGTGAAAAGACATTGGTTATTATATATTATATAATTTTGACAGACTGTTGTATTGCTAAAGGTAGTTGCTGTGCTATCCTGACAAATGTTTTCCATTGGAAGAATAACTGATATACTAATATTTGCTTTGCATCCTGAGAAAGACATTGTGTGGAGGAAAACAATTGCTTTGGTTTTTGGAACAAGCGTTTGTGAAAGACATTTATTTTGTGCAGTGGATGGAAAGGACATTTTGTGTTCAACTAAAAAGACATTTGTTGAAACAGAACTTTTCAAAGGTATTCCTGAATTAATCCAGGGGAAGTGAGTCTAACCCTGGTCACAAGGAGTACTTTGGAAAATGTTTAAGTTTGAACTTTGGCATTGTTTTGTTGTACTGAAGACAGTCAAACATTCCTTGTACATTGTTGTATGTATAAGTGTGAGGTTCAGAGACTTTTTGGATGCTAGGTCATCTTTCTTTAGTTTTAGTTTCTTAGGTAGGGATATTATTTTTTTAAAACCATTTTATTTTATTTGCAGTGTGATAATACATGCAATGACACATCATTTTCTGCTTATCCTGTGTACGTGTTGTAAAGCTCCCTGTGGAAGTTTGGGTTTTTACCCTTCCCTCCCCCCTCCCTATCCAAACGAGTAACTTAACAACCACTTCCCACCTTATATATCCATACAGTATCTTCACTCTTGCACATACTATCATTGTTTTACACTGTGGTTAACAAGGCTACTTCAGTAGTTAGGGATATTTTATCTGTTGTGCCAACTGCGGTCATAACCAGGTCTTGTATGAGTAATCTCCAGTCTGCTATAGTGGCACTTTATTTGACATGACCCAAATGGGTGGCCTTTTGCCAGACCGAGGTTTCCACGGTCGTCCTTCTTTGCATGTCTTTCCACCAGAGTTCCACAGTCGGTTCTTTTTGTGACTTCCAGCCCATCGCTATTCTATGCTTTTCTAGTACATAAACTAGGTCTTTCAATTTATTGATGTGTTTCGCTCTTTTAGGCCGCGAGTCCACAGATAACAGACAGGCCGAGGGGGGGGGGAAATAACATGCAACCCTACATCTGCCCGAGCTAGTGTCTTCACTAGTGCTTCCCAGTATTGGTGTATTTTAGGGCCAGACCAAAACATATGCAACATCCCTGCCTTTTTCTAACCTGTACTTTCCATGCCCTTGAACTTTAAGATCTTTTGGGATGTTAGATATGCTCTGTGTGCAGCTGTAGGAGTTGCAGTTTAGCATTTCTAGATACATGTTTGTGATATGCGAGCACCCTGAACCATACTGTGTCTGTGATTGATTCCCCCAGGTCTTGTTCCCATGCCTGTCTTGTGTTTCCTGCTGGGGCTGGGTGTTGGGTAACAAGCAGCTCTTATATGCATTACACTGTATGACCTCCCTCTGTTGTATTCTGTAAGGTTTCAATCGTTTAATTTGGGCTGAATTGGTCATCAAGTGTGGGCCATTTGTGTTTCAGGGATTTTAAGCAGTGTATTGTGCATTATATATTGGCCTCTGTGTAGTCATGTCTGTGCCGTCAGTGTCTTGAAGTCCATTAGTGCACTCTTTAGTAACAGGTCCTTGACTGTTGCTACTCTGTTGGGACCCAATATCTACGTATTTTTAATCGTCCTCAATGATAGTCTACTGCTATTGCCAACAAAGGGATTTGTGGGGAGAACAGGTCTGTGATTTCTAGGGTTTTGCATGTCCTGTACCACAACTGTTTGCCCACTATTATTAGATTTGGAAGGTGTTGTAGGTGAGTGCTATGAATCCACAATATCTCTTTCAAGTAGAAGGGTTTGCTGGTGGGCTGTAACAGTGTGGTGTCTTGTGCCGGTTCATCTGACAGCCATCCCATAATGAATTGCGATTGGCTAGCTAAGAAGTATAGTTCAAAATTGGGCACCTTTATCCCACCCTCTGCGTGTGGTCGTTGGAGTGTGGATAGGGCGAGTCTGTTGCTTTTATTTTTCCATATAAACCTTCTGCATTCAAGCTGTTTAAAGAATTATTTAGGTATATTGTACGGCACGTTGTTAATGTTGTGTAACAGTCTTGGGGGCACTTTCATTTTTAATAACGCTGCTCTACCCATCAGTGATATGGGCAGTTGTGTTCAGAAGTCCATGGACTTTACCACCCTGTCTAGTGCCCACTGCTGGGTGTTGTGTGCGTGCTGCGTATGTGGGTCATGGTACATATCTATCCCTAAATATTAAAAAGTTTTATCGTTCCAGGGTATTGCTAGTTTGGGTAACGGGTCCATTTTACAATTTCCCAGCCCTGGCAGTGGGAACACACATGCTTTTTCCCTACTAACTGTTATGCACAAGAGCTCTTCGAATTCCTCTAGTACCTCCAATATGTATTGTAAATTCTCTTCTGGTCGTAGTATATATAGCAGCATGTCATCTGTGTACCTAGATATAAAGTGGCGTGTTCCGTGTATCATTGTATTCTTGTTTGAGTAATACGGCTATCGGTTCGAGAGATAGAATGAACAACATAGGGGACAGGGGGCACCCCTGTCTCGTGCCCGCCACCAGGCGCCATTGTTCTGAGACTCAGTGGCCAGTCTTGACCTTAGCTAGTGTCTCTCTGTATAGCATCTGAATCCACTTGATGTATTTCAGCCCTAAGTCAAAATGTCACAAAACGCCAAAGAGCCATGGCCAGTTGATTGTGTTTGAACGCTTTCATAGCGTCCAGGAAAGCTACTACACAAAGGTTCCTCTTCCGCCTGGTACATAACCTGTTTGGTCTGGATGGATTAAATCTGTGATCACGTTTTTCAGTCCGTTTGCCAGCAATGGCATGAATATCGTACTGTCTTGGTTAAGTAAGGACAGTGGTCTATATGAGCTGTAGTCTGTGGATGGTTTGTTCGGCTTGGAGAGGGGTATGATTATGGACTCTCTCAAAGATATAGGGAGAGAACAGCATTTGTATGCCTCCTTCAGCGTGTCTAATATTGGAGCTGTGTTACATGTCTTTATACCAGAATATTTTATAAAGAATGAACATATATCGAACATGTTATAACAAAAATGTTTATAGAGAATGCACTTTTTTCCCCCAGTTTCTCCCCCATAAAACCCACCCCAACAGTTTCCCAATTTATTTTTAACTCTTTACCCCACGCCTAAATGCATTCTCTATAGAATATTTCACTATAAAATATTTAATATATGTTAATTCTTTATAAAATATTTGATATAAAGACTGCATACCATGGAGGTGTTACTTGCTCTGCAAATTCCATATAAGAATTGCTCGGCAGCCCTTTGTGCCATGTGTTTTACCAGTTGGCAGGCTTTTAATTGTGGCAATTAATTCCTCCTTAGTGATAAGGGCCTCCAATTCTTCCGCCACTGTATTGTTTAGATGGGGCTGTTTGATCTGTGCTAGCTCCAATGGCTGAATTTCGGTAGACTCTTTGTACAGGGAGTTATAGTACCCCAGACTGGCCTTCATGAAGCTTGCTAAAGAATATAAGCAAGCAATTGCAACAGCCAAAGCAGCAATCTGCAATGCCAGAATAGCCAAAGCAAACTCCCACTCGCAAGACTGTTCAAGATACTAAGAGAACCCTCAGCCCTCACCAATAATTAAAGACGAATCATGGTGCACGAGCATAGAGAACGCTATGCGGCCCAAAATCTGCCTATTCCAGAAAATAAAAAATCAGAGACAAACGAATCAAGACTAGTCTTATCAACCCTCCCACCATCACTTCTCACACTACTCGCTCTTTCCACTTTAGAGAAGTCACTGAGTTTGAAACAGCCAATATCCTCAAAAACCTAAAACCATCAAAGTGCAAAGGAGACATATGCCCAGCAACAACCATAAAAGACTGCTCATCACAAAATTCATCAATGCATCATTCATCGCAAATCTGGTCCCAACTGAACTCAAAGAATCATGGGTCCTCCCACTAGTAAAAAAAACCTCACTAGAGCCAATGCTTCTCAACAACTACCACTCCATAACCACAGTACCCTTCCTGCTAATATTCCTAGACCGAGCCTACAACTAGATCCAAAACTACCTAGAAGATAATCACATCCTAGGGATGCGACAATCAGGTTTCTGTCCTGGCCATGACACCGTAACCACACTACTTGACATTAAAATCCAAATCCAAATTCTACTAGACCTGTCGGGGCGCGTTCGTCCTATTGGACCACAAAACTCTATGCCATCACCTTACAGGCTCAGCCAACTTCTCCAAGGAAGCCTCACTTTGGATTGCCTCATTCCTAGAAGTAAGAACCATGAGAGTCTTCTCCGACACGAACAGTGCCTCACCCATCCCCATCCCATGTGGTGTCCCCAAGGATCAAATGCATCCCTTTATAACATATTCGACAAACCCGTATTTCACCTCCTGGACGACCTCGGCATATCCTACACAAACTACGCAGATGACACACAAGTACTTCTCCCCCTGACAGGCTCCTACGGCACAGACTCAATCATGCTTAACAAAATCTACCTGAAAATACAGTCATGGCTGGCATCTAATCACTTGTGCCTAAATGACAAGACTGAGATCCTACTCGTAGGCTCCCCCAAAGTACTAAAGAAACTCAGCCCGCAATTCACATCCTTCCTATTAGACAGCATCCAGATCCCTGTCTCTCATACAATAAAAAACCCAAGTGTGCACATAAATGCTTCCTTATCCCTAAACAGACAAGTCAGTGCTATTTCCTCATCAGCAGTCTATACAGAAAAACTACTCAACCCAGCTAGACAATTCCTCAACTCAGATCGCTGCATGACCATTGCCAGGGCAATCACAGGGGCAAGATTGGACTATTGTAACATCCTTTTTGCAGGCACATACACATGGAACTTAAATAAACTGCAAGTAATACAGAATAATGCCCTCAGAGCAGCACTAAACATCCCGAGAAGGGACTACATCACAGCTGCCAGAAAACAGGCTCACTGGCTCCCTTGCAAAAAAAGGATTAGCTTCAAGACTCTCTCGATCAGCCACAAGTGTTTGAGCAAGACTGGCCTCCAGTACCTGTCCCAAAAAATTGAAAGAACAAAATTCAGCATCCCAATAAGATCCATCCATGCCCACAAATTGACCACACTAAGAGTGAAAAGAGCCCAATGTGGGAGGATAAGCTTCCCAACAGTCGCAGTTAACCACTGGAACTCTTCACCAGCAGAATTAAGAGCAGAGAATTCATACTGGGCCTTCCGAAAAACCCTGAAAACCTGGCTCGTTTGCCTAAATACTCGATGACCAGGATGTCACCCTGCATGCACCCCATATCCTGAATATCCTATCCTCTGGTCTCTTAATTGTATGTCCACACCCACTGTATCACTGTTGTACTCTCTGTTAAGAATGAAGCTTGTGCATAAATGTAACTGGACTGCAACAGCACCCTGGTGCCCGAGGGTTTAGGCGCAATACAAAAGAAAAAAATAAATAGTATTTCGAAGAAAGCTTTGTTTATATCCGATTGTGTGGTGTGCGCGCATTGGGCCATGATCAACTGTGATGGTGTCAATCATTTCATGCTTGAACTTATTCTTACAAAGCTAGGCTAGTGGTTGCCCAGGTTTATTTCCTTCTGCATGTTGTCTCCATGTGTATTTTTGTGCGTAGTTGAGTTTGCTTAGTCTGTCCCAATGTGTTAGACATTCTTGTTTTAGCCTAAGTGTATCAGGGAGGCAGGAGTTTGTGTCTCCTGCTCCCTTTCTTTTTTTCCAGTTTTTTTCTGCTGTACTTAGTTCTTTTGTGATATCCGCCTGTATGCCCCACAATTTGGTAATGGCCTCGGCCCTTATCATTAGTTTGAACGCTTCCCACAGTGTGCCTGCCGATTCGACGCTGCTCGTGTTGTGGTTGAAATAGCTGTCAATACTCTCTTTTAAGTGGTCCCTGAATTGTCTATCTTGTAGGGTTTCCCCCTCAGTTTCCAATTTGGGATGCAGGTCCTCAGAGGCTTTGCCTTCCATGGCTCCAACAGTGGTGCATGATCTGACAAGATTCAATCTTTCGTATTCCGCTTCCGTGAATTCTCCTAACATTTCTTTGGCTGCAAGAAAATGGTCTATTCTGGTATGTTTGTCATGTGGGGCCGTGTAATTTGAGTAATGTCTCGAACTTGGATGCAGCCTTCACCAGATGTCAGTCAGGTCAAAGGATTGTAGCAAAGCATTCAGGTCTTGCCCGGGGGGGAGGTGGGGAGCATGTGTACATTTGTTGTCTAACCTGTTCAATGGTGGGTCACGTGCACAATTAAAATCACATCCCCATTTTACAGCGCTATTCCTCTATGGGCCTACCAGATGGTACATGGACTTGAACATCGAGGCATCGTGGCTTGGGGTGTATGTGTTAACAATGCATATCTCCTTTGTTTCTAGGAAACTGTGTACTAGGATCATACTGCCTTCATTGTCTGCTATCGTCTGTTGAATTCTAAGGGGCACTGTTGGTACTATCCAAATCAACACTCCCCTTGCATATGCTGAATCGGTTGAGCCAACTGTGTTGCTGCTCCATTTCCAAGCCAGTGTGGTTTGTCTTTTCTTGGTCAAATGCATTTCTTGCAGCAATGTTATGTCTACTTTTTGCATACGTAAGTATGAAATCACCGGGTTTCTTTTTATGTAGTTATTCAGATCCCGGACATTTCAGGTATTAGTCAAAGGGTCTCTGCCATTGTTAAGTGTTTGGGTGATATATTTGTTTCTACCTCTCACTCTATGACCTTTTCCCATTTTACCCCTTTGATACCGTCTTGGGAACAAGAGGGTCGCAGTGTGTATTAGATATTGTTGTTGCCCATTAGAGTCTGCTGATCATTTGTGCTTTCTGACTAAAGTGTGGACCAAGGTTGTGCAAACAAAGCCTAACATACCCAAACCCTAACTGTTTTCCAACCTTTAAGTACCGCCAAGCTATACTCTGCATGCTCAGGTGATCCTGCTTACTATTCGTGCACAGTTTGGTCCATTTCGACTGTGTCCATTGTATGGCAGGTGGATACTCAAATATCTCAAAGGTGTTAAAGCACTGGGGTGAAAGATGCTCCATATGATTGTACGTTGTTTGACGTACCAAGTCTTAGTCTATTTTTTGCTGCTTTCTGTGGCATCCTTGCACCAGTTGCGTATACTGGGCCTGTGTAGCGTCTCCTGGTCTGTGTGCTTCATTCTGGCAGTGGTACTAGCCACTCAGTGTCCATCCAGTCTTGCGCATCTTGAGGGGTTTTGAAGAAGAGGGCTCTGTTCTTGTGTATGCCTTTCAGGCATGACTGGTTATAGCAGCATATATTTGAGGTTGGCTTTGCAGAGTCTATCCTTTGCTGCTGTGAATTGCATTCTGCACTGTTGTACTAGTAGGGTGTAGTCTGGGTACACTTATTTTAGCTGACTCTCTTTGTATAGGCCCCCTTGTTCGGAAATATGCCAAATCTTTTCGCCGTCTTTGTAATTCAGTATTTTGGCTATTACAGGTCACAGGGATTCTCCTGGTGGGGGTTTCTTGATTAGTGACCTGTGCACTCGTTCTACTGTGAATCCTTGGGTAAGGTTGCCAGCTGTCATTTCTTGCAATAACTTGTTTTCTATATATGTCGTTGGGTCCAATCCTTCTCCTTACGGAAGGCCTATAATTCTTACATTGTTCGCTCGTCTGCTGTGTCTTCTAGGTTCTTGACTTGTTGCAGGGTCCTGGTATCCGCTGCTGTTGTCCTCATGCATGTTGTGTTGTCTGCCACTTGTTTTTCTAGTGCCCCAGTTCCCTCCCCTGTTGTATCTCCATGTGACGCTTTTGCAATTTGCTTATTTTATGCCCATGTACTAACTTGTATCTTTCACTTTTTATGGTTTGCCCGCCTCGGATTCTGCTGTGTGCGGTCTGGCCTGGCATTCTGTGAGGATCCTGCACTCCCCTTGGGGTAATCATGCCCCTGTTCCTTCTCCTCCTATTTGCTGCAGTGTGTGCTGCAGCACTATGTTATGGAGGTGGCTCCGTGTGCGCTGTCTTTTTTATGCTAGTTAATATTATGCTGCCCGGTGACTGTTTCCTCCCTGTGGGAGGGCAGGATTTGCCACGCGCTCTCACCTTGGTTGTTCCTGGCACACCTCGATTGCAACCACCTTCCAACCCGGGCTTCTGTTCCGGGTCTACTCCTAAGTATCTTTGGGACCGCTTCAGTTGTAGAAAGACTTGTAATGCGCAACGCTGATGATAGCGCTGCGTTGCTTTGTGCTATACTGCTCTTCTGCTGGGAGTACGTCCAGGGTTGCTTCCTGTTAGGATCGGATTGGCAACATATGTTGTTGTAGCTCTGTCATCCACATAAGAGTCGCTTGTGCTGGGAGTCCATCACTATCTTGGTTCCCAGCCTTTGCCTGCGCCACGTCTTGCGGAGTATTTCTGCGCCGTTTATCCCAGTAGTTTTTTTATTTACTTGTGCTGCATATGTTCCCACATATTCTGTCACTGCTGTATGCTCTTGGCAAGCCATGTGGCCGATCACAAGGTGCAGATCATTTCTGATTGAGCAGGAGTGATGGAGAGTGCGACTTCTCTACATGGCGATTAGGCACGCCTCCCCTAGGTAGGGATATGCTTGTTAGGAATGGAAAGATACATGTTTATCTTGCCTCTTTTTATTTTGGTTAATGGCTAACTTTGAGAAAACTATACCTCACATTTTTGACCCCTCACATGGTACAGCGCATGTTGGACCGACAAAGCTATCAAAGGCTGTTGGTGGATCCCTCGCAATCAGTCAGGGCTCTGATTGCCACATCATTGAGAAAGCTGAAGCAGAGGGCTACATCAGCAGTAAAGAAGCTACATTCATAACACTGACACATCCAAGACTTCCAGACTGTATGCCCTTCCAAGATACATAAGGGCATTTCACCCCAGCCTGGGGATCCGACTGTGTCAGTCATAGGCTCCTTGCTGGAACCACTATCACAATTGGTGGATTTTTTTATTAAGGGAGAAATTCCCAAAATGGAGTTATTTGTCAAAGACTCCACAGCCATGTTGAATATTTTGAAGACTGCCCCATTTGACCCTGAGTCACAATTACTGGTAACGCTGGACATTTGAGTCTCCCTATACCAGTATACTACAACAAGCGACACTAGTAGCCCCCAGGCCGTGCTAAACGAGAAGGAGGATATGTTCCAGCCCTATTCGTACTACAATTGCCAGAAATAGCTCTCACAAAGAACTTCTTCATTTGTTAGGAGGAATTCTTTCAATAAATTTCGGGCACTGTGATGGGGGTGACTTTTGTGCCCAATCTAGCCAATATCTATGTGGCCACATTTAAAAAAAGCTCATGTTTATGCAGAGAGTAATCCCTTAGCAGCATGCATTGGAGCATGGAAAAGATATATAGATGACATCATCTTGATTTTCACTGGTAGCCAACAGGATCTAATGGCATTTTGTAGTTGGATAAATGAAAGGAATCAATATCTGAAGTTCACCTCAGAGGCAAGTAATGACAGGGTGCATTTTTTGGACGTGGACATTTTTAATCAAGACAGTGGATTGGCAACCATGGTCTTTCATCAACCTACAGACTGGAACTCTTGGTTACGTTTTTACAGCTATCATACTAGCGTGCGCCGAGAGAATTTGCCTTTCGGACAGTTCCTCCATTACAGGAGACATGTTCAGACTTGAGATAGTATCAAACACAGACATACCGATTGCAAAATCAGTTAGCCTAGTGGGGGTACCTACCCACGCAGATCTCTTCAACAAGCAGCTAAAAGGGCTCAGAATATCCCTCATGAAATGACGCTTCTGCAAACGCTAAAACCAGCAGCAACAGAGTTAATCATTGTGTTATTCAGTTATTCACCCTTGTTTAATGAAAATCATGAGAGATCTTGAAGTTATGGCTGTTTTTGAACACTCGGAGTGTACATCTAAATGCTCCACTATTTGCAATTAAGAGAAAGCCGAACATTCATGACCATTTAGTACACGTTTTGTCAAATAGACCTATAACTATGGAATACTCAAGAGCCAACAGGCCGCTCCCCGTGTGGCTGCTGCTCTGTGTGTCCACAAATGAAGAGAAGTACTACGATTGACCTTGGTTGGAGGAGGCTGTGGATATAGAAATGGTTCACAAATTGCAATACTAGAGGGGTTTTATACCTCATCAACTGACCATGCAAACTACAGTATATTGGGATGACAGAAAGACCAGTAAAAATAAAAGCATTATCGAGCACAATTCTAACATTAGAACCAAGAGACAGACAGCCCCCACCCCCCCACATGTCGAGCATTTTTTGCAAGCAGGCCATAAACCTGAGGATCTTGAGTGGATCATTTTGGAAGAAATGAGGTTGCCAAGGCGGGGATGGGGATTTTTCTACCCTATTCCTTAGAAAAGAAAAAGGAGTGGATTTTCAGACTCAATCTACACATGAATGGTCTGAATGAGGAAATCCATTGGTATGAGTTGGCCAGATTAATGGAAAAGTCCCCATAACATCGGGAAGTTGATCTTCAAGATTTACAGTAGATGCCAACCAACATTATTTCAAGATGGTAGTCAGCGTTGCAGCGACAAAACATTAGGACAATAGGACCATGAGAGGGCCCTTAAAGGAGGGTAGGACGCTTGGCTAACATCCAGATCCTGAAGCAACAAGGCTGCAAAATGTAAGAAATCTGTACAAGAAGAGATTCAGTACTGCGGTGATGAAGTGATCGTCATTTGGGAGACATTTATTTTCACACATAGCTACATGTTATTAATGGTCCAGCTGCTCATTTGCTCCGGGCTGGTGTGCCAATATGGGGACATTTTCCAGGGGTGAAAAGTAATAAGTGATGTCAGGGATTTGTGGAGTGTCATCTTGGCAATAGATATTGACAATGCCAACATATCCGTCAACATGGAGAGAAGGCAAGCGTTAGTCCTAGCACTTCTGGCCTGCAGTTTATTTCTGAATAAAGAGTGACGCAGCAGCCATGCAGGCGAGAATAATGTTCCATCTCGCGGAGAGTTTGACATGGGAGCCGGTTGCATTGAGTGGCAGACGCTACAAGTAATAGTGGCGCACTGAGGAGAAAGCACTCTGTGTAAGTAACACAACTTCGAATTGGAAGGGGCGGGAGAGCTGATGCAAGTGCTGAGCACAGAGAGAGGACTGCAAAGCTGTGGCCCCTTGATGAGTGTGTTTCCTGTGTCACCATTTGTAGGAGATGGCGCTTCAGCACCCTGTTGAAGTAGAATGACTGGCATGCATGGGATGGTGTAGAAGGCCAGACAACAATCTTTTTAGATGTGGCCATTAGGTAGGCAGCAGAGTATTTTCAATGTTAACCCAATTTGGTAGAAAAGGAGACAACAAGATGAGTTAAATGCATTGATTTGTGATAAAGAAGTATAATGTGGCTCTTTGATGAATGAAGTCATGTCTCCCTTGACAGGTCACCTCTCACAGAGATGCTGATAAGACCCATCCCAGTGATTTGTTAATGGTTTTTGGCCTGATGAAGGTGCCCAAGTTCCTGAGCACTGAAACCAGTTGATCTTCTGTTGAGGATATCCTCGTTTATGTGGTTATGGGAAAGCTGTATGAAATGAGTAGTGTTATTTGCACTTAAGCATGGGGGAGTTTAAAGTTGGTAGCAAGAAAGGCAAGAAGGCTTTGAGACTGAACACTCTTGTGAGAGAGGAATACACTTATGGATACCCACTATAATGCAGAATTTACCCCATAATGATTGCCCAATTTTTTAGCAGTAAAGGTATATAAGCGCACTACAGCTCACTCCAGATTGGGTTATCTGGAAGATAGAGTTGATTTTGTATTTTGGATTGTTGATTGTTCAGCTGAATATTATTGTGAGGTTAGCTGGAGGGATAGATTCATAGTTATCTCTTTTAGATATGCGGTGCATCACTGTTCCCTAAGGAGAGATGATCCAAGGGAAATTTGTGTTTTTTCAAGAGGGACAGTTTCAGTTTTGCATGATAATGGATTTAGTCTGCTAAATCGGTGTCATTGGTCCACCTTTGTGTGTTACTAGTTCAGTAGCACACAGTGGGATATGACTAAGGTTGATTAACCGAGTTGTTTATCCTTGGTGTTCATAGAGGACAGCTAAAACAGATTCATGTCCATTGCATCTGAATGACAAATTGTTCAACCAATAGTAGGAAGTAGCCATTTTCTCCAGATCTAAAGTCATACAACCTTGTAAGGGGTAAGAAACCGGATTAATGGAAGACTGCATATAAGGTTTCTGTTATTTTGACTGCAAGGTTCTGTCATTGTGTTTATTCAATGCATCAGCTGCCTTCTATATTGTTGTGTATGATGGGCTTAGAAGTATAGTCGATAATTCTGTACTTATCATTTTGGAGATTTTTTTAGCTATTCTTGCAATTCTTAATAAAATCAATGTAGGGGTGTTTCGTCAGCATTTATGAGATAATCATTTGTATGTCAAGCTAGATACGTACACCTTATTTTTTACCCGGTGGCATTCTTGCAAGGTGCAATATTGCATAGCAAGACCAATAAGGAATAATAGAAGGAAGGTTTAAACAGTGTAGTATTGAAAGTTGAGGACTTTTTCTTACCATTTGCTAATTTTTGTAGAATATGTATCGCAAACTATCTCACATTAGTATCAATTTGAACATGAGTAACTATATACACAATGCTATTGTCCTAGGGTGAAGCGCAAGAGGCAGCTTCCAGCTGAAGGCCCAGGGAGGTTGGGGGAGTGAGACCTAATTATGCTATTTTGTATTTATTTTATTTGTATAGCGCACCAGGCCCAAGGGCATCCGGGCACATTTCTTGGCGCAGAACATTGGTACAACATTGGTACAACACAGTAATAGTTACAGTTAGAAAGCGTGATAGCAAAGAGAGGCAATAGGTACACAAAACAAGTGTCGATGATATACAATATAAAAAAACTAACAATGTAAGGTGAGCACTATATATACAGTAGCATTATAAACAACATATAATATAATATGCAGCATTATCTACAGTTAGCATATAGACTTTAATTACAAACGCTGGGCACGTAGCGAGCTGAAAGGTCCTGAGGTGGAGGTAGTGAATGGAGTTTAGACTTGTGTAGTGGATAACCACTTTTTTTATTTTTTTTTTAATACGGGCAGAGTATTCGGAACTGATGGTTAATGGAATCGAGTTCCATAGTTTGGAGGCAGGACTGGGAAGCTTGCACCTCCTGCTTTCTGCAGTTTGTTTCTAGGGATGGTCAGGCAGTGTGTTTGGGCAGATCTGAGTAGCCGGGTAGGCGAATAATGAGAGAAGAGGGAGGCTAGGTAGATGGGGGCCTGATTGTTCAGAAATTTGTGTGTGAGAGTAAGAGATTTCAGAGATATTCTTTGTGTTACTGAGAGCCAGTGTAGACTTCTCCTTGTTTCGGAGATGTGTGATGATATGGCGATGTTGAGGGCAGCTCTGATGGCGTTATTTTGGGTAACCTGGAGTTTATTTAGGTTACGTTGGTTGGTCCCTAGATATGAGGCATTACAGTAGTCAAGTTTGGAGATAACCAATGTCCTGGGCAGAATAATGCATTTCTCTGTGGTTAGGAATGGGGGCATGCTGTAATAAGCCTACATGTGTAAACGGAGGCAGAGACAACGGCATTAGTTTGTCTGTTAAGTGATATGGTGGAGTCAAGGTAGATTCCTAATGTTTTGGTGTCAGTGGAGACTTTAATGGAGTTGCTGTCAATGTTGAAGGTTTTGAATGAAGGGTCAAGTCTGTTCAATCGGTGTTGGGAGCCAGGATGAGAAGCTCTGTCTTTTCATCATTGAGAAAGAGCTCATGCTGGGCCATCCAGGCTTGGATGACTTGATAGATATCGTTCAGTGCTTTTGAGTCCACTATGTAATCACCTGTGATGGGAATGAGTATCTGGGTGTCGTTGGCGTAGTTAGTATAGGTGACACCCAGATAATCAAGTACATCGAACAGAGGTTTAGTGAATATGTTATAGAGCGTTGGGGAGACACAAGAGCCTTGAGGCACCCCGCAAGGCACTGGTGTAGGCTCTGCCGATGCAGTAAGTGAGAGTACCCTCATCTGTCTGTTGTCCAAGAAGGAACTGATCCATTTGGTGGCTTTCTCAGAAAAGTGGGCCGCTGATTTCAAGTGACGACAGAGGATTTGATGGTTGACCAAATCGAATTCTGCCGATAAATCGAGGAGTAATAATAAGGCCATTTTAAAATTGCTTTCTAGGTCCTCAATTTAGTTTTTAAGATCTAATAGGGCTGGTTCTGTCCCATTCCTAGGTCGAAAACCAGATTGTCTTGTGCTGAGAAGATTGTTGGTTTCTAGATACATCTGAATCTGTACATACGCTGCCCTAGCCAAGATTTTCAATAAGAATGGGACCATGGTGATGGTCTTATAATTGGTGGGAATACAAGAAGCAGAGGGTTCACCTGTCGGACATGGGTTCATATCACTTTTTTTATGTACTTGGAGGACGCCCTAAGAGGGCAAGACTGTGAATAGTAAGCCAGTTTTTGCACGAGTGGGGCAGCAAAGGGGCAAACCCCCTTTTTGCTGTGGTGGTAACTCAGGCAATCAAGCAGTGCCAAAACCAACCTCCTGATGAAGAGTAAATAGGACAAAGAGTAAATGAACCCTGTTAGGCTAGCACAGCAGGTGGGGGTAAGGTAAAAAGAGGAGGGGCACCCACCATGGTTATCAACTTCCAGCTAGGGCTGGATAAAAAAGGAAAGCAGAATGGCACTCTCTGCAGCACATCAGCGGCGACAGCCAATGTGTTGCGCCCAGAGTGGGAGGCTCTGGGAGGTTCGGGGAGTGAGACCCAAGTATGCTGGAAAAAGGATGGATAAGGAAAATAAGAGAGATGACTGTAAAGAAAGAAAGAGAAAAGAAAAAAAGGTGTGCCAAGGAAAAGGAATATTAAACAGAAAGGAGCTGCCAATTGTCTGGGGTTGTAAAAACTATTAAAAATGTTTGTGTTTGGTTTGCAGTGATAGTGTGAAATGTTTAAGAATAGAACTGCAGCCTTGTTCTGCCACAAATAAGAGGAGCTGGTCTGGCCTCAGTTATTTAGCCAAGGTAGGCTACAACGGGATGGTATCTATCTTGCCGGGTGGGGGGTGAGCAGTTCCCGACTTCCTAAGTTATTGCCTCTAAGCGTTGGACCAGGGATTGGGAGCAAAGGAGCCAGAAATAGCCCTCCCAAAACCAGTCTGCAGCGACTAGAACTTTAAGTCTGCACGTCATACAATTTACTTAAACTTCGCAAGCTAGTATTGGAGGGCACCAAGAAAGCTCTGCCACAATCTACTGCCAAACGTACACATCCAGGTCACTGTAAGAATTGCATTTAGCTTGCTTTGCACTTCTGAATTTAGAAACCAGTTATTAACTCATCGTTTATGTTAACAGGACTCAACTGCAAGTAACGATATGCTAATTTGTTACATGTTATTCTCCAATGAATTACTATTGGCAAGATGTTAATGCAATTTAAGTGCACATTCATTTTGGTGGATAGGAGATTGGCAAGTTTGCGATATTTAATTGACAGTCAACAACGTGTTGGTTGAGGGGGTAGTTCATTTTTTATAAGCTCCTATTTTATCTTTTGACAATGTGTTGTATTGTGACAATGAAATGTTAATTTGTAATAAAACCAATATCACAAAAATCAAGGATAAATAACCAGTCCTTTAGGAAGATAATGGTTAAATAGCAGAATGCAGAAAAGGCTTTTCCGGTGACATAAACGAAAGAAGACTGGATGGATCTCCTTCAAATATTAAGTTAAGCTTTAGTGTCAAAAGATAGGTGGGGAGTGGTACCACGTCACCTAATGACTATACCTTTTTTATGGATGTTACGATCAAAACTTAACCCGTGTTCCTCATCTATTTACATCCATGTTTTAAGACAAAGATATTTTTATCACGTCTTTGCCTACCCCATTCCCGCACATGTGGCAGTTAGCACCCTATCCATCTGAAACTTCTCCGTTCCTTGGAGTTGAAGCCACGCTGCTCATGGACGGACAGTCAGAGGTTACACTGTGCAAAGGCAGCAGCCTCTCGCCCGCTGTGCCCATCACAGATGGCAAAGAAAGCCACAGAGGAGGCGACTTATGCAGAGGAGGGCAGAGGCTCAGGCTCTACCACCACTCGCATAACATTCTCCAAATACTGGTGGCTGCCTTGGTTGCCTGAGACGCTGACGGATCTTGATAACTGGGTGGCGTACTCCATGCCCTCCTCCCCCTATTTCTGCAGCAATGGGAGCCACTCTTCTCCCTTACCGTCCTGTCTTTTGCTTTATCCAAGCGTAGACACGTGAGATGGTGTGATTTGGTAATGAAGAGCTGTGGCTAACGAGCAACCGTGCACGCTGCTATTGTTTATTCATCCCAGGCAGTCTGTTCCTACGTCAGCACGCTGCCTGGCATCTAAAGTCTTCAAACAAACTCAGAGCTCAAAGAAATCCCATGAGGAGGAGTTTTGGGCAGGGAGAGGCACGAATGGCCGTCGGTATTAGCAAGGCTATGGGCAGGCAATGGGTGGGGTCATAAGCATACAACACATATGCAATGTGTGTGCCTCCTCAAATGTCTTTCCTCTATGTATTTTTATTTGTATTTATTTTATTTATAAAGCGCAGCCAGGCCCAGGGGCATACGGGCGCATAAGTTAGATCTGGTTACAGTTGCAATTGAAAGCAGTCAATAAGGGTTACGTTACATTGCAGTTACAGGTGGGTACAAACTTAGTCATGCAAATGCATATATACATAGTCTAGTATAAGTACATTAATTACAAAAGTGTGCCAGTGACAGTCGATCATGCTGGGATCAGGCGGTTAGGGTGTCATAGAGTCCATGTTGTGAAGCCAACACTTCGTGTTATGTTTAAATAGGTTAAATGAAGGTTCTGCTCGCAAAAGCGCAGGTATTGTGTTCCATAATTTAGAGGCTTGTACAGGGAAGCTAGCACCACCCGAGTTATGAAGTTTAAATCTCGGTATGGACATAGTGTTAGCTTGTGCTGCTCTAAGTGGTCTTGAAGAAGTGTGAGGTGTAAGTTGGTTGGTGAGGTAGGCTGGTGCAAGGTTGGCCCTGGCTTTATGTGTAAGGGCCAGAGTTTTAAGGGATATTCTGTGCTTGACTGGAAGCCAACGTAGTTTGCGTCTGGTCTCCGAGATGTGCATCTTTTTGGGGATGTTGAGGGCAGCTCTGATGGCATTATTTTGAATTACTTGCAGTTTGTTGATATTTTTGTAGCTAGTGCCTAAGTAAAGGGCATTACAATAGTCTATCTTGGATAGGACTAATGCTCTAGCAAGACTAATGCTCACGTTAGATGCCATTCCTCCCTATCTGTAATTGAATCAGTACTCAAATGCGAGAGTTGGGGCTTTATAGGTGTCACAGGTGACACCCAACAGCACAAACCAAACAAAAAAGATGAGCACAATGGAAATACCAAAGGCAGCTTATTCAAAAAGCACATTCCCCTTTCTTTTTCCATTACAATGAGAAGCAGAGGAAGAAGCTGATCACTGGGCCTAGTGCCGAGAAAGAAACTTAAAAAAAAAAGTAAGTGGGTGGAAAATGGGTGGGAGAAGCCAATGGCCCGATCGACAGTCAGGCTTGTCTCAGCTGATACAGTCTGCTTTATGAGCGTACTTATTACCGATTAACCACGATCGGTGATAATAGAAGGAATGATTTTGTGGTTGATAGCTTATCAAGACCCGAATGCACAAACACTTATTACCTGGAGGCCATGCTCAATATAGCTCTGCTAAGGGGAGGTGGAGTCAAACTCAGGGATAGGTGTAACAATGTTGCCAGTGTTCCCTTAATGAAGGAGTCTCATGAACTAGTGAGCAGAGCCCCTGATTAGTATCAAATTGAAGGTAGTGCTTGCATAATCCCAACAAAAGCTGTACAGTATGACGTTCTGAAATGGGTCATGACAGGCTGTCAGGAATATATCGGTTATAATAATAATGCTATGGATTAGCAGTTGTCTTCCAGGGCTTTCGCTGGGTGCAGAAAATAATGATTGCACAATGTCGCCCCGTGTGCACAAATTATCAGATCTATAGAATAATCAAGGGTATTATCCTTACCATTACCACCACTTACCAACCAACTCTCTAACTTTTGGTTTTGTTACTCCCCAAAATGTATCCTGAGAGAACATTTTGTTGCAGTAGAGTAATGTTCGATAGAATTAAAATGTTAGCCATTATCAAGCAAGGTGGCAAAGTTTTCTTGAAAGAGATTTAAAGTCTACAGTGGGAATTTTATAGTAAATGGTATTTGCATGCATGGGACCACCAGTGTTAGCACTTACATGTTGTTGGGTCCCCTACATGCAATTTTAAATATTTGGAAGGGGGAGTGGAAAACTGAAGAGTAAAACAGGGCAAATTTCCATTTACGTTTTCCTCCATCTTGAAAGCCTGAGCACCCTGAGATCTGCTGTCGAAGAATGGAGCACTTGAGTCTGAGAGCCCGTCGTTTGAGAAGGCTAGAGAAAGTGTGGCAAGGGAGCCGTTTCTCCAAGGAGCTAAAAGGGGATTGTGTGATATGCTGATCTCTGAAAGGAAATCCTTGAAGAGGTGCTTGTTCTCCTGGCTCAGTGAGGCAGCCCAGTAGTATATGAGGGGCAGGCGAGGAGCCCCTGACCTCGACACGACATAACCGCAAAAGTTATGCTGAAGTAATCACAAGCGCTGAGTTTAAAGTGAGATGGGAGCCCGGTTGGTGAAAGATGTGAAGCGCAAGAGATAATTTGTTACAAGTCAAGGACAAGCATAGGATGAAAGATGCACTGAAGAGAAAGCTTCAATCGTCCATTGTGAGCTGTAATGTGAAAGCGATAATTGTGAAATCTTAGGAAACAAAGTAATGGAGTGGCCGCGTGTACGTTTACAAGTTGTCGAAAGACATTGTTGAAATTGAATCACTCTCCGAAAGTGCAGGGGAGCTGTGTGAATCTTGAAGTAGGGGCAAAATAGAAAGCATGACAGGGTAGCTAGGGTGAGATAGGAAGAGCCAGATGAAACCCCAAAAAAAGCTAAAGAGTGCCTGGGGCACGTCTCCGTTTGTGAACTGTGATAAAAGCGATAGAGTGCCAAGGGCATGATCCCATGAAGCCAAGGTATCGTAGCAATCCCTCACAGGGCTAAGTAAAACTGTGCGCTCTTGAACATCTCTGATATGAAGATTTGTTCAGAACTGTTAAACTGTTTGGGACGGTGTAAGCGTGTAATCTCTATATTTTATGAAATAAGTACGCTGAGACTGAAAGTAGATGTTTTCCTGTTAGCGAAACAACCTTTATTTTGAATTAACTTTCTTTTCTTTTTCATTTTAGGAAAAAGGATACGTTTTCAACTTGGTCGAGAACTTCTACTGATGATAGCTTCATGCAGTGGACTTGGTTCCTTCAGGTAAGTCTCTAAGGGTAAGAATGTTCTATTCTCATTTCCTTCAAGTCTCTCTCACTGCTTCTGTCAGTTCATTGCATTTCAAGTGCATTTGCCTGTTCTTGTAAATTCACTACAAATGTTTCCAGCTCTCTGTATCTTACAGTCTTTGTTTCTATCAACTCGCTCTGGTGCTTTATTCTCTTCCTGGAGTGCAATTTCGTTTAACACCTTGTTTATTAGTCTCTTCAGCCTTTAACTTTTAATCTCAGTATGTAATGGTTTATTTTCTTCTCCTTTCACCTTTTAAAGTCTAGTTCCTCCATATTTTATTATACACTCTTCCAATGGGGAACAGTCTTTTTCGTTTAAAATATCCACTTTACACATACACGTGTGTTCGCACTTAAACTCCTCTGTCTCTGACACTCTTTGGATCACACGTACCTTGATTCATTTTAATTTTTACCCTTGAGACCGGCTTGCAGCGTCTCTTTTCATCAAGACTCTAGTCCCTTTCATACGCTGCGTGCACGTTGAGGCTTCTGCCTTCCAGCCGCACTCCCTTTTGTTGACTTGGCAGTGACTAGTAAGCTCTGCCCCCCCAGCTGATAGTTGAATGGGCCTGAGTGACACCGTTTCACACACCCGGCTGCTACGAGGAAGTTCTGCCCCTTCAGCGGTGTTGTAATACGTATCTCGGTGTTTCTGCCCCTCGTCTTCACTTCACGTAACAGCGAGTTCCTCACATCATGTTACGCTCCCCTTCGTGGTAACGATCTTCGGATCGCCTGCTTCGGAAGGGATTTCCCCACCGCACTTATTTCATAGAGGGCGTCGCTTCTCACACTCCTCCTCCACTCTCTATTTTAGCGTGACAGCCTCCCTCTCACCTTGTCACGCTGACCACGGCGTGAAGATCTCAGTAATGGCAACACACAGCGAATAACGAGCGCTCCATAAACTTCAGCAACATATCTTAACATAAGCGCAACGGTGCAACTTTCACTTCTTTAAGTTAAAACAGTCCTCTTAGTTTTCTTCCGGGACCTCCTCAATAAGCCCAGCTATAACCGTCGGTTTCCTCCTCCAGCTCCTCCGTTACCTAGCAACCAGTAAAACAAGAGAAAAAGGTCAACACTTGAATCCCGGCCAATGATTGGCTATGAGCACTGTCCATTACTCCCTCCAGCTGACAGATATAGTTAACCCTTTGTTGCCCCGTTCATCCCGGCATTGCCAGAGCCAGCGCCCGATTGCAGATCTCCTGTGCACTTCACAGTGGATTTATCACACACCCCCTCTTCTAGGTCCTTACGCTCGGGAAGGGTGGTGTTGCGAGAAAGAAAATCGGCCTGTGCCAATAGTTTCCCAGGAAGATGAACTGTTTTGAAGGTGAAAGGTTGGAGTGCAAGAAACCATATAAGGACTCTGGGATTCGTGTCCTTGTTAGGAGCTAACCACACCAGGGGAGCATGGTCGGTTACCAAAGTGAACTCTCGACCTAAGAGGTAATATCATAATGCTTCTATAGCCCACTTTACGGCCAGGCATTCCTTTTCAATTGTGGCGTAATGCATCTCGTGGGGTAATAGTTTCCTACTTATAAATACAACAGGTCTTTCCGTCTCCCCGTGGTTTTGAAACAGTACTGTTCCAAGGCCTGTTCCCGATGCATCCGTATGTAAAAAAAATGGCGCGGAGAAATCAGGACAATGAAGGATCGCTTTCTCCGAAAGAGCATTTTTCAGGTTATTAAAAGCTCTCTCCGTTTCCGGCATACGCCATTCTCTTTTTGGTGGTGCCGAGGTATTTAAAAGATTAGTGAGAGGCGTAGCCAATGTGGAGAAATGAGGTATGAATCTCCTATAATAGCCTATAAAGCCCAGGAAAGCCCTCACTTGTCTGGAATTCACGGGAAACTAAGTTTTTGATAGCCTCTAATTTTTCCTCTTGGGGTTTAATGACGCCTTGTCCCACAAAATAGCCTAAATACTTTGTATGAAAGTTAGCCATGAAGGTCTTCTTAGGATTTACGTGAAGTCCTGAGTTCTTTAACAGTCGAAGTGTAGTTTCTAGATGTTCAAGATGATCACTCCAGGTTTGACTAAATACAATAATATCATCAAGATATGCTCCGACATAACCCTCATTCCCTCTAATAATCGAGTTCATCAGTCTCTGAAACGTCGCAGGTGCTCCATGTAATCCAAAAGGTAAGACTGTAAATTGAAATAAACCAGAGGGAGTGGCGAAGGCAGTTTTTTCTTTATCCTTAGGATGTAGTGGTATCTGACAATACCCTTTAGTTAGATCTACGGTCGTTAAAAACCTAGCCTTCCCACATTTATCCAGTAAATCCTCTATCCTAGGCATAGGATAGGCGTCGAATTTTGAGATTTCATTCAGCTTCCTGAAATCTAAGCAAAAACGAGTTGTACCATCTGCTTTGGGCACCAAAACTATGGGTGATGACCACTCAATACTGGAGGGTTCTATCACTCCTAATTCCAACATCTCTTGGATTTCTTTATTGATTGATTCTAACTTTGCCTCCGGTGTTCTATAAGGTCTGATCCGGACTACCTCCCCAGGCCGGGTCTCAATGCTATGGTAGGCTAATTTCGTCCTTCCTGGTAAACTGGAAAAGGTCTCTGAATATTTATTGTTAAGTTTTAAGAGTTCTATCTTCTGTTTCTCTGACAATTTTTCATTTATATTCAAGGCCTCAATTCCTAAATTTCCTTTTAACTGTGGGAATTGCTCCATGGGTATCTCCTTAGTGTTAATCATAGCAATAGCTGGTACTGGTTCAGTCCATTTTTTAAGTAGATTTCTATGATACGTTTGTGTCGGGATTCTTCGGTCGTTTTGCCTCACCTTATAGGTTAGGGGCCCCAGGACTTCTTTGATCTCATATGGCCCCCTCCAAGTAGCCAACATCTTATTTTCAGAAGTTGGTAATAATACCAGTACTTTGTCCCCTTTTTGGAAAGTTCTCAACTGAGAATTTCGGTCATAATAATACTCTTGCTTGATTTGATTTTTCAATAGATTCTCTTGTGCAATCTTCTGCAAGTTCTCCACCCTTTCTTTAAGTTGACAGGCATATTCTGTCAATGAAATCTCCTGACCTGGGTTTTCCTCCCAACTCTACTTTAAGATGTCGAGTAAAGTCCTCACTGGCCTCCCAAACATCAGTTCAAACGAGGAGAACCCTGTTGAAGATTGTGGTGTGTTGCGGAGTGTGAGTAGTATCCATGGTAGAATCCGGTCTCAACTCCTTTCCCCAGGTTCCATTGACTTACGCAACATCTGCTTAATTGTCTGATTATATCTCTCTACAACACCATCGGTCTGTGGGTGACATACAGCCGTTTTCAGATGTTTTATCTTTAGAATCCCACAAACTTGCTCAATGACGGCTGACATAAAATCAGTCGCACAATCTGTGATGATTTCTTTTGGTATCCCTTTTCGACTGGTAAAGGGTATCAGTACGTCACAAATGTTTTGAGCGCTGGTAGACTTAATAGGGAAAGCCTCTGGATACCTATTGGCGTAGTCAACGATCACTAGGATGTATTTATGTCCTCTAGATGATGGTTCTAAGGCACCAATAATATCCAACCCAACTCTACTAAAAGACTCCAAAACGATTGGCATGGGTTGGAGGGGAGCTTTTTTTTCCATTTGCTCGATTTTTTTTCTGACACTCGGGGCAAACCTGGCAAAATCGGGTTACTTGAGCATATCGTCCAGACCAGTAGAACCTCCCTAAAATTTTCTGTATGTTTTTTTCTGTTCCCAAATGTCCCTCACCCAATTGTAAATGAGCTACTTCAATAACAGCTTGATAGTATTTACTAGGGACTAGTAACTGTTTATTGGCAACTCCATTTACATCCTTACTGATCCAATATTATTGCCCCTTCTCTTTAAAGAAGCAGGGACCTCTTCCTGATATATCATCTCGAACACTTGACCTAGCATTGGCTAATAATGGATCGAAGTCTTGGGCCATGCAAAAACTATCACCACCTTCATCAATTTTCCAATCGACCACTATCGGAAAAACATTTCTTTCCCCCCAATCTTTCTTCAATCTTTTTATAGCGGCTCCGGTTTTCTTTTCTTTAGTAAGGGTTATAGGAATTTCATGGTGAGCAAAAGGGGTGTTTTGTAACCAACTTTCCTCAACTTTCTTCACTATCCTGGCAAAGTTCGGTACATCGGATCCAATCAGGAGTGGTTCTGGCAATACCGGCATTACACCGGCCCTGACTTCCATTTGTTCACCAGCCACCTTGACATTTATTTCTTTGGTAGGGTAAGATCTCACATCCCCATGGACACAGCGGATTGGAATCTTTTTATTCAAAAGCTTCACATCACCTACCAGTTCAGTATTTACTACGGTTTGTAAGCTGCCGGTATCTAGAAAGGCTCTCGTTGGCTTCCCATCAACCTCAGCCTCACAGGTATATGTATAGGGGGATCTTGCCACCATTGTTGGTTCAGATGATTCTCCTTCTTTGGGAACCTCTATGTTCCCCACTTCCATAGGCTCCGACATGACTCTTTTAGGGCACATTCTCACCAAGTGCCCCCATTCTCTGCACTCAAAGCACTGTATTCCTTTGGGAACCACACTTGGTGCTCGAATCCCGGCCGGGCTCTCACTACTGGGTCGTATTCTAGTGGGTTACCAATCCGTTTTCCTGAGCATTGAGTTAGGCCATCTTGAAGCGCCTAGGCTCTTGGTGGAGGAGTTACTTAAGGTGGAAGATGGTTTGATACTTGTCAAATAATTCATTGAACGACCCTGCCCGGCTTTTTGATAAGCTAAGGCAATGTTGACCGCCTCCACAAGAATGGGCCGATGATGTTGACGGACCCAGCGTTGCATAGGGATGGGTAGGGATTCAATGAACTGTTCCATAACAATTTTCTTGGTCACTTCTTGAACTGTGGTGTTCGTTGTCTGCAACCACTTATCCCCAAGTTCTTTGACCTTATAAAAGAGTTGTCGGGGCGTCTCTTCCATCTGTAACTTGATCTCCCGGAACTTCAGCCTATAGGCCTCTTCAGCATGACCCAAACGTTCTAAGACTACTCTCTTCATATCCATATAAGTCGTCTCTCCTGTTGGATTAGCAGCCTGGTAGGCACTCTGTATCTCGCCTGTCATGAGTAGCGCAATATAATGGCACCAGCTTTCATTAGGCCATTGCGCATTCCTCGCCACCCTTTTTGAAATTTACAAAAAAATGAGCGGGAGCCTCTCCAGTAGAATATTTTTGAAGTACTGAAGCGGGTACCTGAGCATGTCTGCCGACAGTGGTAGCCTCCAATAACTGGGCTTGTTGGACTTGAATTGCTTGCTGAAAAGCTTGTCTATCAGCTTGCGCTTGCTGATTCTGTAATTGCAAGGCTTGTTGGAGAAGTTGTTGTCCTTCACTCAGCGTCTTAATGAGTTCTTCCATGGCGTACTTTCGGGATCCCACTTCTGACACCAAATTTGTAAGCGTGTAATCTCTATTTTTTATGAAATAAGTACGCTGAGACTGAAAGTAGATGTTTTCCTGTTAGCAAAACAACCTTTATTTTGAATTAACTTTCTTCTCTTTTCGATTTTAGGAAAAAGGATACGTTTTCAACTTGGTCGAGCACTTCTACTGATGATAGCTTCATGCAGTGGACTTGGTTCCTTCAGGTAAGTCTCTAAGGGTAAGAATGTTCTATTCTCATTTCCTACAAGTCTCTCTCACTGCTTCTGTCAGTTCATTGCATTTCAAGTGCCTTTGCCTGTTCTTGTAAATTCACTACAAATGTTTCCAGCTCTCTGAATCTTACAGTCTTTGTTTCTATCAACTCGCTCTGGTGCTTTATTCTCTTCCTGGAGTGCAATTTCTTATTCCTTTAACACCTTGTTTAGTAGTCTCTTCAGCCTTTAACTTTTAATCTCAGTATGTAATGGTTTCTTTTCTTATCCTTTCACCTTTTAAAGTCTAGTTCCTCCATATTTTATTATACACTCTTCCAATGGGGAACAGTCTTTTTCATTTAAAATATCCACTTTACACATACACGTGTGTTCGCACTTAAACTTCTCTGTCTCTGACACTCTTTGGCTCACACGTACCTTGATTTGCTTTAATGTTTACCCTTGAGACCGGCTTGCAGTATCTCTTTTCATCAAGACTCTAGTGCCTTTCATACGCTGCGTGCACGTTGAGGCTTCTGCCTTCCAGCCGCACTCCCTTTTGTTGACTTGGCAGCGACTAGTAAGCTCTGCCCCCCCCAGCTGATAGTTGAATGGGCCTGAGTGACACCGTTGCACACACCCGGCTGCTACGAGGAAGTTCCGCCCCTTCAGCAGTGTTGTAATACGTATCTCAGCGTTTCTGCCCCTCGTCTTCACTTCTCGTAACAGCGAGTTCCTCACATCATGTTACGCTCCCCTTCGTGGTAACGATCTTCGGATCGCCTGCTTCGGAAGGAATTTCCCCACCGCACTCGTTTCATAGAGGGCGTCGCTTCTCACACTCCTCCTCCCCTCTCTATTTTAGCGTGACAGCCTCCCTCTCAAATTGTCATGCTGATCACGGCGTGAAGATCTTAGTACTGGCAACACACAGCGAATATCGATCGCTCCATAAACTTCAGCAACATATCTTAACATAAGCGCAACGGCGCAACTTTCACTTCTTTAAGTTAAAACAGTCCTCTTTGTTTTCTTCCCGGACCTCCTCAATAAGCCCAGCTATAACCGTTGTTTTCCTCCTCCAGCTCCTCTGTTACCTAGCAACCAGTAAAACAAGAGAAAAAGGTCAACACTTGAATCCCGGCCAATGATTGCCTATGAGCACTGTTCATTACTCCCTCCAGCTGACAGATATAGTTAACCCTTTGTTGCCCTATTCATCCCGGCATTGCCAGAGCCAGCACCTGATTGCAGATCTCTTGTGCACTTCACAGTGGATTTATCACAGAAGGGAACCCCGTTTTTTAACAAGAGTATATGATGTGAAGAGAAACCATTCAACTATCAAGTTGTTGTAATTGTAGGGGAAGGAAACCGCCTATGAAACCAGAGCAAGAGTCTTGTGAAAGCAAAATATTGAGAACCTCCTGCAATAAGGTGACGAGAAGAGTTTCTAGTCTGTGGAGAAAAAAAGCCCTTAGAAACCTGAAGGAACTTAGTGTGAACTATTTGAACCTAAGGAACTTTATTGAATCCTAAGTAACTCAAGCTTGGGAAGGGAGTTGTGGGACAGCTCCAGTGCCATCCCGATATTATTTTTACTCACTATTTTATTTTGATCCAATCCAGTACACATTATTCTTCTAGAAGAAAGTGAGGGCAAGCATAGGTTTGACACAGACATCTTTATTATTTTGACAGACCGACATTTGACTACCTTTTGACTTAGTTTAATGGTTGAGACTATTCCCATTAAGAGGTGGGGCCAGTTAGGAAGTCTCCAACCCCTTTCCAAGTTAATAAAGATTTTACAAACTTGCTTCCTTGTGTCTACGTGTTTATACCATGCCTACCTCACATAGGTCACCTCATGTACCTGGCGCCCAACCTGAAAATTGCACCAAAATTAGAATCATCCATCTGCCTGTCCGGTCTTTCCCGGGAATGATCACACTAGCACCAGGAAAACCACTTTCTAACTTCAATTCTCATTGTCTGCCACATAGTGACGACACCACTACAGTATTCAATTGTCTCATAGTGCCATCTTAATTCAAGTGGGTGGCTGAGGTTCCAGGTCCCACATATTTTCAGCCAACTTGGATTGTCGCCAAAATGTTAAAAAGGCCATAGTATCAGACCACTGGCCCTACTATTACAGATAAAATAGCCAGTCATATGTCAGATGAGGAAGCCCACCTGTCGCCATCTCCCAACAACCTATTTCCCACCCTTTCCATGTAATGTGATCAGCCACAACCAAAAATACAACCTAGGGTCTCTCGCTGCCTAATGACCTCCTTGAGTGTTGTGTGCATAAACTAGTTTCTAGGCACTGGTTAACCAATACCTGAGCCTGCATAGCTGTAATTACCAAGCAGACACATTTGAATCCAAGCCAGGCACACTCAGCCTTTCATCCTTTTATGGATGATACATTCAATAGCATAAAAGATTCAGTAGAATTAAATAGGATACACACCTCTAATATAGTGCTTTGAGGTTGGTGAAATATGGTGTGAATCACTCTATAAAAACACAGTATTACTAGTAGAAACAGACATACATTTTGATGATAATAACTGTAAACCCATGTGATCACACCATATGTTCAAAGAGGTTAATGAATTTGCATAACCAGAAACATTTTCCAGTGGTATGTTTTAATAAAAAAATATGCAAAACAGGATGAGTAAAATATCAAACAAAAGTACAAAAGATCAATATAAATTCATTATTGCATAGACTTTAAAATCAGTAGCCTTTTTATCCTTTAAGTTATTTGTATTCTTCATTTTTCTGCTTATGTAGTACCAAAATAGCTGCTTTAAAATGCGTCTTCACATATTCTATAATAAAGTCATCTAGTGTGTGATATAATAAATACTCTTTACTTTATCCTTCAGTTCATTAGTCTCCTCAGTTCATTAGTCTCCTCACTCACATTATTTAATGAGACACCTATTCCCTTTTTGGTCCTCCTCCATTTCTGGAAAGCAGGTCTTGTCTGCTTGTAATAATTAGGTGTAATACAAACTTTAACTGCATATCCCAGAACAAGGATTTAATAAAGAAACTGTCAAATTTTTAAAAAACATTTTTTCCAAACACATTTAGTCCTGAGACTCAACCATAACAATAAAAAATACCATGTTTCTATACGATTGTATTGCATTTCGGAGTGAAAACAAGAATTTCAAGTTTGTAAAAACTCCTTCAAGTTAGCTCCCCCTCAGTGAAAACAATATTATGTACGATTGTTCAGATTTTGTTTTCGGGTAGAAAAACTGCAATGCTGGAGATCAAACATAGAATGTTGTGTTGGAGTGTGTTGCTTTTATGTCTTCAGACCTTATCCTTGGGGAGCTGTGACACTCCGCAAAATCTTTCACTATTTTAGCCCATTGACTCCATTAGAATTTAACCCCATCACCGGCTTCGTTAGAACATGCTGGAGGATCGCCGCGGCCCTCCATTGCGTGGTGTAGCCAATCTCACTTCTGAAAAGCGACTAGTCTATGAGAGCTGCAGTGCCACATTTAAGTCACGAGGAGTTCAGTGGGTAGATCTGGTCAAGGCTTGGGAAAGTGCTGAAAAATTGAACAGATGCCAAAATCCAGCTGTCAATTACAGTTTGAAGGAAACTTTACCTTTAAAAAGTACAAAAGCTACAAAAGGCTGCCCATTAAATATCAATATGGAACTAGAACGTATCCCATGCATTCAAGGCTTGCTCAGCCGGTTGCAGAAAGTGAGAAAAATACTGCCAAGGAGATAGGCTGATTAATACGGAAAAGAGAAATAAGTTGGGTGGAATGGAATGACTACCTTTCTATAAAATTCCATAGCATGGATTACGCCCCCCAGGCAGAATTGGACAACATTAAAGCAACATTAAAGGTTACCTTTATGGTAAAAGAATGTAACATTACACCTCAGCTTTGGTTCAAACGAAAATCCCATTAGGTTGTAAAAACAATAGTTGAGGAAACAACATCAGGCAATCACAAAGATGTCCGATTCATGCAACGGGGACATTCATACAAGTGCAGGACAACTGTGTGAAGAGCACCATTCTGGTCTGGACGAGGCATAGCAAGCCAAAGGATAGCAAGAGTTAAAAAGACATCCCTGAACACCTCCAAGAGAGCCGAAGAAGAAAAATAGATAAGGGGGCTGTGGGGGAATACAACCAGTTCTGAAAAAAATCCCACTGCTTCCTGATTTTTGGAGAGAACATAATACTTGTCAGACACTTGAGGCATAACCCAGGAAAATAGACAAGTTATTCAGGTGTAATATGTGTAGAGAGGGCAGTTTCTTAAAGGGGAGAGGCATTTGGTGGCCCTCCAAGCAATTACTGGGTCAAGGCCATATCACTCCAGATTGGACCTCACCGAAAATGAGATGTTAATAGTAACAATTGCACTGAAGTCAAAATGTAGCTTGATGTCACGCAAAATCTTGCCGTTGGAGCTTTCTCCCCGAGAAATCCAATGTCACCCCATGAAGAGTGAAATCTCAGTGCCAATGTTAGACAAGAGAAGAGGATTTGAAGTTGAAACAGACCAGACAGAAGCAACAGCCATATTTAATGTTGATGTTCAGGGCAAACACTGGATGTTCAATTAGAGGAAGCAACTAGCAGAACATTGAGGTATTGCTAGACTGGCTCCCCACATAATCACATGAAACATTAAAAGGTGGCAGCCCTGCGAAAAAGACCCCTAAACCACTGCATCTTCTCCGGAATCATCCTCCAATTCCAGCGGTGCAGCAGCGGAGCAGATCTGTAAAGGATATTAGGGCCATTGTATTATAAAGACATGCTTTTGTAACGCCAAGTTACAGTGCGGTGGCTGTTTCCTGCTAATGAAGTCAAGCTGCTAAAAAAGTGAAATTATAGGTGATGTGTCCAATATCCCTAACCTGACCTCTAGAGACATGCTGGTATATGTGGGATCTCCCATTACTATCTAATGCTTCGGAACTGCACCTCAGTGCCAACACAATCCCTTCATCAGAGGATCAACCTCGTTAGTCAATGATACATCAGCTGTCAAGAGGAACCAATGGGGCTTCTTTTACAATGATCAGTCCAGCCAGTGGGGAGGAAATGTAAACCTAACATCGTGAATTAAACAGACTCACAGCTTCTTTTCCAACACAATGGCTGTGACCCAAGTTATTCTACATGAACAATCCATGAATTCACAGATGCGGAGTCGCCTTCTAAGCGCGACACAACCATGAGCACCAAGACTGCACAATTTTAGGCACTTTACAAAGGAAACAGATGATTGTCTCTTTTCACCACAGTTTCGTGAGTCCAGTGTTTGTGCTAAGGGGAGCTTTGAGGGAAATGGGGTAGACGCTCCCCTGGCAATTAAGGGATGTGGGGGCAGATAAGAAAAGCTTGCTGGCACATCACACAACCTTGTTGAGTTATGGCAAATCTCCCAACTTGCAGGGGGTCTTGGGTGTTTCTGGCCAACCCAGGTGAAGCCAGATCAGGCTGACTGGCCTGTGGTGGATGCGTCTGCAGTTCAGGAAATCTCCCATTGCACGATACAAAAACGGGTACCAAAATAAACCAACCAATAGAAGCAAAGAGAATGTGTTCTGCTTTGGAAAAACACAATACAAGTTTATCTGTTTGGATCCCAATAGCCTCAATTTAGATGCATAAGCAAAACTTCTGCTGAAACAGACACTGACACTCATTGTGATGGGTGCACAGATCCAGAACTGTGAATGATGATCCATGCCATGCTTATGGCTGTGTTACAGGAGCAGCACAACGTGCAAACAACTTCCACCTCCCGCACACACTCTGGGCAACATGACCACATGCATCTACACGCACACTGATTTTTCATGAGGTGGAGAGGCTAGGATCCTGGCAAAAACCCGGCAGAATCCATAAGGGATCAAGCAAATGCCCACCGCTATTTATCGTCCTAACGGGTGGCTTTTACCACTGCCTTTAGAAATAGGTGTAAAACTGCACGGAAAACCTGATCGGCTCAGTTTTCCATGCAGTAAAACCACCCACTCGTAGAATCAGTCACAATTTCACAGATAGGGCTGCTTATGCTTAATTTTGTGCATAAGTTGCCTTTTGTGCAATGATCGGTCCAATTGAAATGACGGCTCATTGTGTCAATAGTAGTCACCAAACACACGCCTAAGCGGCTCTGTAAAATGCTGGAGGGTAGGTGAATATTGGGAGAAAATGCCCTTTTCAGCAGCACCCCCCTATACAAAAGGTGCCCGGACTTATATTGGATATGAATGTACTCTGGGTAGATTGGAATTTGGAGCCACATTAAACATTGTGACCTGGGCAAACTGCTTCATAAATGCATACATTTAGCGCCATTGTCTCCATTCTCAAAATACTTTGTGCCATGTGTACCATTTTTAGAGAGGAAAAACGGTATTCTACACCCATGCAAAATACCGCGATTAGAAGTACATCCGCATAGCATTTTTAGTTTTTAAATAAAAACTTGGTGTACTATTCGTCTGCGATGCCCTGCAGTACATGAAATGATTTGACTTCGCTACACGACAGCTGATCTCCCAGAATGCCTTGCATTCCATCAGTATGCGGCTGATGACTGAATGTACCCACAACTCCAGCTGTTGGGTTACAGCTAATTTGGCTTATATTATACTACACTGGCAGTGGCAGAGAAATTGCCATGGGGAAAACTTTGTTAATGTGAGGCCACCAAGATCCAGCTGGAGCTTCAACCTATCGACACATTGTTTTTCTTTCAATTTCCGAAACTTCTTAATTCGTGTGGAAATCTCATCCAGTCGAGACGCTGCTTAATTTCAGGTGCCAGTTCAGTGACTTAATGAGCAGGTGTGAAAATTGATGCTACTGGGTTTGGTGTGAGCTTTCAAATGACGAGCACTTCCTGCGGCGCTCCTAAAATCGACACCTAGATGCAGCTAATTGTAGCAAAACGTGGGTCAGGTATAAGAGGTCAAAAATAGATTTTGATGCAATGCTGAATCCTTATGGGAGCTACATGAGCCGCTTATTTTATAGTCTGCTTAGTATTTCAGATTGATATCCCAGAAGGCACAAACGTTGAATTCACACATTTTTTTAGGCCACTGTACTATCTGTATTACGCTAAATATGTCTTAGTGGAGCATCGCATAGGGTGTTTAGTTTTGCCAACACGGTATGTCAAAGTAGCAAGGATTATGTTGGAAGGTTACCGGTCATAAATTGGAGTCATCTTTAATGACAATGGGCTAGATTTGCCCTTCATTGCTTTGGGATTTGTTTCGATTTAAAAAAAAAAAGGAAAAATGGGGGTTTCACCACCCCAATCCTCCCTCCCAACCACCTTCAATAGCATATGAACGTATGTGTCGGGTCACCTCAGTGATATTATCCCCCCAAGGGCCTCTACAAAGGTCTTCCGGAGTCATGCAGCACATCACCAATGCATCTTTGTGGGGACACACATTTATATCACAGTGCATTTCTGCCAATCCACTCTAGGAATGCAAAAGGCCCATTCAACACCCCTGTGGGGAGGATTTCAATACACAGGGGTTCTGGCTGATGGCCTGAAGATCTTCCCAGGTGTCACTATAGTTTGGTGATAGAATGCACAAGGGTCATTGCACAGATGTAGAGGCGGTCTTCTCCATGAGGATGTTCACATGTCATTCGTTTATCAAGATCCAGGTGCCAGGAGATGTACATTAGTTCATTTAATTTAATTCGTTTTTTATAACATGTACCTGAGTTTGGTTTCTAAGCACAGATCCGGGATTCGAACCTCTGCTGCTCTGCGTGGTCTTGCTTGCAAGACCAGCGCGTTGCCCCTGTGCTATCCTCTGTTCAGTTGACATGGGAAAGGGGTTTTAACTGGAGGCCGAATAGTTCTTTCCCCTGCCCCTTTACATATTGCTAGTAGCACTAGGGCTATGCATAGGGACAGCAGCGTACATTAACATGAAAGAAGAATTTGCACAGGTGGTTGGATTCTCTATGCTAGGATGGGTTCTCTTCTTTACACCCGCATAGTCCTCAACTGTTAAAGCCTGAGAGCCTGAGTCGATGAAAGTGAGTTCCTTCCCGAACGTCGGAGACCCCCCATCTTTCCCCGCTTCTGGGATGAGTGAAGGCAGCTCTGAAGGCTGTCTCTGCAGCAAAGCTAAGTCGAGGGCTGCACTGCTCTTACATGGAGAGTGATACCGTCAGTTAGTGCTGAGATACTTAATTGGCTGAAACACACCGCACAGGTGCTAAACTGATAGCTACAAAGAACAATTACATATCTATTGGCTTTATATCCAGAAGCCAATTAGACTCTCTGAACAATTTCAAGGATTTCGCAAAAAACAGATGCATGAAAATGTAGTAGGCACTTTGACTCGAAAAGCGCTTTCAAAATGGTTGAACACTTTCCCCCTATTTACTGATCATAAGACCTCTTTCAGATCCACCGTTTACTCTTGTGAGGGAGGGAGGTCCTCTCACTTGCGTCTGGGTCCTACTGGCCAACACCCTGGAGCGCTCACTCACACTGCTCCGTGGCTTTGTGGCCACACCCTCTTCTAGGGCTTCCTGCAGCCAGCCCACTTGCCCGTCTGCCATGAAAGTTTGTGATGAAGTGCTCTGTGCATTTGTGAGCAGTACTGCTGTTTAATTATCTGTAACACCAGGCAACACAGGACTGAGTCTTTCCTCACTGTTCTGAGACGAACGTAGGTATGGTGCCCGGAGAGGCAAACCAGTTCTCTTATTCAACTGATTTCTTTTAACAGTCTTTTTGTTTTTGCTTGAAATTACTTAACTTGAGCTACTGTGTTGAGGATTCCCTCTGTATGGTGTTACGTGTTGTGCAACAGAGAACATACCTATAAATGTCATCCATGACTCAAAAAGCCAGAAGTCTACAAAGAAGGCCTACAATAAATATTTGAACAATCTGACCTACAATCTAATTTTTGAATGTAAATGATGAGGTACAATATATTTTGTCTATTACTTCACCCATTTTTTTTTTTTACTCAGGCAAAGATGGAGCAAAACACAACTCTCTCGATTTTTGATTCAGTGCAAATTATTCAGAAAAAAGCCTGCCAGTGAATAGATGAGTAGCTTGCTACCGTACCCAACTAATTCACCCTATTTATTGTACTGTAGTGTTCTGCAAAATTCCCTAAAATACAACAACATCTGATGCGCTTTTGTGGCAGACCTTGGAAACTTCCTACAGTAACAGTCAAGATAAGGGTAAAGATGGAACAATGCGGATGGCTCCATTGCATGGTTTGCCACAGAGGTACCGCCATGCCAAGTCCTTGTGGCATCCTTTTCTCTTGACTAGAAATATTTCCAGCGCCATTGTCCCAGTGAAAAAGCAGAACTACCATCTGCTAGCATCACGATTTGGCACCTTTATGTCACCCAACACCCCCTAAAAGTTTGCTTTTCATCGATCTTGCATCATGTGTGCAATTCTGTGCCACACACACACCTTCTCACACATGCGGAGGAGATATTGACCCAAGATCCTTGGGGACATTTAGCTGAAATATGCCTACATTCCCTCAAGAGGACACCAGTGATTTACAGAATCAGGCACCTCCGGTGACATCTATGAAATACATCAGATCTCTCACACTCTCTCACTCTCACTCTCTCACTCTCGATGTGGCGATTCACGGGGAATCCACAGAATTTCTGCCAACCTGCAAAGAGTCGAGCTAGGGAGATGGAAGTGATCTTCTCACATACGAGGCCGTGCCTCAGCGAGGAGCATGGTCTTTCAGCTTAGTGCTCAAATGATCATGTATGGCGAAGGAGACCTGATCACACCCACTTCATTGTACAGTGATAAATGTGCACTGACTTGTCCTTGTCCTGGCAGAGCATTTTAAAAGCTGGATTCTGGCACGTTTTTCTTTCTACCTAGGGAAGCTGTATGGTATCGCATTCGCTGCAAGGTTCCAGAAGAGTTCTTCTCTGTGGGTGTGCTTCTGCTCTGCTGGTGGGACGTGTTCCCGTTCTTATGAAGGGATTCGGACCTCTTCAGAGAGTAGTCAGTTTTGCTCTGTACGTTCGAGGCACTTTGGGATCGTTTGATCTCCAGCTCAGACCTGCTCAGCCGGCCATTGGGTATGCTCTCCTTGAACCCTCGTGGTAGTGTGCCATGGATCCTTCTGTCACTTGGTGCAGTTGGGGTCCCATTTGACAGTGACGTCCTTGATGACCCGTTGGAAACCCCCAATGCATTAGGCCTCTCCTCACCAGTAGGCTTCTTGGAATCCTTCCTTAAGAAGCTGTTCCTCAACAAAGCAAACCGTCCTTCATGCTGCTTCTCTCCATCAGGAGTTTTTGATCTCCCACTGGATCCTTCCTTGGCTGATTTTCGTTCGTCATTCTCTCCTTTCTTCCCTGATCGGGTCATCACTTTCAGAAAACTGTTTGCGGGTGATACGTGCTGACCCAGATGAACTCCTCCATGTGTGCTAGGTTTACTCCCATTGCTTTTTGGCTGCACAGGTTCTCCTGCTTTTGACAATGGTGCCCCTTGTGCTGGCATAGCTTTAGAGTTTCTCCCTTGGAAGGCAGAGTCTTCTTTTGGTTTTGTGTTCCTTTTAAGAGTATTTGATTTTTCAGGGGCAGGAGTTCTACTGCCTTTGCTCTCGACCTTAGTGACGTCGACTGCCGGCAATTGTCCACTGGCCCTGCCAGTTGTGCCGGCCCCTTGATCTTTCATGGTGGCAGTAGGCTTCGGCTCAGAATCTTTTGGAATAAGTCCACTTTCAGAGCCACTACCTCCAGTCATCAAAGGGATGATGGACTCATTTGTATACCTTGGTCTGCGGCCTGACTCCAGGTATTCTACAAGTTCACCAGATGCGCACTGTGGTCTCTCTTTGGATCCAAAGGACCAGCGCAAGGGCATGGTCTTGGTGAGGCTTGGCCGGGCCTTTGAACTTGCTAGGGCTTTCATGCTGAGGCTGCGACCCTGGATGCTTCTTACTAAAGGTCTGGTGTCGAATCCACCTGAAAGAGAAAAACAGAACAATCACCAGCATTAATGGCAATATCTCCAATGGAAGTATGAAGAAAATGCATGAAAAGTAATGACTGCAATTTTGAGTAATGACACCTTCAGGATGTGATCTATTGGTGTCACTTAATGGAGCATTGTGGCATAATGGAACTAAAACAGGTACATAGGTTTAAGAATGAGGCATTAGAGTAGTTTCATACTCACTGGATGTAGCAACAGAACCATCACCCCCACTTGCTCTTTGGATGCAACCATGGAGCCCTACTACAACGTCTTCAATTTATGCAACTAATGCAAAGCACTCCTTCATTTTGAATACCCATACCAAGACCAAACACCGTACCTGGGGTATTAACACACACCAACAATCCCACAATGGTATTCAACAAGATTCTTGCCCGAGAATAAAAGATCAGCCTCAAAACGCCCATTGGATCTCTTAAAGACCTCATTTACCAACAATTCTGTGTTTGTATTCAACAAAAGGCCATCCACATGCCACACTATTGCCTGCAAACAGTGATACTGGCGAGAAAGTGGAGTGCAGTATCACTTATCTACATTAAAGTGATAAAATATGTTACAATCACAATTAAGACCTACACATGTTGCGTGACCGACACATAATTTTTCTTCCTCTTAGAAATGGTATACCAGATTACTGCCTTTCTTGTTGGGCCTCTCAATTTAGCCTAGTCAGAAACCATCCCATAACATAATCTGAGCTAGATTTATGAACCTATGGGTTGCTGCTCTTTTTCCCTACTTATGGAGCCCTCCAGCCTCTTTTCCTTTGCAGATGGGGAGCGGGTGCAAGTGGATCTAGGTCACCTGGTCTAAGCCCCACTCACCTGGCACCTTCCAGGTTGCTGCTCTTCTTCCCCACTTAGCAAGCCCCGCCCACCTGGTGCCTTCCTGCTTGCTGCTCTTTTTCCCTACTTAAGGAGCCCTCCAGCCTCTTTTCCTTTTGCAGATGGGGAGCAGGTGCAAGTGGATCCAAGTCACCTGGCCTAAGCCACGCCCACCTGGTGCCTTCCAGGTTGCCGCTCTTCTTCTCCACTTAGCAAGTCCCGCCCACCTGGTGCCTTCCTGGTTGCCGCTTTTTTTCCCTACTTAAGGATCCCTCGAGCCTCCTTCGTTTGTAGATGGGGAGAAGGTGCAAGTGGATCTAGGTCACCTGGCCTAAGCACAACCCACCATTTAAGCCTTCTTTCCTGCTCTTAACTCTTAGATCAAGCACTTCTCTCGCCCGGGCATCCAAAGCGAAGAGCTAATGAAGAAAAGGTCAATTCCTGTTCGGACCAGGACGACCCAGGGCCCAACCCCCTTCTCAGACAACAGGTAAGCATGTTTACCTCATCTGTCCCCACAGGCCATCCCCACCCCCTATGGTCCACCCGTGATGTTCCCTTGTGCCCCACCCTTCGCGCACACAGGTATTGCCTGTTTTGCTTGATTGTTCTACCCTGCTCCCCTACCCCCTCCAGCCTACTTCTGCAGGAGTCTGTCCTGATGCATTCTGGTATCACCGTCACCGTCTTGTGGCCAATGCTGGATTTGACTTTTATGGAATTCATTGATTCACGGTGCGTCACCCTTTCTCAACCCTCATGCTCGACTTCCTTTGCATCTTGTACTCATGGTGGCCCTGAATCATGCTGTTCCCATCTTCATTTTCTATCCAGGCTTGCAACATTATGTGTTACTACTGACTTCTGCAATTGTATTCGCTCTCCCCTCTTGCTTCTCCACTCTTTTTGACTGCTCACTCTCTGTTCTCTCCTCCTTTCCCCTCCCCTTACTTTTTTCTATGCACTTACGCTATCAGAATTGCCCCTGGACCTAGTATGAAATTTGTCAGTCCTAAGAATTTAGTCTTGTAAATATATATGTATCTTTTGTCTGTATATACCTTCAACAAATTATGTTGCATGACTTTGAACTATGTTGTATGATTTTGTTATATGATTTTGGTTGTTTTTAGGTGTTTCGTTTTCTTAATTGAAGCATATTAACATTAAAACTTTAACTCCATTATAGGGTACTCTCACTCTGTTGTTCTCTTAAGTGACTTCTTGAGCACTGATCCAAGCCCTTCTCCCCAAGTACATCATTTTTTGTAAATAATCGACAATGAAATGATTATTGTTCTTTATGTGGATTCTCTCTTTTTTATTTAATCTGCCCACCTGGATGACAGATCCCCAGGGAGTAGTGGTTGAGACACCTTCTGGTTTCTCACACCCCACACTGAAAAGGGCATTTCAGTCTGAAATGTTAGAACATATCCCTTCTGAATGAGACCACACAAACACCAGACAGGTTTCAGCCTCACGTATGAGGCATTATAATTTACTATTACAGCCCCACTGTGGAGGAGGGTGGGTACAATGAGATTGTAAAATATATATAATATATTAATAGTGCAGAAGCCAGTTAAAGGTAATTCACTCTTCTGCATTACTCTGTTCATAGAATCACCCACCCTGAGTAGATTACAAAACATTCTTACCTTATTTAAAGGGGTTCATGAGCACCACCAATCCTAGAAGAGACTAAACTCTCAGATAATCTAGAATGCAATGCATCTTAAATGCACAACACATTGCTTAGCAGAATTCTTACTGCAGAATTATAGCACAGGTTTGTATTTGGGATTTGATGTAGCACAAACCTAGCTAGGAAGCAGTGAGGCACTGTACCAGTATTTACGGTTAACATATGAGTTAAGTGGGAGTTTGGGAGGGCTTACAATATGTAGTTTTGGATGTTCAGTCATGGGGTGGGATGGAATGCAGGAACCCAAGGAGCCTAAGTGGAAGCTGGGTACTGACTGAAGAGCAAGCTTTTCAGTTCCTTCCTGAACTGCAAGAGCAGTCCAGATCACCACTGGGATGGTGTTCCAGTGGGAGGGGATTTGGCAAAAGAAAGTCTTCTTCCTGTTTGTTTTCCTTCAGTGCCAATTTGGTCCTAAGCCTAGCGATGGCCTCGCTGCTGGAGGAGCATGACCTAGCTGAGCTGCAGAGTTTAGCAGCTAGTTTAGCAGCTGTGAGAGTGGTGGTTGCATTATAGGTAATGCAGGCAGTCATATGTCTGAGATGGGAAACTAATGAACCTCCCTTAGGATAGGGGAAATATGGTTGAATTTCTGGTTTCCCACCACGAGTCATGCTGTGGTGTAATTGGGCATGATCCGGGCATCGGTGGGTTGAAATGCCAAGATCTTGAGTGAAGATGTATATTTATGGATTAAAGATCACTCTTGAGAAGGTGAGCCTTGTAGGATTCTGCAGGTGACCAGGCGGCAGTCTGTCCCGAAGTTGCCCATCTACAAGACTTGATGCCTGCCCAAGAGATAAGCTGTGAACCAGATGGGAACTGTGCTTGATAAGCCCATTCTATCCGTAGGTAGACTAGGCTGTGTGAGGTGGCTGAATGAGTCCAATGCGGCAGAGTGTTAGAGGACGAGGAGGAGGCGTGAGTCACCTTTGTCCATTATTTAAAGAGTGTCATCTATGACATGGATGGTGGCCGTTTCAGTACTACATTTCGGTCTGTCCTCGGGTTGGTAATCGCAGAGAAGGCCGTGTTGGTTATTGCCACTGGCCCTGCTTTGGCTCTTGGGGAATGATGTGTCCCTTGAAGACACTTGTTTGCTTTTTATTGGTATAAATATATGTACCTTTTGAAGAATGTTCAATTTGTATAAAGGATTCCCAAATGACACAGTGTACAGTGGTACATAGTTGTATACGGTTTGAGCAGCATTCTCTCTGCCGGCACAGAATCGTCCCTAAAAAAAGTTGGCAAATACAGCCTTTGATTAAGATAGAATTGACCATGGCATCAATAGAATAATAGTTCACAATGCATATCATTCTAAAAGGGGCACTTGATACCCACCACTGTTATGGTGGGCAAGGCTAAAAGAAAATCAAGCATTAAGTAACAGTGTGGGAGGTCCAAAGACAAACATTGATAGGAAATAGGTGAGTCAAGAACCATGGGTCGAGTCCAAAGTTCTACTATGTAACAGTTGCTGATCAATGCTATATTTCCTGATGGGATTTACCCAAGTCACTCGCAATCTCAAAATTTCCAGGGTCCAGGACCCCCTTCCTATCAGCTGCTATCGTACAGTGGCCCTCCTGGACTGCAGTTGCCCGATATCTGTTTACACTCCATTTCTTCCCCATCTGTCCTCAGTCAATTTTCAAGCTTCAATCATTATGTGCTAGACCCACCCCAGTCAAGGGCAGTGTGGCACTAGGGAGCATCTCAAAAGCACATAGCCAGAATGGCTCATTGAAGCTTTTGGGCACTGCACCGATTTTGTATTGTGTTCTCTGGCAGAACTTTCTTTGTTTCACTAGTATCTGGATTATGGCTCCCGCTAACAGAGGACTATTCGTACAGCTACCTGTCATTTTTGATAGGGTCTGGAGGCTTGATCCACATCAATGTTCGTACACAGATCCAGAAGGCTCTGAATGCTCCCTCAACTTATGCCCCTCCATAAAATTGGATAAAATTGCTTATTGCCAATATCAGACCTTCGTTGAAGAACATGATATATTAGCCACTCAGCAGTCTGGTTTCCGACCAAATTACGAGACTGAGACCGCACTGTTGGATGTGAAATAATATATTGCTGGCATCGTCGATGAGGGTAACACAGCATTGTTGTGCATTTGGATCTGTCCGCCACGTTTGACCTTGTTGATCATCAACTCCTGGCGTACAGATTAATCTCGGTTGACAAATGCACCAAAGAAGCAACGGCCTGTTTCAAATCCTTCTTGGGTTTGCGGACTATGCGATTACAATGTCTTTTCTATGGTCTCTATATTACTATGTGGTGTTCCCCAAGGGTTGTGTCTTTCGCCCTTACTTTTTAATATGTATTCACAACATCTATGTGCTCTTTTGTCAGCTATGGGCATATATTTTGCCAATTATGCCGACGATATGCAGATTGTCATACAACTCACTGGCGAGTATCAAAGATTCAGAGTGCATCAACCACATATTTGTAGACATCCAGAATTGGATAGCTATGAATTCTATGGCTCTTAACAATGCCAAAACCGAGTTGCTTGTTTTGGGTACCCAGCAGCAGCTGAAGAAGCTGGATGTAAGATACGAGAATTTTCTGATTGGCCAAAATGTTATTCAAGTATCAAAAACTGTAAAAACTCTTGGGGTCTTCTTCAACCCTCAACTGTCTTTTAATCGGCAGACCGACTACCTTAAATCCTCCTGCCATTTTTACATTCAACTCCTTTGGCAGATATGGCCCTATCTGTCAAAAGAAAATCTTGCCTTGATCGCAGCTGCAAGCTGGATTATTTTAACAGCCTCCTTATTGGTATGGCCCAGGCTAATCTTAAAATGTTGCAGGTGGTCCAGAATAGTGCAGTGCGTGCTGTGCTCGGTCTCAAGCACAATATGCACGTTTCTGAGGCTAGGCGCAGCCTGCACTGGCTGCCTGTTCAACAGCGGTTGCAGCATAAGGGTTTGTCTATTGTGTACAAATGCTTGCGGGGCGATGCCCCGTCATATCTCACTGCTAGGATCAAAAAGAAACCTGCTGGACGCTTATTATGATCTAGTTGTAATATTTCTCTGGTCCAACCCTGTCCATTTTGAAAAGAATTGGAGGTGCTAGTTTTAATCTCTGGGTTCCTGCCCTATAGAACTCAATGCCAAAACACCTGGCTGAAAGCAGTTCATTAACCGTCTTCAAGAAACAATTAAAAACCTTCCTATGTGATATTGGTCACGGGTAACCCCCCCCCCCCATTCTTTTTGACCTGAAATTCATCTACATTGCCATTTTCTTATAACATCTACGACTTCTTTATTATTGGCTTGTAGGATGATTTCTGTTCTCTTATTCTGTCTCTTTTGGATTATTTGTTTTTGTTGTCTGTCTTTCCCAGACTCATGTGTGCGCCCCGCAGCCTTTGGGTTAGTGGTGAAATACAAAAACACAGATAGATAGAACCCCCTCTGGATTGTGTGTGCCCTATACTTGAAAACTGGTGGTGACTTTCACAGGCCCTTCCTGACTACATCCATCTCCTTTCTCCTCTTGAACCCTCCTCAGATGACATCCTCCTTCTGTGTCTCTCCCCTTCCTCACTTTCTTTTTCTTCCTCCCTCTTACCTCCCTCTTCCTCCACTACGCTCCTAAACTTTCATTTTTCTCAACACCTTCCCTTATCTTTGATCTCCTCCTTTCTCTGTTCTTCACCTCACTCACTAAGCACAGCTCCATGCAATCTCCTTGAATCAAAACTGGCTTTGCGACACCCCCCTTTAGTACCCTCATCTTGATGGCAACTGCGGGTTTGAAGTCGCAGGGGACCCCTGTTTGATTATTGGCCTCGCAGTGTAACTGGCTGAGCACCATCTGTTTGACCTACTCACCATGTGTAGCCAATAGAGATTGTCAGTCTGCAGGATCTACAAAGGGGATCTGCCATTTAGTGACCATGTAGCCCTCAAAGGCCGGATTCTGAGGTGCATGCAAACATAGGAAAGTGTTCTTCCATAAAGGAAGAACACTTTCCTTAAAAGCACCACAATCTGTTAAAGTGATAATGTGGTGGCCTGGCATCAAAGCCACCACTTTTACATGTGCCCAATTTACTGCTTGCCAACAGCCTTAGCAACCATGAGGAATGCAGGGTAGACACTGTGAGGGGATCCATCTTTCAAAAACACTGGTTTAGCATGTTAAAAAAAAGGAGAAACTACAACACTTGTAAGGTTTCGTTATCATCGAATGTCTCAAAAAATACCATTTCCCACACTGCAGCACCACCTTTCTAAGTTGCTGATAACTTACAGACACTTTTGCAAATTAGAAAAGTGTCATTCTTTAAAGAAATGTTTGTACTGCCACTGATGCACGTTTCTCCCTCAACATGAGATTTTAGCAGCTTTTTGTGAAGGAAAGCAGAACATCCCTCCTCCAATACTTCCAACCACCTCATAATTATGGTGCTGGAAACGGGAGGGGAGAATGTCAGCTTTCCACACTACTTTTAGCACAAGGTCAGAATCAGGCCCTGAACCCTTACTTACATGCCCTTCATGTCCCACAGCCTTTGTTTGTCTGTGAGCTAGCTGTCTGTCAGATGAACATATGCTGAATACGTTTGGTGCATATGTTCAAGGAGTACAGGGGAATAAATGCATGCATGTCTTAGATGGCATGATACACTTACATTCTCTTTAAAGCAAAGGGAGAATAATACATCGCTGAGCAAAACCGAGATCGGGGAAAGCCCCATCTAATTTGTCAGAATTGCCAATTCAGCCAGCGGTGTCTACAGGGAGAAGAGAGTCACTTTGCACCTCTCTGCAGTATAAGTAAATTACCCTTCCGACTTAAGCCCAAAGTTGTGAACTCAATGAGGACAACTAGCCCCCTTCTGAGTTTAGGAAAAAGCCAACAACTGGTTGTGCCAAAGCATAGGACAATGAACCTCTATGTCTAGAGGAAATAAAAGCTCACATGGTCCTAACACTGTTGCTTTTTGCTCAAGTTTATTTTCTACTTTCCTGCCAAAAAGGTCAGCTGCACCTCTTCAGAGGCATTTTCCCATTCCCCACCTTCCCCCAGAAACTCAATGACTCCTGAACTCTGGTCCTCTCTTGGCTGGACTACTGCAACAGCCTCCACCTCAACCTTCCTTTATCCTCCCTTCACCCACTTCAACTAAACCCAAACAGAACTGCAAGACTTATCCTTGACCTCAAGCACAGGGACCACATGTCTCCAGCCCTAGAATCTGGCTCCGGTTGCAGCTAGGATCAAGTTCAAGAGCCTCTGCATCATCCACAAGGCCATCTGGGGCCTGGGATCTCGCTACATCCCACTCTCTCTCCCCAATTACCTCCCTGCTAGAGCCCTTTGGTCTTCTAGCTCCAACTCTCTGCAGATCAGATGCTTCTCTAAGCAAAGAGTAGGGGGTAGATCCCTCTCCTCTGCAGAAGCCTCCCTCTGGAATGGTCTCCCTACCCTTCTCAGGTTTGAGCCAGATCTCCTTAAGTTCTGGAAGCTCAAGAACCTCCTTTTCTCTTCTTCCTTTTGTCTTCCCCTCCCCCGCCAACACCCCTGTCTGCTGCAGTGACTGGCTGCGTGGTTCCCTCTGAGTTCTACAGGGCACCAGCCCCCCCCACCCAGTACAGCTCCTTCTTTGCACTTAGCATGTGGACCCTCACCCCCTGTACCCCATGCAATCCCTTGCACTTGCCCTCTGGGCTTCTCCTTAGTACTGGCCTAGCCTCTGTGGCCCGCTTCCCCCTCTCCTCTACAACCCCCTTGCACTTGCACTCTCTCCTCTTTACCCTGCGCTTCCCTTTATACCCTAGAACTTCACATTTCGCCCAGTCCTGCACATCCCTGCCCTTGCACTTCTTACTGCACTTACACAATCCGAATGTCACAAGGTCTAGTAAGACGGTTATTGCTGCCTTTCTCCATTGCCCCACCTTTTTCTCTTGTGGCGCCTTGAAACACCATGTGTTCTATAGGGGCCTTACAAATAGCCAATAAATACACAAATACAGATCTATCACAGTAAATTTACAATTGTCGGCTGGAATGTGAAGATTTCATCAACACGTGCCTATGCAACATTGTCATTTACCATCTTGCAAACACCTGTATTTACAGTATTGATGGCATTATTCGATGCCAGTGCACCTTTCTTGATAGTGTCTTGCCTCCATCGTCTAGCAGGTTGCAAATGCTTTTTTTCATGTAGTGTCAAATTTCAAGTTCATATCATGTCATATCAAGAACCTGGCTACTCTTTATGGTGAACAACTCTGATGAGACCTTCTCACCAAAATGATCAGACCTTCATCTCTCTTCGACCAATGACATTGTCATTGGTGCAACAAAGTATGAGTGAGCGGGTTGATCGTCATGATGTCTGATGAGGTTGGACGCAGTACTGGGTTTCTGGCCAGTTGGATAAAGGCTGTATATCTTCATCCCCATGTATGCTCATGACTGCCTCAGAAGATATCTTGCTCATGGTTTTACCAGCTAAAAGGTCATAGGGACTGCCTTTTGTATGTCTTCTGGAATGGTTGTCAACCAGGCAGTCGATGAGGCCATCGGCTGGCATAGTGGGAGATGCTTTTATTCTATGCTGTGCATTTCTTTGCTGATGAGGGTGCCGTGGACTGGATGCCACTGAGTGGGCCATCAATGGTTCTGTGATTTCAATTAAACAGCTGGTCACTGATGCTACTGTCAGAAATAATTTTCTCTGGCTTGATACAGACCGTGCTCTGGACCAACTTCTCGCTCTCCTCATTGATACGATTCTCAATTAGTCTTTCCTAAACCAGGTCCCCCATCACACATATGTCATGCCCCTCTGGGCGTGATTTTTGTAATAACCATTTATGGAGCTGATGAAGCAGAGGCGGGACATTAGTTGTTTCAACCCATGCCAAGTCAGATATGTTCATGCTTGTTCAGCTATGGTCCTTTCCTCTAGTGTCATTGTTCTCTTTACTGCTCCCTCGTCCTGCGGCAGCGGGCACCACAGCATCAGCAGATTCTCCAAATGATGAAAGGTTCCCTTCTTCACTGAGAAAAAACAGACAACACCTTTGCAAATCCTTTAATGGACCCCGCCCCGCCCCCCAGAGAGATGTCATAATCATCTGTGTTGTGGTCAGGAAAGAAGCAGTCTATATGTAAATCTTTAAGGTTGACCATTTCAAGGTCACATTTAAAAGCATTTCTTGAAAATGTATATCTTTCCACTATAACCATAATGCCTAAGGTCTGATTGTTCCTCTGCTCCAAACGTAAATGTTTCAATGTCGAAAAATACTGGAACTGCAGCATATGTATTCCTGATGGACAACAGACAAGATCAGCCCAAAGCAGGAAACATTACTATGTTTAAAAAGGTGCATACATATGATATTTCCTCACACTACCGCACAAACTCCCGTGCACATGAATATGAAGAATGCCGGGGTGACAGAGTTCATTATCTCTACCACACATTGGTTATTGCCAGAAAGACCAAAATGCGGTGGATAGGCTACACTATTGCATTTTCCACAAGTCTTCATTCCACTGACAAAGCTGTTCCTCCAATCTAATTACAGGGCCCAAAGGTGCCAACGAATTCCTTCTTTCCTTTAGAAAAGATGCTTGTCGGAATACGCAAGATACTAGAATATCTTGATGAGGTCCATCATTCCCTTCCAGCCAATACATATTTGGTCATATTAAAATATTTTTATGGCGCTTTGTATAGACACCATTTGCTTGTGTGGTAGTTCTTCTCTTGACTGGCTCGGTCTTATCATAAGACTATGAGGCACTAGACATCCATGACCAGACAACAATTTAGAAGCAGCCCAACCAGTGATCTGTACATTCGGGGCATAGCCTCTAGCGATCTTCTCCTCTCACAAGGGCCTCAAAAATGTATTTGTTGTTCACTATCCCTCAATATGTTCATCAGATATCCCACACCCCAAGATCCCTTTACTTTAGAAAGTAAACATAATATTTAGTGCAGTGAAAACACAGCTGGACACTCAAGAGGCTTTGCCATTCATTATGATTTACTGCTATAACTTTCAGAGGTGAGGTAGCACTGAAGAAAAGTGAGCTTATCCTTCAAAAAGTAAGGGCAAGCATAAAGAGTGATCCATCGGTCCATAATTGATTATTTTAACAGTACTATGTGCCGGCAACAGTTGATCTTTCCTTTATGCCACAGGACCCGCCAGTTAAGTTAAATTACCAGGGAAAAGCCTTCATTCACTATAGACTAACCAGCATTGGTCTAAAAAAATTGCATTTTAAATGCGTAATACCATATTTAAAGTGGATAGATATATACATATATATATATAAATGAGTACAGGTCAGTTTGTTTGTCATTTGTTCAAATAAACGGGGAGGTTTTGCAATCTTGCTTTGAACTCTCAACTGTCCTAAATATCACAAACGTTTGATGATAATTAAAGCAGAGCTTTAGAATTCCCTCCCTTTGGGCACAGTGCCGCGTCCTCTTTTGGTGTGTACACCGTGCATCATGTTGAGGATTCTTGCATCAGTACCGAGCCAATGATTTTTCTTCAATCACATTTTCACTTCCTCATTTCCAGAAAAGTGGCAGGTGAAACTGATTGCAGATATTGAAATAGTGAAACATGACAAAAGGCTGCATAGTATGACACATCTACAGAATGTATATTCTTTTTTTCTTCTTCCCTGAATGGATTGGCCAAATGGATGCAGATTCATTTATTTACAGACAATTCCTCGGTGCTGTGCTTTGCTTTTTTAAATGATCCCAGATCCATTGAGGCCAATCCAATGGTGTAATTATCAGTGTACGATGACTAAGAGCAGGGGCCTTCAACCTTTGGATCTCCAGATGTTTTGGACTATACCTCCTACCAAACAAAGCCATCATAATGAATCTTGAGAAATCAAGGGGGCTGTTCTCCAAAGATTCTGGAGAGCTGGAAAATGTAGACCAGTGGTTAAAAAAAAATATATAAGAAAAACAAAGCATACCTTTTTCTGGGTTGGACGGGCTGTCCAAGAAAACCGGGGAATCTGGTACCTTTGGCAATGAGGTGCAGTTTGTTGATGTCCAGGACACGAAGCTTCCCCTCTTGCTGCTTTCACTGAGCCGAACCAGCCAATGATCAGACAATGTAGAGCTGGTGGATCCTGAAATGGAAGCAAAAGTAACATTACTTAGATTTGCTTGTAAATGACAGTGAACCTCCTCTAGAGTGCACAATTGAAGCCACACGCGTGAATGGTCTGGAACCTGAGGCTGCAGTCTTGACCTATACCCAACTATTGGGTTTGTACATTTTGGGCTATCCATAGGAGAAATGATCAATAATTGTGCCCTTTTCAAATGTCCAGTTGAAAGGCCTAACCAATTCCTATGTGCTGCCTACCACAAGACAACACTGCTACTTACTAAATTTGGCATAACCATAGTTCCAGAGGTGAACCTTTAACAAAACTACCAAACTAGGCACAGGTCCTCTGCCCCCACGCCATTAAGCCTTCCCACAATCGCAGGACCTACTCCCTTCCAGCTTACCGGTCACATAGCTGCTTGCTGACCATTCAGGGATGCTGTTTCTTTTCTGATAGAAGAGAATGTAGGCCCCGCGGGTGCAGACCTCATCGTCCAGCACTGGCTCAGCATTGCTGTCATCATAGCTGTACCATCGGGCGTCCAACGAGTTCCTGCAGTATGCTGTGAATGAGAGAACATGCTTGTATTTTAGAGAGGCCCATTTAGGGATAAGCAGTGGAATTAAAATGCTTGTGGCATGGATGATCCCCGGACTTTAGCTGTAGTTTATGGGATAAACAATGGCCTAACTCAAGAACTTCCCTCCGGCTGTCAAAATCAACCTGCTCTAATTTTCACAGCCTAAAAATAATCTTTGCTTCTTAAATCTGGAGATGAGTAACATTCAATTCCTTCATGGCAATCTCTTCCCTAGGATTGAGGGAAGCAGGGTCACCCCCTCTAGGGGAACTCTAACGAAAACTGATAACTGCTGTAATCCTCTTTATTGTCTCACTCACTTTCTTAACCAAAGACAGTTCTCTGTTACCATCAGCAACTAACGCCTTCTTGTGAATTGCTCCGAATGGAAGCCATTAGTAATGATTTCCATTTCAAAATCCCATATGACCTTAATGTGACATCACATCAGAGGGCCATGGAATTCATAATCAACTTCCGTAAAGTCACAGTAGGGAGGAGCCAACATTTTTCTCTTCTCCCTTGGTTCTTGTAGGAGACAAGGGAAATGGAGAAAGCCCAAGTCCCCAGGTGCATCAATCTGCACCTCTTACTCACGCCTCTCCACTTTACCACCTCAAGCTTCACTCTTGTTGCCTATCACATGTCACTCTGGATCCCTCAGTGGAATATATCCCTGTACCCGATAACTACCCTGCTGTAAAGGTACAGTGGACCAGACACTATCGGAAGTGTGCTGTCGACACATGCAAGGGGAGCACCCAGTGCATCAGTTGCACCTGTGCACAGCCCCTGAGAAATACCCATGTCACCTCTAAGGTGACTGGCACATTTCTTAGAATCACACAACTAAAGTGTGATTCCTGGAGACTCTGCGTGTATAATTCTCTGTGTCAAACTTTCTCATCAGCAATTTAGCAACCTGGGCAATAGCAAAAAATAATGTCACATTAGCGCTTAATGCCAGCCTTCCTGCTTCTAAGCATATTGATAGTAAGTATCCAATTAAATGACATACAATGTATTGACCTGGAAAGAATGAAGAAATGAGTCAGCTCTGCCAGGATTCAAACCAGCGGCTTTAGGTTCTACGCAGAAGCGAGAGCTAAACTTAGTGAGCCAGGTCACCATTGTATGACATGCCTGTTGCTGTTCAATTATAGTGGAGCTTTCCCTGCTCTACTCGCCTGTGTAATGACCTCCTTGCATGCTCCCATGATGGTTACACACAGCATATAAATCGTAAAGGACATCAGGCGGCCCACTCTCATTGCGATAAGGGGGTTGCTTCCAGGTGGCCAACTGGCTCAACATGTTCTTGCCACCATGACTCCGCTTGACCACATGGGGCGCCATGTCCAGACCAGTGAGAGGAAACTTGACCAGTGTGGAGAGCTTGGTCCTTCGCTCCGCCGCCTGTCGGAACCTCTTGAGATGGATGATGAGGATGTCAGGGAGGGTCCAGAGGCTCAGCTTCACCATCCCTTGCTGCAGCACCTTGCAGTGAGGGCATTTCCAAGCATCGTCGGGGGCAAGCTGAAAAGACAGAAGAATGCCAACTCAAAACATATGACTTGTTTGAACTGTCTCAGGGCCGATCTTACTTTTCATGGGGTTCTGTCAATTGGTTCCATAGCAACCACAGTTAGAAGACAAATTCCCAACATTGAGTAATCCCCAGGTGTAAAGCTGCTCCTAAGCCATCATATAGTCTGTTAAGGCAATCTCATTGGATAATGTGCCTGTTTCGAGCTTTGTAACTTGCACCTCACATGTGTGTATCCAAGCAGGGTGGACTCAACCCACTGGCCTATTGAGGTCGGTAAAATGAGTACCGAAGTGCATTGGGGAAAAAATAGTTCTGTCACCCACTTGTCAAGTCCCAAGGCCCACCGGAGGACATGATGCAAGTACAATTTGAGTTTATTGCACTACAATCTGGGCACAAGTTCAAAGGTTATTTGGATGCGTTAGGAAACTGTTCTAGAAAATGATTTGGATTCTGCCTAATAAGAAAGAAGGAATGTTAAGATGTGAGTGTTTCCATAAATCCTACTGTTTTCGCTTGGTTTAGGAAGTTGAGAACCATTCTCCTTTGTGTGCCAAAGAACCAGATATTACTAATGTGAAAAGCTGGGATACGTTCTCCAGATGAAGCCCAGAGAGACTAAACCAAGAATGTAGGTGTGCTATGTGGTCCGGACTATAGGAAACCAGGAGATGCCCCAGCAGGCTACTGCTTCTGATTGGTAGATCAGGCTGAGAAAGCTGAAGTCACATGCCGTCTACCTTGCCGGAAATCTCCCACTTTCTCAACAGGAAATTCTGTGTCAAGCAAAAGCAATCTTTCTGTCTCTCTTCCTTACTCTCCCACACAGGGGTGGGAGGATTCTCTCCTGCGCCCAAGAGTGCTAGGTTAATGCATCGTCCTAGTGCAAATATAGGCGGCCTTCACCGTGCAAGTGGTGCCGTCCCAAAGGCTAATGTACTTCAAACAAGGTCTTACTTTTTAAGGTCTAGGAGATGGCCATGTATAAGGATGAAGGAATGGCGTTATTATGATGATGTTTACCAGTTTGTTTTCATTTGCTTTTGGGCAATTGGATCATCAATGGCTCAGTTTCTCAAGGATATTGATTGGTGATTGAGCACTATCTTTAATTAGGCAGCTGGGAGCAATATCTGTTTGGCAGACAGATTTATTTATAAGTATTATTAATGGAAAGGGTTACTTTTTACAGGTCATCCTATGTTTCTAGGATTCAGAGCATGGCGTGTTTTCGTTGCCAATTTAGAACATTTGCCTTTTAAATGTGATGTTTTTGCCACCGACTTTTTTTTTTTGTGAGTTGGTGGCAGGGGATAGGGGTGGTGAGGGGTTAGATGGAGGGTGGGAGAAGCAGACCCCCGATAACGGCGGTGGTGACAAAAAACAGCAGGTTTAAAAGGCAAATGTGTAAATAGTTGGGGGCGAAAACACGTGGATGCGGTTCCAGCTGCGCAGTTGCGTTGCACAACATACAATAGTGATCTTGGCGTTTTGTCCTTAAAGAGCTTCTATGCCCTTGGCATATGGCAAAGCAGCTTTCAAAAAGAATGGGGGGGGAGGGGTTGCCATGTATCACTTTCCCCTGACTGAACGAACAACCACATAGCAAGTGCTTACACAAACAAGGGTAAAACAGGACAACACAGACTAATGAGCGATGTCCGTAAACAGTAATTTCACATTGATACTGACTGCAATCACTGTTCATTTGAGATTGTTTGCATTGTCAAGATAGGATAGAAGATGGCGAGGAAATGGTTATCTGTACATGGCTTAACATGCCATGCCTCCTTAGAAAAACATGCACATTAATATAGAGGCAACCATTATCCAATTTGATTGCATTGTTATATATTACATGGCCACGGTAGTGGCCGTGTAGTTATGGTTAAGTTGCTGTTTCCATAGGAAGAGCACTTTTTGGGTGGCCTATAACTCCGCTCCTTCTGGATGAATCCTCACAAAACTATGGAAAAGTAGTATATGGGCCATTCTGAATGTATGCGCAAAGTTTGATGAGGTTTGGTCCAGGTGGGGAAAAGTTATAGGGGGGGTCCCAAAACGTCTTTTTTTCCCTATAGACATAATGGGAAAAAACTTTGCTCACGCCTACAGCCCAAACCTCTAGACGGATTTTCACCAAGTTTGTGGCAGGAGCAGCGGCTTGGTCCCGAAAGCTTGCTTTTGTTAATTTGGTGTAAATCCGTCCAGTAGTACCAAAACAAAGCAACAAAATTAGTGATATCTATATCCGCTCTGCGGACACACTTCCCTGTTCGCTCCACGGACAAGATACCGATCAGCTAAGGGGCTGGCGTCATAACCGCAGACACGCAACATATCTGCCGATTGGCTGCAGTTAGACGTGTTCTGTGTCAGAATGTTTGGATACGCCCGACATCTTGGATCCGCCGACAGAGTAGCGGCCACCAGCAGCAACATGCTATTTCGAAAACTATTTTGCTGTGTCAGAGTGCTTGGGGAGGTTCAGACAGTAAGAGATGGGTGAAAAACTGTATTTGTTCAGGCGGTAGGTGTTAATGATGTATTCCCTATGCCCGCCTTGTTTGGGATGTTTGTAAGTACAGAAAATGAGGGGTCTCATAAGGGTAGTATTTCAGTCCATGCTGTGCACAGGCAACTTGAAACTGTTCTAAGGACTCGCGTGGTGTTAGCGAACATTGAAATGGAGTACATGCTGTGATTAAAGTAGTTTTTTCCTATGGGTGTGCTATTCATTTGTACGCCGCCATGGGTGTGACATGCTGCAGTGGTTGTGGCCAGGACCTAGAGTCTTGGATGCATGGCCGTAGGCCGAAGGCCATACTTCCAAGACTGTACGCCCTGGCCACTACCACCGCAGCATGTCACATCAATGGATACACCTGTAGTATTGCTTATCGATCAGATGGTTGTGGGGAGTTTGTAGATTCTTGGGCACTGGAGGTATAAGCCACTTCACACCCATACATTGTAATATCTATGGACATATAGCTAGGAGTGTAGCCTCTGGCCACAACCACTGAAGCATACCACACCTATAGATACACCTGTACTACCACACATCACTCAGGTGGTTGTTGGGAGGGCCTGCAGTCTTGGGTGCATGGTGGTTGTGGGCAGGTTTCCTGCCACCAAATTCATATGGTAAAGCCTCTGGCCACAACCACTGAAGCATACCACACCAGGCGGTTGTGGGGAGGGCCTGCAGTTTTGGGTGCAAGGTGGTTGTGGACAGGTTTCCTGCCACCAAATTCAAACGGTAAAGTGGAAGTTGGTGTTCAATGTACGGCGAGCAATGCCTGCGTCTGTGTTATAATGTTTTCAGATTAATATTGAAGTCGGACTGCGGTCCTATGTTTTGGAATCTAAGGCGGCCACCTGGAGTGTTTGATGGGAACAGTGGTTTACGCACCGTATGGGAGTAGCGGGTCTCATGATAGGATGCTCATATGTTGTTGCAAAGTGAGAATGTATTTGCCTCCTGAGTGAAGGTCAGTTGATTTGCTTTTTTGGTTGCAAGCTCAGTAGGTCCACGCATTCAAGTGAATTCATAAGGGGCTATTGTTTTTATAAGGTTATAGTTTAAAAACGCTTGTAAGGAACATGAAATATAATTTCACGAATATTCTTTGATGCAAACAGTTTGCTGTCTGACTTTGCCAAAAATAATGGAGGCTGTGAAGATGATGTAAGTTTAATTTTGACGACTGTACACTAATTGTGACAATGTAACTGAAGTATTATATTTTTGCGGAGTTGTAATTTTCCTCCAATACCAGTGAGTGTACATTGTTCGCGTTTGCAAGTTAAGACTAGAGTCACCGTTGGTGAACGTTATTTCTTTTTCTTTGAAATGTCATGCTTGCCCACAAAGCCTTATGTATCAGTTTGCACGTTCTTTTGGTCTTGAGTAACATTACGACATGTAATTTTTTTCTTGCTTGTCCATTCATGCTGCCTCCATAAATATATTACCATGTCACAGTGTAGTTGTCCTTTTTTTAACCCTTACGGCGAGTGCTATTTATCTGCGTTTGTAGGGTGTCATTATATGTCCCCATGGTGACCTCTAATACATTTTTAAAATGTCATGTTTGGCCACTTACATTTGTGTAGTATTTTCCACAATCTTTGTGTCTGTTTTGGAAATTTTTCCTAAAGGTTGGGTATTGACACAGATTTTCTCTTACGTTTTCCGCCTAGCTACATTCTGCCGTACTGTTCGTGCCACGTTTTTCAGATGCCGAGTGACGGCTTCTTTCCACGCCAGATGCAACTGCTGGTGACCGGGTGCCTGTCCATTATAATGTTATGGGATGACAGTCCAGGTCCGCTCTGTCCCTTCACTGAACTAGCGACAAGGAGTGACTTAATATCATTTATGGTGGTGTAAAGCAACGGTGATGCCGCCATGTTGGAAATACCTGTGCAAACAAATTGAGTGCTTCAACAGAAACGCATACTTTGTGTATGCGAAATTAACTGCATATGTCTCTCCATGAACATTTTCAATGTTGGCCCTTAGAGTCATTGCTACAAATTATTTGCAAATGCAATTAGTCCGTTCATCTCTGACAGTTGTTTGTTAAATAAAAGTACTTTCCAAATTCTAAAATGTTACCAATTTCTTTTATAATCATGTGCATCATTTTGAAATGTAAAGTACCACGTTATGCATCGCTGTATGTTTATTTACAGGTTCTACGTCACAGTACATACTGTTGCTTTCGCCTTGCTGTCATGAAAAGTGAAAAGGGCCTATGTATGGAACAACCGCCTTTCCTTTCAATTGTGGCCATCTTGAAAAAGGATTTTGTTTAACCAGAAATCCCATTTTTCCGTAGCACACACTAATGCTTTGCACATTTATACTATTATTGTAAAATCTTATTGCGTCTATGTCCTGTACTGTAAAAGGTGGTTCTTAAAGCAACATTTACTTTGTTAACGGATGGCTTTCTTTTGTGGTAGAACAGCTAATAAGGCCATTTGCAAACGGAAATTAGGAAAGACGTATCAAACAGTGATATGGGGGAGTGGGTGGCCGGTGCAAAAATATTGTGCGTTTGTTATTTCTAAGGTTGGGCAGTGTTTGTCATGCTCCTTAATTACAATAGTGCTGTTGTTTCTTGGGGAGGATGGATGGCCTTAGCTGATGTCATTTTCAGATAAACTTTTTCTGAAAGTATGCAATGTGCACTACATTGTTAATGGATAACGACCAATACATGTTTGCGCTGTGCAAGGCACATGTTGCAGATGGACATTCCTATATCAATATGAAATCTGTTTCCACATTGTCCGCGACACAAACATCTTAATGTTAAGTGTTTACGGATTCTGGGACACGTTACCGTGCTGTACACCAGCATATTGTCAAGTGGTATTCTCCACAAGGTGTTTAAGTCAGAAATTGCTTTACATTATGGTTACGTGGCACTACTGTAAACGGATCATCTTTAAAAAAAAAAACTTTGCAAGAGGGACGGTGTGGTTAAGTTTCTCTACTGAAAACCTGTGAAATTCCGTTAAAAAAACACTTTGTTAAAGGGACGTTATGATTAAGTTGCTCTACTAAAAACCTGTAAAATTTACTAAAAAAAAACGTTGTTAAAGGGATGTTATGGCTAAGTTGCCCTACCAAAAACCCGTGCACTTCACTAAACAAACTTTTCAAACGTGCCATTATGGTTCAAAGTATTACCAAAAAAAACCTGAAAATCGCCAGTTATGGTAGGCTAAGTGACCATAATTGCCCGCACCACTGTGCTCTGCTAACACTAACATCCAGGACATGAAAGATGGCATCACAAATGTCATCAATGACATCACTGATGACATCACATGTTATGGTATGCTAAGCAACCATAACTCGCGCCACCACCGTGCACTGCTAAGACTAGCACCCAGGATATCAAAGATGGCATCACAAATGTCATTGATGACATCACTCATGTCCTGGGTGTTAGTGTTAGCAGAGCACAGTGTTGCGGGCAGTTATGGTCGCTTAGCCTACCATAACTAGCGAATTTCAGGGGGTTTTCGGTTTTACTTTGAACCATAATGGCACGTTTGAAAAGTTTTTTTAGTGAAGTGCACAGGTTTTTGGTAGGGCAACATAGCCATAACATCCCCTTAACAAAGTTTTTTTTTTAGTGAATATATATATATATATATAAGGCACGCCAACATCAGTAACCATTGGTATGGACATAGCTTCAATAGTGGCTTAAGGTTAGCAAGAACTCACATAGCACATCACAATACGTGGAGTACACACAGTGTCCCATCAGTACGTGCTAAGATCCTAGTACTCAAACAGTTACTTTTTAGTTTCCCATTTTTATAGCAACAATGAAAGGATCAGACTCACTGCCATTCCTGGATCTAACATTTTGTCTCTGGAGCTAGAGGCAGATGGTCCCAGGCTTGGCGACAGTACTCGGCCAGTTTACTTTTGCCTAGATTCACCAACAAAAAACGTTGTTAAAGGGACATTATGGTTAAGTTGCACTACTAAAAAACATGTGAAATTCAGTGGAAAAACGTTGTTACAGGAATGTTATGGTTACAGATAAAACTAAAACCTCCCCGAAATTCAACAGTTATGGTAAGCTAAGAAACCCTTACTCGTGCGACCAGTGTGCACTGCAAGGACTAACACCCATAACTTCAAAGATGCCATCACAAATCTCAGTCATGACATCACTGATGACATCACATGTGTAGCTCCCTCTGTTGTTTTCACTACCATAAGCAGCCCAGGTGCTTTTCTTCACTAACAGTCAGGAACAAACCATGCAAAAGGTTCTATATTTGTGTACGGCACCCTTCTCATGTGTTCTTACACTACTTTCCTTACGGTTCACTCACATCATATGATACATATAGGGGAAGAGGAAATAATAAAACACAGCACTGGTTTCTGTGCATGAAGATAATCAGTTATGTTATGAACACTTTCTGGTAATACTGCTCCTTCTTAGCTTACTTTAATTCCCTTGTATATGGGTCATGTTTGTATGCATTGTGGTGTCTCTAGGGTTTCATTACCGTACAGTACACGACACTCTAAAACTAATGCATTCATAATTTCAATGTGTAGCATGGAAGGATTTTGAAGGTTACACTTCAATGAGGCATTGTGCAGACAATGGCTATGTTTGCACGAGTTCCTTCATGTACAGTGAAGAAGTGTGGAATAAAATGATGTGTATAGCAATGCATTCCTCCATGACCTACTTCTCTCATGATAGTTCTTCCATTATTATTTGATCGTTTTCTCCCACCAGTACAATAACAATCCCTTGTGGAGGCTGCCTATTAAAACTAAATGCACATGTGATGTCATCAGTGATGTCATGAAGGAGATTTGTGATGGCATCTTTGATGTCATGGGTGTTAGTCCTTGCAGTGCACACTGATGGCATGAGTTATGGTTGCTTAGCTTACCATGACTGTTGAATTTCAGGGGGTTTTCGGTTTTAACTGTAACCATAATGTTCCTGTAACAACGTTGTTCCACTGAATTTCACACGTTTTTTTAGTAGTGCACTTTAAACGTAACGTTGCGTTAGGGGTGTTTTTTCAGTAAAGGGAAAAGGTTTTCAGTAACATATGTAGACTTCACCTGGTTGGCGTATGTGCAATTACACGTCAAGTATCCGTAGGACTCCATTAGTGAACGCATGTCTGCATCTTCAAATGCACTTTTAAGTAGTTGTGGAAGTGCACATGTTTCCGTTCCACACCTAGACCCATGCATAGGTCATGCCCTGTATGATGATAACACTGCCCCTGTCACAAAGCCTACATATTCATGCAGTAGGCTACCACATTTAAAGAATTGCTGTCCACTTCGTGGGTGACTCTGCAAACTTAGCAATGTGTGGCTAAGGTACTCCTAACTGTATAATGGCCACTGCTAAACAAAGAACAGCAACCTGCACTGTGACGTGGGCATGTTAAATGTGGCATTACTTTGATTTATCTGCTGCTTCCCTTTCCATGACCAGTGAAACTGATATATAGTGTGTGCACTCAGCAGTGTGACAGAAAGTATAAACAGGCCGCGTGCCGGTTATACAGTTGAAGAAAGCATGTAACTGCAAGTGGGACAGTTTGTAGTAAGGCTGCAAAATTGAAAAGCTGGTGCACCTTCCTCACGCACATAATAGTGCATGTAAATGCAAGTAAGGAAACTGCAGAATATGCAGAGCGCAACCAATCTGACTGGTGGTAAGAAAAGCGCTGTATGTGCATGGGTTACACAGAATAAATGGCTTTGTGGTATACGTAAAGAAGCTGTGGTTTGTGTTGTTGTAAACATTCTTGTATTCCACAATGTATGTATATCCGTGAATGGTACCGCTAACAGTAATGGCGTATTATAAAGTGTTTGTACTGCATGTGACGACAACTCAAATTAAAGGAAAAGGAGCAGTGGGCCGGCTACCGCCTTTCGAAGAATGACATTGGGTACTTTCATGTACAGCATTTGCCACAACTGCTGCGGGCAACAGGAGGGGCACTCCTGTAGGGCAGCAGAGTTGCAAAACAACCTTTCCAAAGCATATGCCTCACTACAGACCCTTAGCCGGCAAAGAGCATTTTATTTTACATGTAGTGCAATGTGCAACTGTACACAGGGAAGGTACTTGGAAGTGCACGACATCCAGCAACCTCCTCAGTCTACGGAATAAATGTAAGCAAGGAAGGTAACCCATATGCATGCTGCCATAATGAATTACGATAACATGTACTACTGGAAACGTGGTGAGGTCTTCACAAAGTTCATGAATATGGAAGAAATGGCACACATATACAGCGTTGTACAATGTGTCCACTCCTTCCAAATCGAAATTGCTGTCAAAGTTTCTTTGCAGAGCATAGTTGTGCAGATCTAGAACAAAGGGATCACCTACAGGCAACACAATACGTTTTGCCATGTCAGCCACCCTCAGCCTCCCTCAGTACGCAGAGTATAATGTGCAACAGTTTCACCTCCCCTTCCCGTTAACCACACCCACACTACCGGATTGTGTGGGTGTGGTTAACAGGATTGGCTAATCCCCACACCGCCATGGCAATTGGGTAAGGTGGTGTTAAGGGCAGATTTTGCCACGTGCGCCTACCAAAGTAGCGTGGGCCGCACCTCTGTAAAACTGGAAACAACGTCCTTCCCTTTGCACTATCTTCTCTGCAGCTCTACTTCATTAGGTTACTGGTAAATAGGCACACACGCATCCACCAATCGCATTAAAGCCGCCATCATCGAACACTGTCACTGCTGTACAATACTTGAAATGTACCATGCATTACACACTGTCATTTCTATACACCACTCCTTATTTACCATTAAACACCCTCAGTTCTCAATGTTCGGTTTGATTGCAAAGCTCCTCCACCAGAAATGTCTGCTAAAGAAGGCACTATTTCAGCATCCACAAATATCCTAACATGCCCCCAGCACACCTTTAGGTATGCATACAACATTGCAACCCTGTCCAGACCCACCGCAACACTACACATGCAAGCAAGCGATCGTGTGGGCACCTAACATTATGCACACATGTTACATATGTAGCGGCAGTTCTACCCACCTCCCCCAAACCATAAAACACCCATTCACGAAAATGTGTCACACAAACATAGCGCAGCCTGCACCACCCCTACGCACTACCATTCACATGCTATTGTGTCACTGCCAACCTATGCACACCACCTTCACAACATTGGGCCTACTTCAATAAATCTGCACACAGCAGAGTAACCACCCACATATAAGCTGCCCTTCAACCATACCCACTTCCATACTCACATTACGTACGCATTGCACCCTGTGGCCACACTAACCAACTCATCACTGCACATCTCCTGCTGCACACCAAATACTGTAGCATGTTCCAACTATCACCACAAACACAGAATGCACAATAAACGCTTTGCAACTCACTTGTGCTGCTGTAGCATGTTGACAATATGCTCCACATGCATTCTCCAAAGATCACCACCCTGTGCCTAATACACTGCCAAACCCGCATTGCTCCAGGGGGTCTGCTCCTTGTACACATTCCCCCCACCATAATTCAACAATACATGTCAGCATATCACCAACTACCACTGTGCACATATGCACCACTGGCACCAGCACTCCTAATCAACCAACTGTCTATGGCACCCTTACGCCCTTTCATTCATATACTATTGTCTTACCCACTTCCACTTAGAAAGGATTGTTTCACTGGCAACGTAAACACAACATGTTTAGAACATTGCCCATACTTCAAGCATTGTCCACACAGCACACTATCCAAGCACATATAAGCTGCCCTTCAACCATACCCTGTAACATACTGACAGTATGTTAGCATTGCATCCAGTGCCCACACAGCGTGACTTTTCACTGCCGCATCTCCAACCACAGGGCACCGCCATGGAGGTATGCAGTAACCAATTGCAACAGTTACCATAATGTACAAAAAAGACACTCTTGCCTGCATCCCTGTTCAATCACATACTATGGCCGTACCCACCACCATTCACAAAGTATTGTGCCACTGCCAACCTACCCACAATCTGTTTGCAACAGTGGCCTATAACGGCTTAAATGTGCTCCACACCCATTCCTTGCATGTCATCACCCTCTAACTCATGCACATTGAAAAATGCATTACTGCCGTGCGTGTCCTCAAGGCCTAGGCTCTTGAATGCATGGTCTACGGCCTACGATCTTCAGCCATGCATCCAATAGTCTAGGCCTTGAACACACTCACGGCAACGTAATGCCACCATGCATGTCTCCATATCAGCAACTGCGACAATCCACATAGACACCACTGCCACCAACACTCCTACCAAACCTGTACACCACCATGGTGCTACGCAGCAAGAAATTGCAACAGTTAACATAACGCCATGTGGGCAGCTACTATTTTGCACAAACGTGCCACACATAGGTAGCAGCACTTCACACCATAAAACCTCAATCACAAACACAGGTCACACTTACCAGAATGCACAAACATACCACATCCTCCAACACCTCTACCCATAGCCATTCACAAAGTATTGTGTCACTAACCACAACATTTTCACAACAATTCTGCACACAGCATAGGCCTTGAACACACCTACAGCAACGTAATGCCACCATGCAATTCACCAACTACGACCATCGACATTCACACCACTGCCACCAGAGGTCCAACCCAACCTGCGCACCACCATGTAATTATGCAGCTACAAATTGCAACAGTTAACACAATGTGGAAAGAAAACACTCTCTCCTGCACCCCTATACACTTTCATTCACATACTATAGGCATGCCCACTCCCATTCAGAAAGTACTGCGTCACTGCCAACCTACCCACATTCAGTTTGCAGCACTAATGCTACTACAACCAATCTGCACACACTGCACTATGAAAGCACCACCCTGTACCGGATGCAGACTCAAACATGCCTTCCTGAGGTGTGTGTGTTGCAGCTCTATGCTCCTCAGTGCATGCCCTACAGGCTACGGGCTTCGGCCATGCACCGAATAGTGTATTCCTTCCACAGACCCACTGCACCTACACTCCCCCATGCATGCCACCAAGTGACCAACTACTGCATTCCATCCACAGTGCACCACCACCCGCACTCCCACCCAACCTATGTCATGTGCAATTCTTTGCCCATCTGCACATGACCTGCTACCTCTCACCACGAAAAGAGCTTGTCACAAACAGGTTGCGGAAGAAGGGACCCTTACGACAGCTGCCTCCAATCACCACAGAAAATACTAGCCCACATATGTCACATATAAACCACTTCTCACTCCCCCAGCCATTACCTCCCTTATTGCCACTAACACAATGCGTAGGCTACATTTCCCAGACCCTTCCGCTGCCGCACTGTCCTCCGATACACCATGGTTGCTTTCCCAAAAAACGTTGACACACAGCATGCTTCCCTACAGCCAACCACCGGCCGTGTCCAAACTTCTCCGACACCACGCCCTACCGCGATCCAATGACACTTCTGTCTGCGGAGCGAACAGAGAAATGGGTCAGCGGAGTGGACCCAGATATCACAAATTTCTTGGGACATACATTCCAGTGTTTTGCAAAGAATTTACGGGTCTGATTTCCACCGAACACACAAAAACACACTTTCTGGCCCAATCCCCGCTCCTGGTGCAAATTTGGTGAAAATCCATCCAACCGATTGACCTGTAGCCGTGTTTTTTCAGTCTATGGGGAAAAAAATAATTGGGACCTCCCTATAACTCCCCCCCTGCACGAAACCTCGCCCAACTTGCCAAAACATTTCAGAGCCGCCCATATACTTTTTTTGCGAAGTTTGGTGAGGATTCGTCCAGGGGGAGCGAAGTTATAAGCCACTGGAAAAGTGCTCTTCCTATGAGTTCAGCAACTTAACCATAACTACACAGCCGCTACCGTGGGCTGTGTAATAAAGGTCTTAGGTGGGGTTTCTCTGCTCACCTGTCTCTTTTCTTCGTCTGATCATGTGACAAATACCAAACAAATCTTTATTACGGTGCAGACTTGTGATGTTCGGTCCATTGGATGTGTAACTTTGTTTTGTGTAATTCGACACTGCACTGTGTTATTCTAGTCTATTTCCGGTTTCTTGCTCTGTCTCGTAGGGATCAAAGTGCAAATTCAAGCTCCTCTGAAGAGACAATGGTGGTGTGCATTAGAAGGATATGGTTTTGATATTTTCAAGAAACTCCAGTAGATCCTGAATGTCTCGCACAGCGCAAGAGAGTTTATTCCAAAGTTTACCTATTAGTATGGGAAATGAGCAACTCATGGCTCTGGAGCGTTTAAAATGGTGGATTGTGATGGTCTTACAATCACAGGGAATTCAGGTTTTGATACCTTTTATTGGACTAAATGGAAAAATTATAAAGATATGGAACAATGCATTTGCTTTCCCCATAGAATATATCAGATGGTGCAGACTCTTACTTGTATTCTGCAACATTAGTGATGTTGCTACGTAGCCTGAGGAATTGTCCACATGGGAGGTTTTCTTGCCAGGATTACGGATGAAACAAATTGAAATCCATTGAATTATTCTTCTCCATAGGTGTGCTTAAAGATTTTACTTTTAATGTTTCCACATACATATAGTTCATCAAATCCCAAAACTATTTTCACTTGCCTGTATAGTGGAGGTCAAATTAAGATGAGGATTCAGTGAATTAATGCTTTAATCTATATATTTTTGCTATTTGTGTAAATCATCTCTATATGGATTGGAAATATATAAATGTACTCAACCTCAAAGGACTCAAAAAAACAATTGTCCCCACTTTGAGCACCATATTGGGGTGAGTGAAATCAGTTCTGAGAAATTAAGCGAACTTACTGGCAAGACAATATCTGAGAAAACTGGTGAAACAATCACAGGCTAGGGTGAGATATAGTTAAAGACAGAATTTAGGAAGAGCGATCAAAACAACGAATCAGGAGGAGAGATTAGGATTTGTAAGTATGTAAAGCACAATGTCAATGAACATTAGAAACATCATTAGCAGGCATTGAGAAATAATGAATAGCCGGGATGGTAAGATGGAAGCTCCTTTATTTGCATACAAACTCAGCACCATGATTAGGAGCAAGGTGGTGAGAAGTGACAGAACAGAAAGAGAGGATACATGAACGAGACAATACTATTACAGGTTGACTGGGGCTGCCCGGAAAAAAAGACATTGGCCCTCATCAGGAGGTTGGAGGGAACCATGCTGCTTTTAGCGGCATGGTTGCCTCCTTACTGCATTCCGGGCTCGGGTTCCTGAAATGAGGACTTACCGGGCCATCACAACCTTGGCGGACCTGGTAATTCCCCGTCCGAGAAACCCGGACTCGGTCTATCCCCATTCCCATTCGAGCCCCCATAGGGCTCAATGGGAATGGGGATGGAGCTAAAAACGGGCCCTGTTAATAACGGGCCAGTTGTTAGCTCCCTGGTGTCCTCGCGGGACCCGGAATGGACACCTGGTTTTTCCAGGCGCCCATTGCGGGTCCCGCGAGGAGACCTCGTGGTAGGGCGGAATGGGTTTAACGGCACCGGCACCTTTACCGGTGCCGGTAAACCCATTCCACCAACCTTGTGATGAGGGGCATTGTCTGTGTAATAAATGTACTGTATGCAAATAAACATTATGAAAGTAGAGATGTTGCTACCAAGACCTTGGAAACACAATTAGTCGACGAACTGCAACAATGAAATGCTGATCTTTGGCTTTGGTGCTCGTGCAAACTTCTGTATATTGGAAAGACGAAAAGAAAAAGTACAAACTCATAATAGAACATGAGATGCATATATAACAATATAACAGGAGGGCCTTTGGTGGCACAATTTAAAGAGAAATGCCACACAGAGGAAGAAATTACACTGTGGTAAAACAGATATAGCTAGGAGATGGTAGGCCAGAAGAAGTGATACTTGGTGAAATGCAAATTAGCTTAATTTTAGTAATAAATGGTTATGGGAAGAGGCTAAATGAGGCAATAGAATGGAAAAAACATAAGAGCCTGAAAACATTATGGGGATCCCTCAAAATACACATGTATAAACGGTGCCTTGAGAAAAGAAGTCATGAATACGATGGATCGATTGCAAGGCACTGCGCATGATTGAAAAATGATGTTGATCTTGAGTACTGCAATTTGTTCATGGAAATAAGGAAAATAAGTGTAAAAAATGGATTTACACACTTCAGACAAATCTTCTAAAGATGATGGGTATGATCATGGGCTTTGCTTCAAAGCATAAGAAGGGGAATGACGGGAAACTCCATACACGCTGCGCAACACGACTAGGACAAGTTTAGTGGACTATTCAAAATACTGAAACATGACTGCGGATGCATGTGTCGAACAACCAATTAGATATAGAGCGCCAGTGCGTCCAGGAGAGAGGCCTGAAAAGCAAGTAAGCAACATTAGGTCCACTTTAGTGATCCATAAAAGAAAGTACCTTCAGACTAGAAATAGCAATTCAGTAGTTTATCTCAAACGAGCAACCAATCTATATCTTGATTTGTTTAGAACCATCTATCAAAACATTACAAGGATGAAATGGTAGAATATCTGGATGTGTGACACGCATAAAGAAGGGAGTCATTAGTCAGGTGACGCATGCAGTAATGGCTGTATGAGAATACATTTACAACAGAGGTCATTTTATAAGAACACAGCATCATTTACAGGCTTCTGATAAGTAACCACATTAAGATTGCATTTGCTTATGATAAACAGTGGACACACGTGGATGAGAAGCCCCACTTTTGATTTACGCATTGAAGTTGTAAGTGGGGACGGCCAGACGCACCAGGCAACGTAAAATCAAAGTCTGAATAGGTAGAACACGGGTAGGATGGCTTTATTAAATATATCACCAATGTGTGCTAATTAATTGATTCTTATACGTTTGTCAGGTTTCATGCACTCCCGCCTACCTTATGAACAGGGGCGTTGCTAGGGGGGGGGCTAAGGGGACTAAAGCCCCTGATCTTTTGGTTGTAGCCCCGGATAGAATCTCAGGAGCTACAGCCAAAAGACTAGCTACACCCCAGTCCCAACAGTTCTGACATCAGCTTAGGCCCGGGTCTTTACCAGGCCTAGCAACTGCCCTGCTTATGAAGAAGTCCCATCAATGCCAGCGTAGGGCTGAAACATGTCAGTTTGATGATTGGACCAGAAGAAGGCAAGAGCATGATCATTGGGTAACAAGCTGTAGTGAAGTGGATGCTACCTGCTAACATAGTTTAACTGTAAAGGCTGTCATTATCTTCAATGGTGGCTATAAGGAAACGACCTATGGTGTTTTTAGGATGGAAATAAGCAAGTTATATACCGCGATATGTATTTGATTGTGTATGTTAATTAGTACATTGATGTTAATGAGATATGGTGTTTAGGAAATGTGTACCCTGTGGTAAAGAAGTATACCAGAGAGACTAAGTAGGCATTGGTTGCATGGCCTGGATAGTTTCTCTTCTCTTGTTTCAGGGTGCCTTGAAGTAGAAGTTGTAATGGAGGTCACTACGCTCTGGGCACAGTAATTGCTGGGCATGGGCATGAAGGTGGGCATGAGTTGGTTCACTGTGCCTAGGACATGCATGAAAGCCATGCCTCGCTGACAGTCATCATGGGACCCAAATCATTTACCACTGAAATGCGCAGATGGAATAGCCCTGAAGATATACTACACAGATTACTTTTGGAATGTGTAATGAAGTTGAAAGGGGAGCAAAGTTCTAGTGTTTGTCTAAATAAAGACTTTCCCATCGACATTTCAAGAGGGAACTTTGGACGCAATAGAGAGCAAAACACGCTGGACTGAATGGTGAGAAACCCAACGTCATAGTCCAGTGGTGAATCAGTGTACTGTCACATAGCCCTAGTCACAAAGCTGAAAAATAATGTGCATTTTAGATCTGTAGATACATATTGTGTTTAGCCTGTAAAGAAATAAGAAATGCACTAACACAACATGTTCTATGTAAAAACGAAGCTCCTTAATTTACATGAGCTCATATGATAAGGTGCAGTACATTTTCCCCCGAGTCAGTCTTCAAATATCTAAAAGATGCGTCCTGGATCTCTAAACATAATGGTTTCTTATGCTTCCATTGTCACTAGAGGGGGCGAACAACCAAAGGGGAAGTATGCATTACTTTCAGACTTCCCCCTCCCCCGAATTATGCATTAAAGCAGGACTTTGTTGAACTTGAGGAGAAGTAGTGTACTGTCTACAAAGTAAGCCCACGTCATGCCACAGAGCCGACTAACTATGGAGTCCCTGTTCCATATACAGAAGATCGTATAGGAGTGCAATTAAGAAGGTGGACATATGGAGAAGCCTTATGCCCCTAACTTGACTGGACGGCCCATGTTTAGAGATCATCATCATCCATGGGACAGAAACACTGTTCAAGAGAGGTGACGGTGCCCCTGCTTTACCTGTCAGCATCCATCCTATGATCTCCCTCAGAGGGGATTCAATATCCAATACTGTGGTTTTCTCCACACACCAAATGTAAACAATACATGGACACATTGGGGGATCCCTGGGTCAAAACGAGAGCATTGAGGTTCTGCCTGACCACAACCACACCATAAAGCGCAATGGGGACAGATGTGCACGAACCCGCATGTTTGCACACTGTTTTATATAACCAGAAATATATCTGTGGTCACACACAACCAAACTTTTCTTCACACTTGCAAACAGTTTCATGTTGCATCTAATCCCCCTCTAGACCTAGATTTGCACTGGGATTCTATATGATCGAACCCAGAAACCCCGCTTGAGAATGCAAGTTGGCACATGAGTGCTGTGATGAATCCAGTGATGTCATCACTCCTGACCAGGGGGAAGTCTCACCCCATGTGGCCGGGGAAAGGTAGAAGCGACCTGATCCTGACCCTGGGGGATGCTTTCTGTGGGAGTTCCACATGGGGGAGACGACCCTAACAGGAATAGGAGGGACTCATGGTATTCCGCATTTCCCGTAGGGGTAACCACAATCCTAGAATTCCCCAAGTCTCCAATGACCTATTGGTAAAAATGTATTCTGCTGCTATGGTCGTTCTTCCCGTCTTTGTTTTGTAATGTTGATAATCAGCTTAAATTGGATTGGTTAGATAATTCTAACCTCTCTTTTGTCATAGGCAAGGGAAAGGATGTGTTGAAGAGTAGGGTTGACTTGAACAACATCCCCTTCAGTGTAAATACTGAGATGAGGAAGAGCCACGTACAATCCTGGCTAAGCAATAAGAGTGAGACGAGGAACAGGATCGGAGTGGAGAAGACTACTAGAGCCAGAAAGGCCACACTGCATTCTAGTTGTTGGTGAAAGCTGCATATTAGCGGGACATTTAAATACCAGACAGCTCTGCGGGAGAAAGAGAGAGACGGCTCAGAGAGAGCTTTGCTGCAGGATAAGCCGGTTGGTAGCTGGAAAGCAAGCAGAGTGCTGCCTGATGCTGGAAGGCTGCTGGAAATGTTGTCCAGAGAAAGCTGAGAAGCCAGAGGTCGGCCATAGTAAGGTTGAGGACAGCGCAAGGTTGTGGGGAGATGCCAGATAACGGGTGAGGAGCAGAGAAGGGGCACAACAAACGTTATTATGAGCTGCTGGCAAGCCACACCAACTGTGGGGTGATGAGAGAAACACCAGGTCAGCCAAAACAAACCATTGAGCCCAAAAGGCGAAAGGTGGGACACCAGGGAGCTTAAAGGCAAGTGCTGCGTACTGTGGGGAAAGCTAAAGAGTCTGTTGAAGAGGGCGGAAAGCCCTACGATAACAAGAGAAAGTTGCAAACGGCAAACTGGAGGGTCACTGACCCAATTCACGAAAGAAGCATGGAGAAGGCTGATACCTAGTAAAGTGTGCGAGTCTGAGACCCGCCTCTATTGCGAAAGACATTTTGAAAGGTCCTCGCAGTGGAGTAAACCAGGTGGTGTATCTACATGAGAAAATAAGGTAAGAGCTATGCCCCTTTAAATTTGAAGATATTAAAGTACAATTCAGGGGAAGGGAAGTCCACTGCATTTTATAAAACCTTTTTGTTGGAATCAAGTATAAGTCCTGGCAGGAGAGTATGCCAGGCAGTGTATGCGTATAAGAAAATAAGGGAAGAGCCATATCCCTTTAAAGTGAAAGACAATACAAGTGTAATTCAGGGGAAGGGAAGCCCCCCTGAACTTTATGAAACCTTTTTGTTGGAATACAGTGAAAGTCCTGCCAGTAGAGTATACCAGGCAGAATGATTGCGACTCTGGAAGCCACACCCAAGCAAACTGTGAGAAATAAGAAGAGGGACGTAACCTCTTGTGAATTTGGAAGCTCTAGGGGAAGAAAGCAACACCCCTGAAGTTTAATGGTGTTTAAACTGTGAAGGAAATGAGCAACAGAGTGCACTTTGAATGTGAGAAATCCATGGAAAGAGAAGTGCACCCCCTGGACCTGAGACTACAAAATGGGTTTGTGCTGAAAAACCTGAGGAAAGGGAGGATCCCTCCTGAGGATTATGGAACTTTGATAACTTGTTTCTTGTTACACTTGGCAATCAATTGGGTACCAAAACTGGAGGGTACAATCGTGAGATCACTGTTGGGTCAACCTGGTTCGGTACCAGTCGAGGCGATAAGACTGGAACTAGGCCTTCGGTCGCTCATATCTAGCTGGAATGTCGCTGTTTGTAAGTTATGAGTATGTATAAAATACGGCAGGGGAAGACGTACCTCTTCATTACATTTGAGTGTGGCTCATGCTGAACGACATTCTCATAGTGTCTGGTTTAAAGAACTGGAGATTATGGTGCTTGCACATTGCCAATCTAGAGCTTTGACATTCTCCTGTGAACAAGAGGTCCCTGTCTTCTTGGGAAACATTGATGCTGTGAGTAGAAATTATAACAGGGTAATGACTTTTGCTCACCTGGAAGGAAGGCATAAATACACGCAGTTTAATCACCAGGTTTTATTTTCTCTAGATCTGAGGCAGTATCTAATAAAGTGGCGCTTCCTGCCATTGATACGGTTTGTCTTACTGATGCGCCTGGATAATCTGCCAGTTCTTGGAGTCCTGGGTGCCTTGCTGGGCATCCCATTTGAAAAACACCTTTGTTGGCTATGTGGCGGCCGGATAGAAACTGCAAGACATATGTTAACTTCTTGCTCCATTTTGAAAGTCTCTTACTATAAATCGTACACCAAGTTTAGACTCAATGAGAGTGATCAATTCTGGAGTCTACTCTTTGCGGCTGAGTCGTATGTGGTAGTCTCTGCTGCTTATTATCTTTGGTTTAGGGTAAACCCTATATTGGAGGTAAAAAGGGGTCTGTTGTCTCTTGCCTGCTGAATTAAAAAAGTGATTTGTTGAGAATATAATAACTTGACCTGGGTTGTTGAACTATGTATGAGTGACCTCCAAGGTTCCTTTAAAATAATAGTTGTACCCAGTTTTTATGTGTCATTGATTACACTGTAAATTGGTTTCTTTATTAATAATGTTTTCCCTTTGGGTTTTTTAAAATTGTACTTTAACAACTTTTTAAGACTAGTAGTGTACAAATGTGTTTTTCAACTATATGCACTAATAAAGAAGACAAAATATTACACCTCTGCACTTTGGAACTTTGCGTTGAAACAGTGGAGAGAACCACAGTTGCTCACTTGAGAGACTATACCCAATTTTCACGTTATAATAACTTTAAAATGTAAGGGTCACATTAGGATTTCCGACACAGGACAGAGAACTCTTACTTTTGGACATTCTGACAATTGAATTCCTTCATTTCGTTGAGGCAAGTAAATCCCTCCTTTTCTTTATTGTTTTAGCTGATTCAATCAACTTTTACAAATTGCATTTAAATACATTCACATACACGTAAAAAATAATATGTACAAATAGCTAAAAAAAAAAACTAAAAGTCTTTAAACAAGACTATACATCTTTCATACATGGATAAATGAATAGGGCTATACCAGAATATAAACCCTTCATAAAGATGGGGTGAGATAGGACTTTTTCCAACCCATTTTTGTCTTAATAAAAGTCTATAGCAAGCAACACAATGCCCTTGTGTACGAGTCTTACGCCCGATTCCTTACACTGCAAAGAGAAAAGGGAGCAAGATGTTCATACCTCGGTTTGGCCCTCATGACTGATCTGAAAAGTATTAAATGAGTATACAGTGTGGGCATTTCTCTAGCTAGAGACAAAAGGGTTTTCCTGGGCACAAACAGAACACCTGTCCAGAAACTATCATAGTCCTGCTATGTCACAATCATACACAGTTTTACTCCTAAAAATGGCGAAACTCAAAAACAAATATTCTTGTGAATACCTTGGAGCAAAATGGTGGACCAGTAAAAATTATTGCTGGAATATCCTGTTAATCTACTGCCCTCCAAGCACCTACCTGCCTTTTCCAATGGCCTGATAAATGTCACTGTTGAATTTGATAGAGCCATAATTAATACTAACGTATTTGTTTGGTCTGGTGGGATGAGCCTGAAACTCCTGCAGCCCATGAGCCGATGCTTTACTCTCTAGGAATGTCTTACTATTAACATCCTTTTCTCCCTGCCTGTCCCATTCCTTAAGCCACCTTATCTTCCATGGCAATTAGACTGCCATGGAAGATAACTGGCATTAGTCACCTAGTATGATAACTTTGAACAAAAAAATACATTTCTTGCCATGTAGCCACATGTAAACCCCCAGTTTTATCCCCTCCAATCAAATTGTACATTTTAATAATCACACAAGCTTTCTCCTATAAAACATCTCCTGCAACTGTCAACCCCCACCAGCCACATCCATTAGACTCCATCTACGCCTGGCTGACTTCTGATATTGACAATGTCGTCTCATCCAGGCCCATTTGACCAAGCCAAACACCTAGCAGCTAATATTTTATTCTGGACCCCAAGACTTCAAAATGAAATAACAAGCCCTCAAATCCATCCCAACAAGAAAAGCACATACTTGTCCCACCTCCAGATCTTTATACAAAGCAAGAAAATCATATTTTTCTACAGAATATCGAGTTCTTGAAGATCCTTTCCAACTTTTTGAAATACCCAGACACTTGGACCACCCATGCTGACACAATTTCTGTGATGACCTGCCACATTTCTCCAAACCACGACCATCAGCAGAATATTTCAACACTCCTTGCTTCTTCAGTGTCACCAAATTACTTCAGCATTCAGAACTCATCCATGGCCACCAACCCCGGCTTAACCAGCATTTTCTGCTTCTCCTCTCTCTCCAACGACTTTGAAACTCGTTTTACCAAATGTAAGCCCTATGACTGCATTTTGATCCTTCTCCAGAGAGAATCTTCAAAACGCTCCACCACTCGAGCGTGGCCCCTTCCCACCTGAAGGAAGAAGTTCCTGTCCCCCTACTAAAAAGAACCCATTCCAGACTACTCTGAAATCCCCAACTGCATATTCTTCTTCTTCCGAAGCTCCTTGAATGTGATGCCTGTAAACATCTACAACTTCACATTAAAAACAATGTGTGCCTTGACTTCCATCAAGGGGAGGATCCAACCCAGAATAGGCATTGAAGGTATCTGACCATTAGACTAGCTCCAAATGGCAGCTGATGCCAGTGTTCTGGTTGCTTATATATATATATATATATATCGTCGGTCTTTGACACTGTCTAGCACTAGATTCTTCTGGACCATTTGGAATCTATAGCAGGCCTACAGGAGTCCATTCTTTCACCAATGATATATCCCAGAGGGTACTGCTCTCTCCCCTTTTCTGAGACCATGACCCTTATTTTGTGGCATCACTCAGGGCTTCGCCCTAGCTCTCACATTTTCTGTCTCTACCTCTGCGCCCTTCCTAACGTCATCCATTACGTATGGTTTCAGATTCACATGCACACTGTTGACACAATGAAGAGGAAATAGATTCCCTGCTTCCTCCTCTTTTCTCATCTACCATCCATCTGTGAACATGTATATTAGAGCGTGAATGTGTTGAAACTGAACCCCTCAAAAAATGTATTCTGCCCTTCATGAAGACTCATGTATGTTAGGGGAGGGCCTTTCCCGGAAGCTGCCCCTCCAAAGTCAAATCCACCATAGACCTGGGTTTTATCATTGACCAAGACCTCTCCCTCACTGCACAAGTAAGCTCTGTCACCAGATCCTGCATCTTTCAATGTAAACATAATGAGATGAATATTCCCCTTTCCGTCCTTGTATGACAGAGGTACTGCAGTAAGTGCCATACTCTTCTCCTTATAGAGCCCTCAGATCGTCTGCCTCCAACTCTCTCCGGGTGAGCCGGTTTTTAAAACAGAGATTCAGGGGTAGATCTCTTTCCTCTGCAAGTGCTTCCCTCTGGAACAGCCTCTCTGCCTCTTTCCGTCTTGGGCCTGCTCAACTTACGTTCTGGAAAGTCCTCAAGGCCGTCCTCT